>NC_136943.1:8576661-8741661 GCF_949987615.1 Pollachius pollachius
GTGTTTGTGTCTCTGTGCGTGTGTATGTGTCGGTCGGTCTGTCTGTCTGTCTGTCTGTCTGTGTGTGTGTGTGTGTGTGTGTGTGTGTGTGTGTGTGAGAATTCTTCCCCACAGTGATGCCAAAACATTTTCACATTCCAAGTCTGAAGGGAAATCAAATAAACCCTGGCAGAGTTGGAGCAGTGTCTTTGAATTGTTCTATTCAGGAAGCCATTTCTCAGACTTTGAACGAGCAGGGAATTGTATTATTATTTCCTGTTCCGTCTTTTCGTATTCAAATGAGCTGAGTAATAAATATGGCAATGGGGGATTGGGTTAAATCTTTAGGGTATAAATTGTATTTAATTCAGAGTCCCTGTATTCTGGACAAGCTAAGAGCAGAGCAAGCAATCAGGTGAAGACGTAGGGACAGAGACAGAGAGTTTGGGTGATAATCCCTGAAGGGCAGAATACATTAGACGGGGCAAGGTGCAACCCAACCAATGAATTATAAACACCAAACGCCTCTATGCACTTTCCCTGAAGTCACAGTAAACAGGAAGTGTAGAGTTTCAAAGTTGAAGCCGTAACACGATTATTAACGCTTGCCATATGCTTGAGGATGATGAAAATAAATAATATCTCAAATGACTGGGCATATTTCTTTCACTCATGTTCTGTGGAACAAACCCTCTTAATTGCAACCTTTGATGCGATTCTGTGTGTCTAATTCCTCCTTCAGTTGCCAGATACTTGTGTTACGGATTCTGTTTGTGCATGCCTGTCTGAACAACGCACAGCAATTCAAAATAGGTTAAGAACTACTTCTTTTTTTAATTGTTAATCATGCACATCCACTTCACAATGTGCTTTCGTATAAAATTAGCATTGCGGTCAGGAAATGACTGAACAAACAAACAAAAAATCAAAGCCCTACTGCTGAGCTGCTGTCCCCAACTGAATAGCAGAAAGCATACAAATATGGAAAATATTCAAACTCCAACAGCACAAAGCAGGAAAAAAGGGAAAAGGATAGGAACTACACACAATATTCAACATCCCTGTTCAGGGATGCACCAGCCTGAGCCAAAATGGCTAAAAGCCGATGTTTAAACAAGCTATAGTATTGCAGAAAAATCCATAGCAGTTCATTTATCTACAAAAGGATCCATGATCCGTTTGAAGCCATGGTATACATTGCCCTAACCCTTCACACGAGTGTCCTAAAGAACAGCCTAGGGGCAACATACCCAGCCTCCAATGTTTAAAGAGAGCATTGTTTGGGACAATATACAATGTTTAAGATTGATGTCAAGCCATCTGACTTTTCAGATTAAGTGAAAAAGCATATCTTTGTGGCTTTAAGCTAGGGTAGGAAATGTGGAGAAACCAGCCAGATTAAAGTACATTATTTTAAGCATCCAACCGAATAAATGCCACCCTTCCCATCAGGCCTCCCTCCAAAGCCACTCCCCCAACACGTGACTATCTAATAATTTCATAAAGGCCATTAAAAATGATGGAACAGGCTTATTATAGGCCTGCAGAGATAACAGATAATCAATGTTTTGGGTTTTTTTGGCAGAGCATTTGATTTATTGATCACTGTCTGGGTGAAAAGAGAGTTGGCCAAAATGCTTCGAAAAAATGATATGCTAACCTAGCTTTCAGCCATACTCTCAGACATTGTGGGATACGTGGTTGGCTCGAAGTTAACACAGGGTTCATGCAATTGAAGTGCCCAACAATCACAACCAGATTGATCCGCCCCGTTGTGTGACTCACTATTTGCCCCCTTGGGGGGGAACACCCCCTCTAATGCTGCTGGGGGTGGACTTGTTGAGAGGTGTATCACCTCACTTCACATGCTCACTAGGCCCTCTCACCAGGGCTGTGTGGAGGAGTCCGGTGTGCCATGAGGCATAGGGGGCACTAGACTAGAGAGACGCCATGCATTTATTTGTGTGCATTGGCTTGTGGGTCACGGTGAAGGTTAACACTCTCAGCATGCCCTCACACATGTATGCTGTGAAACACACACTTTCACACCGGCGCACACACACACATACACAGACTACACACACAGACATATTGGTCTATATGTGTATATTAATATATTATTTTTGAATGCATTAGATGTCCTCCACAGAGACGCCATAAGTACATTTGTTCTGAGTACTGTTGCATTATTGAACATTTAGCTCTGCACTTTAGCTCTGAGCCCTGTCGTTGACACACACACACACACACACGCCACATACACACACACCACACACACACACAAAACACTCAAGCACACACACTGAGGATTATAATGTTGAAAAGCTGATTCAGAAAATCTCTGATAGTCTTCTATCCTCATCATTGAATGCCCTCCAACCGCCCCCCCCCCCACCCCCAGACTATATCTGGTATAGACTGGCAGTGTGATTCAGCTACGCTCCTTTTCCTCCTGCGAGCGCGTCTCGGGTTCCTTGCAGAGCTCTGGTGTTGGGCCGGGCGGGCCAGCTGGATTGATGCTGGGCTCCATCTAAAGTTAATCATGGGGCTGAGCCGGGACCACTGTTCATGGTGGTGGTCCGGGTTATCATGGATTCATCACAGGGGTCCGTTCCCCCGTCCACACACACACACACACATTCAAGGACACACACACACAAACAGACACACACACACATTCGAGGAAACACACGCACACACACACACACACATTCAAGGACTCACACACATACACACACACACACACAAACGAGGACACACAGACAAATACGCGGACACACACATTTGTGGACACAGGCATAAACACAGACACACACACGCACACATGCGCGCACACACGCACACACACACACACACACACACACTTACATGGACACACGCATACACAGAGATGCACAAACACATGCTTGTGGGTACACATGCATACACACAGAGAGACACAGACACGTGCACACACACACACACACACACACACACACACACACACACACACACACACACACACGCACGCACACACACACACACACACACACACACACACACACACAGCCCCCTCCTCCTGCGTGGTCCCGTGCCTAGGCCGGCTGGGAGTGACCCCGCAGTTCATCCAGGAGCCTTGCGCCAGATGTTCACATCGGAAAATGTAATCTTGGAATGTATGGCATGGTACAATGAAATCACTGGAGATGAGGAAAGCTGAAGCTTTAGACAGTAAGCCTCAACCCAAGTGCGAGAGACGTCTGGTGGCAAAGCTCTTGATGGGGAAATGTTCCAGATCGGAGCCGGGGGAAACCAGGTTGCCTCATAAAAAGAGAATGAATGTTGAAATGAGTGAAAGCGAATCGTGATGTATACCCACTAATCTAAATATTCGCCACTCTGCTCCAGAACACCTTGCGGGTGCTGCTTGCTACTAGATGATGTTTGAGATGTGTTGCTCCTATGATTAATTCCTTCCCGTCGTTACATGTGTGGAATGCAGTGAAGGATTAGACGGCGATAGCACACATCTGTGTCAAATCCTTCTTTAGCTCGTTCCAGAGGTCAGCCGCCTTCACTGGTGTGAAAGATGACGTCTCAACACGCGGTTTTATGATGAAATTCCTCTGAAACTCCCGGCTTTGCCTTGCCCTTTTTTTTGATGCTCTCATCCATCATCCATCCAGAAGTAATACACACCGAATGGTAAATATAATTTGTTTTGGGGTGTGTGTGCCGTGATGGCTGAATAATGGGTCGCAGCACAGGGTTAAATTAGAGTTTCAGACCATGGTCTGGAGTCATCTAGCGATGGTCTCTAAACAGTGACACTGGAGCAATAGAGATTAACGAGAAGCTGGGTTTGTTAATACTCTACAGCTGCAGTGTACGAAGAAGAGGCGAAGCCAGCAGGGCTCAGTTCTGGGTTGTTTGCTAAGTCTATTTACTCTGTGAAACGCTGCTTGGTCTTTTCCACAGGGTCCACGATACACATGGAATACAGCCGCATATGTAATGAACAATGCTGTACAATAATACATCAAACAATACAATGTAATATATTATCATAATATAATATACCTTAATAATCACAACTACATTTATGCTTGTCAAGGCACTCTTTGCGAGAATTTCTCGACATTTCCGGACATTATTATTGTTTAATTTGAAGAGACGCTGGATTATCACTTCAATCTGTTCATTACTAAACCACGCTGATAAAAGTGCGCCTGAGAGGTTGAGCTGAAACTCTTTGGCCTTTATCCTCTGCGCGTCGCCAAACTTCGGGCCCAAATCTTGTCTGGCAGTAATCTTGTCTGATGTGTAGGTACACTGTTGGTAATTACAGCCACATGTCGCCCAGAGATCAGCAGATATAACGCATATCCTCCCATCTGTGTGTCACATATAATGACCAGCAGGATTAATCTTGTTCTAACACTGTGTATTAATGTGAAATGCCTCCAGCTGCGCAGGGCTCTGTGTTCAATATTAGAGTGCGGTTTTTAACACGCCACTGCGATATTATGGCCTTGAGCAAGCCATCTTTTCGCAATTATACCTAAAAGTTATTTATTTCAACATGACCGGAAACTAATCAATTTAGTGTTTGAAGAGATTCAACCGTAGAAATGACAGCTTATCACTGAATTAACATTGGATTAGAGGGCTAAAATTAACTGATTTCTTCATCCCATAATACTGGGATGTTTGTGTACGCATTTCACCATGCATTATTAAACATGCTTTGCAGTAAATGAACTCATACCAATATAACAGTTTGCCTTTGCAGAACAGTAACTAATTTCTTCTAAAAACTGAACACCTCTCTTCTCATCTCTCTTCTCCTACTATCGCCTCCTTCCACACCGGCCGTGTGCAGCATTTGTCTTAATTAAACCTGAACGTTCCTGTTGCCTTGAAGACAAATTAAAAGCTTAATTCAAATGCTGACATTCTCCCTCACTCACTAACAACTGTCTAATGCATAAGAAAGCAGGTCGACTCCCTAGGCACTTGTTAACAGGCATGAATGGAATTAACAACGAACAGGGTCTTCGTTGTACACCGGATAGTGTTATACATTGAGGACGCTCCCCGAAGCAATTTGATGAAACTGGATGCAACAGCTGCCACACCTCAAGGATCATTGCACAACAGCAGCATATTGAGAAAACATTAAAGTGCAATGTAAATATGTGTTCCCTCCTGATTGTGTAACTGCTGCCTGATGAGCTGAGAACAATAAATCAAGACAGCAGAGACAACCCCAATGTTTTTTTAAAAGAGATTGATTGAAGACACTGGCAACCTTATTTGCCAACCCTTTCTTCTTGCTTGCTCTAACACCTTAACTGGCAGCTTGTCCCAGCGTTCATTGTGTGATATTACAGCTCTGTAGCGACCTGTGATCGAATCTAGATTTATGAGGCATTCTCTGAATATTTTACGCGCCGCAGAAGTATGGCTTGGACTTTTTCTCATGGATTTATCCTGCATCATGTCCTTTGGCCAGCGCAGCAGAGCAGGGCGCTGTTTGCTTCATACGGCAAGCTGCGGAGGGTGCCGGGGTGATTACCGATCCTCGGAGATGACTTACGATCGGTGGGATCTCCAGTGTAAACAGTCTGATTGAGCCTGTATATTTTGCAATGCAGTCCTTGAGAGATAGGGGCTAAGGTAATGAAGAAGAAAACGACGAGCCACAGACATGTCAGCTGTAAATCACACACCAGTCCGGAAGCTGTGCAGGGCTAACTTTTCTCCCACGCAAAGGCTAGGGAAGCGGACACACACACACACACGCACACATGCACACACGCACGCATGTGTTGTTGGGCTGCAAGGTCCCTCAAAGTTAAGCGCAGCTGCCCGATCTTGTACCCTTCCTCCCTCTCAGTGTCTACCTCCAGCCAGTCCTGTTAAAGCTCTGGGTCTCAGGGGCTGTCCAGATGAGTATGGGCATCTGGGGATCTCACTCTCCCCTCTTCTCTCCAAATCTGCCCCCGGAGCTGTGGATACTTTGTCTCATTAGGAACTCTGCACCTGAATTCAGGACCACTTTGGCCTCAGTGGAGCGTAAGTGGATCCCAGGGGGATTTCATTGGCGGAACATCCGAGATGCCGCAATGTCTTGGTGTGTGTGTGTGCCTGTGTTCGTATGTGTGTGTGTGTGTGTGTGTGTGTGTGTGTGTGTGTGTGTGTGTGTGTGTGTGTGAGCGTGTTTGGAGCCTTACGCTCTTCTGCATAACTTGCTGGATAACTATTCAACACACGGCTCTTACAGCAGCCACCAGAGTCCCTCCCAGGAGCTGAAAGACTGTGGCACTAGTTTCACACCGCGTTGCTCCGGTGCCTTGCCGAGAAGGGAGGAGAGAGGGGGGCTGGTGCCAACATAGTAGGAGGAGAAGGCTGTGACATGGCCAGCAGCACCAGCACCACCTTGGGTACACTGTTGTGTGTGTATGTGTGTGTGTGTGTTTGTGTGTGTGTGTGTGTGTGTGCGCGCGCGTGTGTGTGTGCGTGTATGTGTGTGTGTGGGGGAGGGGTAGTGATCCATCCCCTAATGCAATGCAGGGTGACATCCCAGAGATTTCTCAAATTCCATTACATCTGATTCTGCTATGTCTGCCCGGTGCTTTTATGCAGGGTATTTTCTCTCCACAGGTTTTTCCACATATCACGGTTGGCAGAATAAGGCCACAGCCCAGACCCCAAATGCATGCTGGCCGGGGCGGTGCGTTTGATCTGGTTTCTGTAACTGTGTCCCTGTGGTGCGCTTCTCAAGGAGACACAGCGTTGCGCGGGCAGGTAACACCTCTCCACTCCGTGCTCCGTTGACTCTTGTCTTGTAAAAGAAGGTCAGAGCCGTTGAACTGGGGGGATTTTTCATAGGAACATTGTTGGTGGAATATGTAAATGGTTGAACCCTTTAAACCAGTCAGTGTATTTAGCGTGGATGACATAATGTATTCCTGGCTCGCTTTCCACTCCTTAAGGAGACGAGCTCCCCATGTCTTTTCTACGCGGTTATCCTTGGGCGCTCCAGTTTCTATCACCCTCCTCCGAAGATGTGCCGGTTAGGCTAATTGGACACCCCTAAATTGCCTTGTGTGTGAGAGAGAAATCCTGCAACGCATTGAGTGTCCCATTTAGGGAACATCCCTGTCTCATGCCTTGAGTCAGTTACTATCGGTTCTGTTACCGCAGCCAAGATGAAGCAGTTAAATGCTAGCTTGTGGTGGATAGAATTGCAGCGGATGCATTTTTCATGAGGCCGGCCATGTTGTGTTCTGGAATAGTTGTTGTCGTTCTATTTATCATTCGCACTCCAAATATACAGATTGCGTCTTGAGAACTGGAAATAGACGCCTGCGTTAGAATAAACAAATGCACAGGTCTCCGTAGATGAGAGCCTGTGAATTGAGTCTTCTGATCTGCATGTTTTCCATCCATTTGAGTGTGGACGTCCCCGGCAATCAGGAGCACTGGGACATCACTCATCTAAAATTAGATGGAGAATAGAACAATGTGTTCATCGAGGAGGAGGTGAGCTCCAGGCAAAAAACGATCGCGCTCTGACAGAGTTCGGGTGTTTAGACGTGATGTAAAATATAGAGTGTTTTTAATTCTCTCAAGGCAACAGGAAAGTACTTGAAGTTTCATTGTTTAATGTGTTCGTTGTGGCACATTGGAAAACGCATATAAACGGTTTTAAAATCACTGCATTGACACAGAAGACATGGCCCTGTTTAAACAAATGAAATGAACGCCTGATAGTTTACAAATAGTTTAGTGTAAGAGTTCAGTAAAAGAGGCTAGATACAACAAGGAAAAGAAGCTACGCTATTTATTCAAGATTAGCATGCCTCGCTTGCTTTTAATTAATCGTTATCGCATGTTTAATTTTTTATTATGGTGTAGTTGTTTCAGCTAAAGCTTTGAAGTGTTGCTATCTTCATTTTTCACAGAGATCATTGAATGATCCACCTATCTACTTACACAAGCTAGGGTTTGTTTGTCATTTAATCTACAGCAAAAAACTTTGACCTTACATTGTTGTCTTCCACCAGAAGAAAATGGACACACTTTCCATTAAACCTATAACTTATAACTTTTATTGGCAACTTCTCACTTAGAATTCATCTTTCAGATGCTAACAACATGTTATAAATGGGACTTCAATGTAGCGTAGCTTCATTTAAACAAGGCAGATGAAGGATCGACTTGGCCTACATACTAATTGCTTCTCAAGTGTACACAAGGTTGCAGATCCATATGTGTGGATGTGCTGTCATGTTTTCTCCTCAATTATTTGTTAATCACACATCATTCATTCTCAATCGGCCAATACTCCCCCATGGCCGCCCTGATTGCGACCCCAGACTTGGACATGACATTGATTAAAGTTTTTAAAAAGCAAATCCAGTTGACATCATTTCAATAACAAAACATAGACTTTGGAAAATAGGAATGCATAAGATAGACCTTTGAAAATCGAATTGAGTATATTTTGAATGGGTTCATTTTGGCCGTCTAAACACTGCCATTGCCTCTGTGCTAACCTCTGTGTTAGTGGGTATTCTAAACGTGTACATTTTTTCCCTGCTCAATTTGGTCTCGTTTAAACGTATTTTCCAACCTGGGTTCATCCCCAAAGGCCTTCCATATTTCCACAACTGTTTGGTTCCTAAAGGCCTTCTATATTTAACAACTGTTTTTCCCTTATGGCCTTCCATATTTCCACAACTGTTGGTTCCTGAAGGCCTTCCATATTTCATCTACTGTTTGGTTCCTAAAGGCCTTCCATATTTCCACAACTGTTGGTTCCTGAAGGCCTTCCATATTTCATCAACTGTTTTTGTTCCTTGTGGCCTTCCGTATTTCCACAACTGTTTTGTCCTTAACGGCCTTCCATACATTACCTACGGCCGATGCCACCAGACGCTCCAATAAGAAAACAACGCAACAATCTTATCACAGCAAGACAACGCCTTAGTTAGACGTTTTACTACAGTACTTTGAGAATAAAACTTTTTATAACGTCCTAACTTCGCCTCAGTATATCCTTCCATTGTTCTCTCTTCTCTCAAAAAACCTCACTGTTGATTATAATAATTCCACCACTCAAACAGGCTCCGGCGCGTTGTGAGACTCTTAATACCCAGCCTGTAATCATTGTGTCAGTCGTCCTGCCTCACGCTGAGCCAGCGCTCTGCAGAGTAAGGCAGGGGCCCGTCTTAAGAAGACAGAAGACAAAGTCGCGGGTCTGTCATGTATGAGATGCGTTCTGTCATTGAAGATTCCACCTAATTTACACCCGAGAGCGGGATTTGGATTATTGACCGTCTATGATGACGAGTTGGAGGCTATCTGGGTGCCCTGTGTAGGATCCCCTTGGTTATTGATCTGCTCGTTAGCAGTGCTTGAAGGGGTGGGAGGGAGTGGGCTTCAAACAGGGTCAGGTGAGTGTGTGAGATAGGGCACATTTCACCACTGATGCAGATTTTTGATAAAAAGCTGAACCATCGATTTCTTCCTATAACGTTACTGTTCGGGACGAGTTGAGCACGGGGTGAAATGTTCTGTATGAGAAGGGAAGAGGTACCACTCCTGATATATAGAACACAGTTGTAGTATGGTTATATAATATTGAAAATGATGTTATATGTGTATATATATATATATATATATATATAGTGTATGTACAGTATATTAAGTCACAGCTACCCTTTGACTGATTGACCACATTGGACCATGCATTTGTAGTGCTAACAGTAGTCCTGAATAGTTTCTTCCCTCGATACATAGAGCGGTCAACACAACACCACATACAGTTGTATGGGTTGGAGATGAGTCAGAACCTACAAACATGACCTTAGGATTACCTGGGTAAATTAGAACCTGTAGGCCTTGCATATTTACCCTTCCACCCATTAGCAATAAAGACTGAATTGTACTTGAACTTCGAGAGATGCTTCATGAACCACCTCCAGAGTGCAAGCTTGTTTACCTTGTGGCTCTGAGTAAACAACGAGTTGGACATTTACCACTTGCCGAGTCATACCTAGCCTGAAACAACAATATCACAGAGGATTAAGATTACGTTTCATCCCCTTCCTTGTTAATACATGAGGGATGCTTAATGCTCTTGCTGTATAAGCTTTTTTTAAAAGGCATTCATATGCACTGATCTGCATCCATATGGCTCGCTGACAAAGAGCTTTGAACCACAATGAAATGTCGACAAAAACAAAAGCTATGTGAAGTAGCTTTAACCGCCATTCCCATGCCAGCGTGCACTGATGATTGATGTCAGTTCATATATTCAGCTGTAACATGTGAGATGGTTTGAATACCTACCTTACACTAATTATACCCCTTATATATAACTTATATCCTTATATAGAGTGCCTTGTGTCACACTTAGCCTTAACCAAGTGTTATTTTTGGTCGTAGAACTTGTGTTGGAGGACATTTTGTGCCCCATGAGGGAAGACAGCTCTTCATCTATCAGCGATGTGAGACAGGTTTTTTCTTGGGGTGGAGTGCTGTTCTTTGCTTTCGCTCGCCCAAATCCTCTTCCTCGCAATGGAGCATTGTGGCGACACTGCAGAATACGTTAGCTAAAAATAGTGGCGTCTATAAATGGTGAATGCGATGCGCGGTTACTCTACCTTCCCCCATTTCTTGAGGATCTCTGAAGACGCACAGAGAGAGATAGACAGCAAGAGACAGTGAGAGAGAGAGAGAGAGAGAGAGAGAGACCTCAAAATGTCAACAAGGAGTGGTCTATTTCACTTCCTAAATGGCGCCAATTGGTGTATTTGGGATGTGTGGTGGGGAGGGACAGGGAACAGTTTTGCAACAGCAGCCAAAATGATTGTGATTCCAGCCCACACCAATGGAACGGCTCTTCTGCAGTGAGCGAGGAGATGCATGGAGAAGTGTGCTATTGTGCAGAAATCTGGAAGCGTGACTGATGAATTGTTAAGCCTCCGTTTCATTCTTCCCACTATGAGCGGTGAAAAGTAAGCGTGTTTAATTAAATCAATTTCGACTCAGTTTTAATTAAGATCTTGGACGTTTTCATTTGAATGGAGAGGAAGAAAGCGAGAAGAAAAAGGAGAAACGGAAATAGATTTTGAATCAATTTAATCAACCTTTTCATTCTCTTACAGTCAGGGGGATAATCAAATATCAATTAGCATTATACATTCTAACTACACAACATTGTCTACCCTACACATTATGACGGCATGGGACAAAAATGAAACAGCACAGTTGCAAAACAGAAGGCTAGGCAGTGCCCTCCTAGTTGACCGAAGCCACGGGCTCAATGCACTGGATCGAATCCACCAAAAAGAAGAAAATGCATTGAACGGTTGTTGATATTTCAAACACTAGAGGTGAAATGACATGCAGTTTGAGTGTTATAAGAGCTTACTAGTTATAAATGTGCCCTGCGTGGCCGTGGTGATACGTCATCGCTTGCAACTATCTCAGTACACCCTGAGAAAAGCTAAAGAGCAACAGTGGGTAATTGCACATAGTGTTTTGTGCGTGTGTGTCTGTGCGTGTGCCTGCATTTGTGTGTGTGTGTGTGTGTCTCTGGCTGTGTGCGTGTATGTGTGTTTATGTGTTATGTGTGTTCGAGACGTCGATGATGAGCTAATCGTGGTTAATAATGTTGCCCCTGAGGTTGCGTTGTTGGTTGAACCAGCGATGTAGCTTTAAGCGCCTGGTTCGCGACCGCGGCTCTGCTGTGAAAACTAGGTTTGCTGTGCCGCCATCTCGGAGTGGCAAAGTGTTCAACCCCAGCAGGAGTAACCTGATTCACACATTTGCATATCACGATAACACTGTGTGTACATAACAAATCAACAACTCTGAGTGTGGCCCCGATTTGTTGTGCTCTGAAAGTCCTCCTGGCAAAATAAAGTGGCCATTGTTTAAGTTTGTTTTTACATTACAGTAGGTGTCTTTGACGGTGCTGTCTATAGTTTTCTCTTTTTCCTTCGCTTACCCTGTCCCATATTGTCGTCAACTCTCTCTAACTCTCTCTCTCTCTCTCTCTCTCTCTCTCTCTCTCATCACTCTTGTGTCCCCTACCCATTCTCCTTGTGTTTCTCTCTTTCTCTATTACACACAGACACACACAAGCACACACAAACATACACACGTACACAGGTGTCTGTTTAGAAATCGCCTTCACGTTAATACACACACAGACACAGACACACACACACACACACACATGCATACACACACAGACACATGTGACACTCTCTATTAGAGTCTATATTTTCTCAGCAGCTCTGATTGCCACATATTCTTCCTTTCTGGGAAGCGTTCCGGAATTCTAATGCGCCGGAAGTCCTGGATGCATTTTTCCAACTCCTGCTCCGGAGTCATCCTCTCCTTGTTGGCTTTCCTCTTGGCGGCTTCCCGGTCCCGAGCACCAAAGGTTCGCACCCGCAGCATATCCGTCTTGCGGCGCATCTCCGCCTGCTGCAGCATGGGCGACGGCCCCGTCTTCACGGGCCGGTCCAGGGTCTGGACGTTGGGCCGGCGGGTCACCGGCCCGCGGATCACCGTGCCCTGGGGGGAGCTGGCCTCCGACTGGGTCTCGGAGCAGGAGGTGGAGAGGTCGTTGAAGGAGGTGCAGCTCTCGCCCTCGCGCTCGCTCTTGTGGCTCTTGCAGCAGCAGTCACAGTGGGAGGATGACCATCGAGAAGACCCACCTACGGAATGAACACACACACACACACACACACACACACACACACACACAAACACACACACAAACGCACAGACGCAGGCACACAGGCAACCAGTTAAAAATGTTGCCAGCTGCCTTGGACATATTGCAGCACAGTAAACAGTGTGTCAGCCTTAATCAGTGGATAATGAAAGCCATTATTAGTCTGAATGATGAGTGATTGCAGCAGTAATTACGGCACGCAGTAACACTGCTAACAAACCAAAATCCAGACTCGCGAAATGAATGTCGACGTAGACATACACATAGCTTATTTATGTAGCCCGTATCTTAGCCTTTGACCTCTAATTACTGATTCACAGAGCCGACAGGCATCATGCCAAATAGTGATTGTCCGTCAAAAATGGAAATCTGTCTGCCTTTAATGGGTTATATTTCCGCGTTGATGATAGAAAACCGGTCAGAAGGACTGAATTGGTTTTAATCGATGGCACAGAGCAGGTAATATAATGCAGAGTCGTAAGCATAACATTAAAAGAGATCACTTGTTTATTTCCGATCTAATCCAGCCGTATATAAGTAAATTAATGTCAAGAAAACACTTAGGCAATCTTTGCCGCCTTCAGAACGGATGTCCTAGGAAGTGGGGACCCCTCTGGGAGCCCAACAAGGTAGGACAAGGTAAACAGGAGGCATAACTCATCTGGAAACAGAATGGGGTCAGTGAGTATTGAAGTGAACCCCCCCTCCCCATTCGGTGACCAGGACCCAATGTCACGCACAGTGGCTACACCTAGAACAACCTGATACCAGCAGCACAGCTTATGAGAAGCTATAATATAAGTCCTGCCCCTCAGCACTCACACACACCTTCCAGTGTCTTTCCCTCTTTGGGCCAGTCCCTACTTGGTCCATTATGAATCTGAAACACGAGAGCGTATGAGTGCTGGGAGTGTCGTCTGGATAAATTCCCGGATTTCCCGAGTCAATAGCCGTAATGGGTTTGAAGAAGGCCCCGGCGATTCCCGATCAGTCTCTCCGTCTTTCCTTTAAAAACTTTAATCGTGCTTTTGTGACGTACCCCGATCGATGGATCCCTGTTCATCGTCCTGTCATTCCAATTCGTCTAACACAATTTAGAAGCCAACCGTGGAGATTAAACGGTGTGTCTGATCACCATGAAGCCATAAGACGGGAACAAGACTTTTAAATCTTCCCGAACAGCTCCTCCTCACGTTGTATTTCCACACGCCCGATAGCGGTGATAAATCACTCTGAGCAATTTGGCCCCATTACCGCCTAGCCCCGCATGCCCACATTCATATCGAACCGAGATCAAAGAGATTTTAACCTCTCAATGCTCTGCTATAATAATGTCCTTATCGCTGTGGCGCTATTAGGCCGCTAGCAAGCGTGGGAGGGAGGGACTGGGAGAGAGAGAGAGAGAGAGAGAGAGAGAGAGAGAGAGAGAGAGAGAGGAGAAGGCGGAGAGAGAGAGAGTTGCTAACAGCTTTTTAATAGCTAATCCATGGGTAAAGAGCCCCAATCAGAGGACCAATTTCCCGCCATAGAAAAATGAACCACGCTGGGTCCAGCCGACCAGCAGCGGGAGGCCATCTGAGGCGAGCGTTTCATGGAGGAGAATCAAGAGGAGGAGCTCCGGGCATCTCATCTAAAGGGATAATAGATACTGCCAGAGTCTACAGGGGCAGCCCATTTAGGGATCTGCCCAGAAAACCAATAATAGTATCATTGAAGATACAGGCTGTGCTCTGGAAAAATGAATTGTTACGCGGCCGCTTCTATACTGTACACGTACCCTCCTTGTAAGGACTATCTGTTTTTTTCGTGCCACTTACTGCCAACGTCTTAATACGATGGCCTGTTGTTAGCATAGGTGTTTGCTTTAATATCTATTTTTTAATGCATCCGTAAAAGGGGAGGAGGGTGCTGCACAGAAAGGTCTCTTCGATATTATATGTGCCAGAGTTCCACTTCGCAAGAAGGAAGACAAGGGATCTGCCGGGAACCTGTACAGTACAGCACATTTAAACGAGCCGTATATATATCGCTATACACTCCCATGTGTTCCCTGCGAGGTCGTTGATTGCACTGTGGTTTTTCAATATGCTCTGCCCTACGGATCATATTGCAGCGGCGCCATTAGAAGATTGGTTCTACTGCTTGAACAGAGAGGCTCAGTGGGCATACAGGCTGCAGCTCTGTGCGAGTGCAGAACTCATAAATATCACAGGGAGGGAGAGAATAAGAGGGGGAGAGAGGGAGCCATAGAGAGGGGTGGGGGGGGGGGGGGTAGTTCTACATTGGGGAACAGAACATAGAGAGACTGGCATGTCACAGGACCATTTTCCCAAAAAAAGGAAAAAAAACATTTCCATCTCTCATGACAGCAGGGAGTTTAATAATGCCGGTGAAATCGCAAGACTTTGAGCAGAGCTTCTGAGTTTCTGCGTGCCAAAGCATGTATGTAGCTCATAGTAAATGCCAGCACTGTAGAAGCAGGGTATTGGGGTTATGTCTGCGACCAGTCTGTGACACATGGACCATCATGAAAATGTCAGTGGATATATTGCTGGACAGCATTGCATGATGTTTATTTATTTATTCCAGACTGACTCATTTGATATTTAATAATTGTGGCGTCGTTTTTCTCTTTTTTTGCACAACAATCTGGTGTTGTACTACAGTGGATGTTCCATACCCTTGTGAAGTACTATTTTTAGCGCACAGCAAACTTTCTCATTGTACTGTGAACACTAAGCCCAGTAGCTAACTAAGCTATTATATTCAGACTGGCTTTCTGCATCCGTGCTACAGAAAGCCTAGCTGACTGGGTATTTATTCCAAAGTGTTTTTCTCTAAATATAATCCATAACTATAGTATCATCTGAACATTTGAAGTAAAACTACTGAATATATATTATTTAATTGTGTATTACAGTCAGGTTTAGATTTTTTTGCTAAATAATGTTGAACAATCTGAGGTTGATGCTGATGTTTTTTATTTTTTATTCTATATACTCACACAAAACCGTTTTCTGCCTTTAAATATAAATGTAGGGCTGCAAAACATCCAAGAACAAGGAATACATTCGGTTCAGAATCTCAGCTTCTTAGTTTAGAGTATGCTTTGACGTCACTTGCCTGGCATTTTCCGCGTGAATAATACAGCAGCTAAGCTTATAGTGTAGCTGAATTGATCTCGTTTCAGCGACCGTCCTACGGTATACTCTCCTGCTCTCCTTTTTCCAGCAACCAAAATTCAACCAAATTATCAAAGCCACTGCCGCGGGATGGGGGCTGTTTACGTGCTCGTTAACTCGCAAATTAGGCCAGAACGGCCTTGCGAGAGGGAGGAACAAAGTCTGCGAAGGAAACGACTTGTCATTGCAGTGGCAGGCTAAGTGTTCTGAGAGGCTCGAGTGGCTTCTCGGTAAAGAGTCATTTCAGCAGGTCTCTCCTCGCCTTGACCTGTGAATAAAGCTGTCATCCCGGCAGGTATAATGTCCATAACCTCACAAATGCCTACAATAACATCTGAAAGCTTTTCATCCCCTTCTGAATCCATATTTGTTCGCACCCACAGAGCTCCTTCATTTGGAAGCAGCCCCCCCCTTCGGTGCCTGTGATGAGAAGTAACAGCTTCACCCAATAATCACCTGCGTCCACAACAGGAGATGTCATACAGTTATTCTCTCTCTCTCTCTCTCTCTCTCTCTCTCTCTCTCTCTCTCTCTCTCTCTCTCTCTCTCTCTCTATCTCCCTCTCTGTAATGACTTTGGGGCCTGAAAATGATCTGCTCTCCGTGAACCCATGCAGGGACAATTTTATCGGCTGATCCTGACACCCGCGCTCGACAGATTGATCTACTACCAGAAGCTGGGCGTGGGGTAGGAACAGGGGGCCGTCGACGACTGCGACCCGGGCCCCGACGGGTGGGTTGAGCGGCACTGCGTCCTGACTAAGGGAGACGAACAAGCGAGGCGGACAGACTGGAGAGTGTATGTGTCAGCCACCCTCCCCCCGGCGGGCGAAGGCCTAGACACCGCTGGCCCCGGCGCCGTCGCCCCCCTCTTGTCCTCATACCCTCATCAGGGACTTGATGGAAGGAGATGTGTCCGAGATGAGGCGAGGGAGGGCATGTCGTAAGCGCTTAACCGCCACGGAGGCGGACTGGATGCCCCTGGAGCATGGGGGGGATACTGTGAGAGGTGGGTGGGGACGGGAGTGGAGGGGAGGGGGGGCAGGTCCTCTCCGAGTGCATTTTTAAAACCTCTCAGAGCCACACAGTGACAGGAGAAGGGGAACACAGAGATCCCATTTGTTCCAGACGAAGCACCTACACATGGCAATACAATCACTGTGGAGCCGAGACATTATCTCGGTGGATTGCGGCGGATCAATGATGCAAATAATCATTGCCTTGTAAAATACAGCTGATGAAGCTGAGCTGGAGGTCAAACAAAGTGTAAAGAATGGCCAGGAGCCAGAGTGTCAGCCGCTGCAGCTGCTAATTGGCAGAGAAGATTCAGGGTCAATGGATTTCTGCTAGCTGGCTTTACACTTTACTTCATTTATGGAAGCTGAAGTTGCATGAGAGCAGGTGCCTTTGTCTACAGAGACCTGGCTAAATACACAGAGCAACGCCTTGACTCCAACACAAACACTCTGTGGGTTGTTCAGAGTGGCGTCGTGTCGTATGAGGGGGATTATGGGTAAAGAGTCTTAAACCCTGGATCATATCCCGAGCTACAAATAATGGTAGGGTTTCCATACATTCAGATTCACATTCATTCTTCTCCTTCTTCATCCTCCTTTCCTTCTCCTTCTTTAACGAGTAAGGATCCTAAAATGTCCACGCACACCGTCCTAAGCATCATGAAAGTGATTGAACAGCTTTTTATAAATAGAAACTAGTGGCCTTTACGAAACAGATTCAAAAAAGGCTTGCAGGATAAGCCAGACTTGGAGCTCTCAAGGTTCAGTACTTACATCATGAGGGAACGACGCAGACACATATAGCTTACCGGGCCCGGCCACTTCACGGGCCCGTTGCTTTGAGGCTAGTGTGAGTTATTCATGAGAGCTGCATCCATCTCCAGCAAGCACTACCGATCCATCCTGGCTCCGAGCAGGCTGCCAGGGAGCCATGGGACAGCCCAATCTCTACCTCCGTTGCGCCCAGGCGATGGATTGCTTTCCCCTACCTTGCGTCCCCTGTTGACTTGTGGGCCATTGTGCGAGGTCCATTATCAGCGGCAAATCGTCTCATTCATAGGCCTGGATGAGAACGGCACCTTTTTTTTTTAGAAGGAGTTCACCAGCTGCCGTGCGTAATAAGTCTCCACCTATTTATGGTGCTTATTTCCCACACACACCATAGCGCCTAACGCTTTAGGAGGTGTGGGGGTGGGGCTTGGCCTGGGGATAAAGTCATCACTCCCTAGCCTGACCCTTTCGCAGTGCAAAGACAGGTTCTCTGTTGTAACCATCTGTGTTCAGTGTCGCCTTTGAGCCATTGCCCGGATGTAAATATATGTATATGTTGCTGTTTTTCGTCGGTTATGATTGTTTTATTCATTATCAAGATCTCGGTTCACTGCCATTCTGAATTATAATTCTGCTCTTGCGGCGGAATTATACCATCAGAAGTTGCTTTTCTTAAAGCTGGAGTTTGAGTGCTTGACTCGCTCAGTGAAACGACGCAGGGAAACCGCTGTAGCAAAGCGCGACAAAATGGCACTAACGCCGCCACTGCTTATGCTGCTAAGATACTGTAGGCAGAAATAAGGGGAGAATAGACAGTAACAGTGCATTTGTTCAAACTGTTTTAACATGTGCTGGTTTTTGTATAAAAAGGGGATAATTGGATGCAGCTCTCCAGAGTGTCATTGTGAAACACTTTCAGTGTTTTCAGTTCTCAGATAGCTCTTTAATTAGGTAATCCTCTTCACCGGCCCCTAGAGATAATTAATAACACAGAGTCTGGTGCAAAGGGCCAAAAGGAGGATTAATCAATAAGCAGAGCTGTAAGGTCATCATTATTATCTAAAGAATATCTCTCATAAGTGACACTCTTCAATTCTGATTGACAAACCTACCGCACTCCCTTGGTGAGAAACTCATCTGTTAAGACCATCTTATTAGTAATATATTAAATAATATATTAATTTTCTTTTCTAAGCTTGATGTGGTGCTGATAATCCTGTTTGGTGATAAAATTAATATTACTGCGAGTATAAAAACCTTAAAGCCTGGATTAGAATGAAGAAACAAGACAATATGTACAAAGTATATGTAATAGACATATACAAAAGATCGTTTGTATGCGTCTGACGTGCTAAATCAATGCTGACCGGTTTGCAACTCTGACAAGTACTTATACAGTTGAACTTTTACAAATCCCCTGACACATGAATCCAACAGCGAGATGTCATTTGACAGCAATACCGAAATGTCAGGTTAATATATAACAAGTTGTTCTTACAACGTATCTGTAAAACAACAAAGATGTAATGCAATTCAATGCAAACTGCAGTCTGTCAAAAAAGACTGTACTAAACTTGTGATCAGCAGGTACCCAAATTGAAGTAATCTGTCAACTTCATTGGTTTATCCATAGTGATGTGCATTATCTTATCAAAGCAAATAACCAAATACTAGCTGATATCTATGCCTACTAACTAACCAATAAATAAAATAAGAATAATTCAGTTGTTGACCAACCTCAGCCACTTACGTTGTCAGTGATGGTGGACTTTGCCATGAGAATGGATCATGTGACTCATGTCGCATGACTCGTTATATGTCTCTTGTCATTTGGGAGGATATTGGTGTCTTGTTGTCTGTCGGTCACCGGGCTAATGACGGTGAAACACTTTGTATTTCTCCAAATGTGTGTGATTAAATTGTGTATTTGATAGTCCCATACACTGGAGGTTTTTAAAGGCTAACATGCATCCTAACCAGTTCAATATGAATGATATATCGTTACTGTCAGGTGCAACACCAACAAAAAAACGCTTATCAATGATTTATTTATAGAAATCCATTTTCCTTACATAAAATGCAGGTATAGATATAAACAGTATAGTGTATCTACAGCTAATTATATTTAAAGATTGGGTGACAAGGAATCCACCGGTGTATTGACTGTATTGCAACGGAGAGAAGAGTTGAGTGAAACCAAGGGCCAGATACTATAAGCCCTAATGTTGGCCTGGACTCCATCCAAGTGAAGACAGTGCATCGTCTTCACTTCACCGGGAAGCCCTCAGATGAACTAGAGCTGGAGCTTTATCGGCCCAGCACTTCCCAGCAATGAGTGGATGATTATTTCAAATGGGCCTTTTTGAGGCTCCGCTCACAAATGAAGTGGAAGATGGCAGGAAGGCCCAACAGGACGGCTTGATAGCCGTTCTTTAGGTTTCC
The DNA here is from genome assembly GCF_949987615.1 of Pollachius pollachius. Classification (NCBI taxonomy): domain Eukaryota; kingdom Metazoa; phylum Chordata; class Actinopteri; order Gadiformes; family Gadidae; genus Pollachius; species Pollachius pollachius. The sequence goes on from NC_136943.1 coordinate 8,596,793, forward strand.
CTTTGCAGGATGTGGATGTTTTCGCACTGCATATAATGCCGTCTCTCATGTGATTATGTGTACTATTCTTTGTTTCACCACCCCAGAGCCAGCGTTCCAGTGTTTTGGTCAAATCAATTTCACATAAATATTGTTGTTTTTCATCTGACTGCCTATGTCTGACTGCCTCCAGGCATTTGAACATATACAATTGTTCAGCGTGAATTTCATTGAATGTGTTTTATGTGGTTTTTTTTATGTTTAATTTACCTTTGTAACACCATGTGCATCCTCCCTATACACACATCCGCACCCATATCCCCACCTATAACCCACACCCACATCCACACCTGTATCTCCACCCACATCCTCACCCCCGTCCCTCACCCACCCATCGCATCCCACATCCGGAACCATGCTGCAATGTTTGCTCTTAATGATGGATGCTGACCGCTGTGAAGTTATGGAGACGGGAGCTCTCTCTCTTTCTCTCTCTCTCCCTCTCTCCCTCCCCCTCTCTCTCCCTATTGCTGTCTCTTGCTCTGTCTGTCTCTCACCCACTCTTTCTCCCTGACTTTATCTCCCTTTATCTGTCACTCTCTCCCTGTCCCTCCCCCTCTCCCTTATCTCTCTCTCACTCTTCCTCTCTCTCCTTATCTCTCTCTCTCTCTCTCTCTCTCTCTCTCTCTCACACTCTGTAAACCTCTCTCCTTCTGTCCTTATCTCTCTCTCTCCCTATCTCTCTCCTTCTCTCTGTCTCTCTCTCTGTGCCTCTCTCTCTCTCTCCTAATCTCTCTCTCTCTCTCTCTGTCACTCTCTCTCTTGCTCTCCCTCTCTCTCCTTCTCTCGTTATCTCTCTCTCTCTCTCTCGTTCTCCCTATCTCTCCCTATCTCTCACCCTTCCCCACACCGTGTCTGGCTGCTCCTGATATGTCCATCCATCATCTCCAGTCAACCCCTGCCTCAGAACCCTTCCCGGCTATGCTTCCGTTTGCCCTCACCTTGTCCACTCTTCATTAATCCCATCATCTCTCCATCCGTGTCCCTGTCTCTCTCTCTCTCTCTCTCCCCAGCTGCAGGGAGGGAGGTCGGTGATACAAGCCCTCTCCTCTTCTCTGTTTCCTTCGTCCTCGATGAACTCCCTCCCTCTCTTCCTCTCTCTCCCCCTCTCTCTCTCACACCAGCATTGGGGGGGGGGTGAAATGTTGGTGAAACCTGCCTTCTCTCATCTCCTCTGTCTCCTTCGTCTTCGCTAAACTCTCTCCCTCTCTCTCTCTTTATCCCTGTCTGCATCAGCCTCCCACCCACACTGTTCTCACCACCACCACCACCACTGGGGCCATAGTCTGTCTACTGCTTTGGATTCTTTCCTCTTTTCTATCCGTTCTTCTTGGTGCCATGAACAACTTTGAGTTCCTTAGTTCCGTGACTAAGCCCCGAACTCCTCCATCCGCTCACCTTTCTCCCATTCACACTCCCTTCCTACAACATGGGCCCTTAAGTCCCTTCTGCTTATCTCCCTCCTCCTCCCCACTGTCTCCTACTTACCGCCATGCTCTGTGCTCCCTCTCTCCCTCTCTCCATGTCCCTCTCTCCCTCTCTCCATGTCCCTCTCTCCCTCTCTCTCCTTCTCTTGCTCTTTAGCTCTCTCTCTCTCTCTCTCTCAATCTCTCCTTTTCTCTCTCCCTCTCTCTGACCCTGTCTCTCACTCCCTCTTTCTCCCTCTCTCTCTCTATCTGTCTCTCTCTCCCATTCTCTTTCTCCTTTGCTATCTCTCTCTCTCTCCTTGTCTCTCTCTTCTTTCTTCCTCTCTTGTTCCCTATCTCTCTCTCTTTCTTCCCCTCTTCCTCTTTCTCCCTCTCTCCTTCTCTCGCTCTTTATCTCTCTCTCTTTCTCTCCTCCTTCTCGCTCACTTTATCTCTCTCTCTCTCTCTCTCTCTACTCATTTTGCCTATCCATCATCTCTCCCGAGTTCATTCTCTAGCTGGTGTCTTATTTTTTCCCGTGGCCCTCTATACCACTAATGCGTCTATGGGTGTGTCTATGTGTGTGATGGGGGATGCGGAAAGCATCACACTGCATGATGCTCCTGTACTACAGCATATGGTGCCTGGTAGAGGCCGGGGAAGCACGCGAGAAGGGGCTTTGCCTCATCTATGTGGGTCGGACACACACCTATTTTAGTGCAGTTTCACTAATGACAAGTCAATACTACTTTATTTAACACTACTACAGACTACAACAAACTACAACAGTCAATACTACAATAGTAAATATTACTACAGTGAATACTACTACAGTTAACACTAGTTCAGTTTGTACTACTACAGTCAAGACGACTACAGTAAATACTACAACAGTTCATACTACTACAGGCCAGACTACTACGGTAAATACTAGTACAGTCAGTACTGCTTCAGTCAATACTACTACAGTTAACACTACTACAGCTTTTAATACTACAGTCAATACTGTTAGTACTACTGACACAAACAGAGCAGATCATTAGTAAACCTTATGTCTGAGACCCCCCCCCCCCCCCCACCAAACACACACACACACACACACACACGCACACACACACACACACACACACACACACACACACATATGCACGCAGGCAAACACATACACACTCCCACTCACAAGCACACACAGACACACACCATCCCATCAAATGCATGTTCTTAGCAGTTTTCCAAAGGGAGCCATTTGGAATAATGGACAGAGTGCTTTTTAATTGGCCATATGTTCCATCTCCTCCCTCTCTGATGAAAGAAATGAAAAACATTACTGCCAGTGAGGGCATTTGGAGACGCATCAACTTTTTTTTCCGCATTAGCCTTCTAAGTGAATGAAAAAGCCCTGACATCTTAACTTACTAATCTTACTAATCCTGTTATTTATTGATAGCACAGCCCCACCTTGCACAAGTCAGTCAGTCTGTAGCAAATATTAACATGGAGTCGGTCGTCTCAGCTTCCATGAGGTCAGAGGGCAACTTTGCCTCTGAAACCAGATTGAGCAGAGAAGTTTGAAGTCGATGTGATGCTGCTGAGACCAGGGGGAGTAGGAGGATCGAACTCAATCCTGCCTCCTAGCGATAGGGTTTAACTACACTGACCTCTTAAGCGCCTCAATTTGGGCCAATACATGAATGGGGTTTATGGGCGTGTCGTTGGTTTTTATAGGAGGAAATCTTCACTTACGGTAGAACACGTATTGTGTGTAATTGGACCAGACCCTGTCGTCCGCGTAATGACCGATCGAGGACGAGGTGAGGGACGAATTGCAGGCTACGATGTGGAAGCCGTTCTCGGACAGCATGTCGAAGGCTCTCTCCAAATGTCTGAACCTAAGGAAGAACCGGCAGGTGTAGCGGTCCGGTGGCCTATCAGCATCCCGGTTCTCGTTCAGGGCGTCTCCAAACACTTCTTTGGCCAAGCCAATGCGGCCGCTTATAAAGATCCTTGGCACCTTTTTGGCTTTGGCGTCTACTTGGCTTTCCCTGCCCCCCGTGGCGCACGCCCCTCTGAAGCCGACCGTGATGTAGCCGTACCTGCGGTCCAGAGAGTAGGATGACAGGAACCTGTGCTCGCTGACCTGCGAGCCATCTTCAAAATCACTGCAGTCATCGGACACTAGTTTGGAATCGTCCGATGACAAAAGTTTGACCAATTCGGGCAGCTGAAAATACTCAGCCTCCCTTTTCAGCCTTCCTTTCTCGGGGAAGTGGTCGGGCAGGACCACCTGCTTGTCTCGGAGGTAATCCAACACATAACGAAATAGAAAACCGTCCCTGTCAATAAAGAAACGTCCTCTGGGGTCCCGGGCCAGGTCGTTAGAGGAGCCCTTCTTGTTGGAGAACAGTTTGCCGAATAAAGAATTGGGGCTGCTGGTTAGAGTGGCGTGGCGGGTGTAGTACACCTGCCCCCCTACGTTGAGCTCGATCACGTCCGGTTGAGGGTTCGCCACTGACCCTTGCTCTTGTGTCTTCGTTTCACTTAATGCCATTTTTATAAAAGGATTCGAGTTTTTTAGACGACGCTTGATTTTAAGATGATCAGGAAGTTCAGGGTAGGATGGCCAGCTGCATGATGCTGCAGGCGCACTCACTCACACACGCACACACACGCGCACGACCGCGGAGCGTTTGTTCACAGCTCTCTGCTCACCTTCGGTCTCTCCTGTAACATCCCAAGGTGTGTCCATATCCTCTAACTCCACGCGTAAGTGTGATCGCAGAGGGCGCGTTCTCCCCGACTCGCGTTGATCCAGACAGCCGCCGAACGCATTGTACAGACACAACCCCCTCAATGTGTTGTTACTCAGACTTCATTGAGAAATAGTAATCCGGAGACGGTCAACGATTTAAAAATACGACATATTTACGTTGTTTTTATTGTTGTTTGATCTTCGTTTGTTTTTCTTGTATGCAATTTTGGTTTTCTTGGAATGGTAATACTTTGCCCTACTTCTGCTCTTCTTGAAATTATTTCAGTCCGAGATCATCGTGGTGCACACGAGCATCGTGGTTGGAGAACGGGAGGCAGAGAGAGAGCGCGCAGCCGTCCCCTCGTGAGGATGCGTTTGAAGAGAGCGGGAATCTGAGTCCTGGTGTGCGCTCACAGTGCGTCGGCACAGTGCGCTACGGAGGAGAGGTGGCTCCACACTCAGCGAGGGATGGTGGGGGGGGCTGAAGAGGGGAGGGGTGGTGGTGTGTGTGTGTGTGTGGGGGGGGGGGGGGGGGGGGTAATCGTCCCATGAAGTAATGTCTTACATCATCTTAAAGAAAAATTACATATTTAAACGTTGATGAGGATGCAAGAGAGGGTGCAACCCAGAATGAATGCTATTCCAGTCATTAAGAAATCCGCCGGCCAAGCTGTGCAGACCACTTCATCTTATGAAGACGGTAACACTGCCCGCTTTATGGGATAATCAGTGTCGATTATATAGATTATCATAGAGATTTAATGTTATCTCATAAGATGCCGATATCTATGGTATGGGCTGTAAATAATGATACTGAATCTAATGAAATGCAAAACACCCATGCACTTCATGCTCACATAGTTGGGAGTAATTTAATCACACCATTTGTCTGGCATATTTCAGTCCCAGATGACGTTGCCATCTGAAATTCATTTTACTATATTGTGCGTAGGCCTACCAGATTGTAGGCCACATTTGAGCATATAGCATTGGTTCTGTTACCCTTTCTGTTCTCCTTAATTGTTTGATTTATATATTTCATTTGTCCTCATTTTAGGAGTGGACCCTTGACTCCTGTTTTTTTTTTAGCGATGCAGTGGTCACGCTTCACACTGTTAATTCAGAGCAGAGCTGGAGAAGGGTTGCTAAGCAGCACTGAGTGGGATTCACACAGCAGGGATTTAGAGAGAGAGAGAAAGAGAGAGAGAGAGAGAGAGAGAGAGAGAGAGAGAGAGAGAGAGAGAGAGAGAGAGAGAGAGAGGGAGGGAGAGAGAGAGAGAGTGGGAGAGAGATGAGGAGAGTCAGAGGGAGAGAGTGGGAGGAAGAGACGGAGTGAAAGAGGGAGAAAGAGAGAGAGAAGGGGAGAGGGGGGAGATAGAGAGGGAGGGAGAGAGAGAGTGGGAGGGAGAGGGACAGTAAGAGAGAGAGTGTGTTTGGGTGTGTGGGTGTGTATGTGTGGGTATGTGTGGCTCATCTCTTTTTCCTTTTCACTGATGTGGGATTTTGCCGCCTAAAGCTCTTCATAAACTCATAAATGTTCCATTAACCATTTACATATTAAGTATTTTCTATGTGATTTGTTTCTTCTGATGTTGTTTGAACTAACCGGACATCAACAGACCAATTTGCGAATCTGCCGGAGCAAATAAAACATAAGCTTGAAGATTCGTCTGGTTCCAAGGATAGGATGAACAGTATAGCCTCCCCAAACTCTATTCATCGCTACTCCCTGTTCATATAAGTATTCCCAAGTGATTGAACTCCATTCAATTTCAGCATGAATAATGCAAGACAATTGGTCTTAAATAAGGCAGACGTTCTATCTGTTTTATAACCTTTAGTAGACCTCTGAGTTATGTAATGTCCAACTGAATGGCATTTGGTTGGCGCTCCATTAGGATAACATGAAACGAAACGTGCAACTTTGAGACCAAGGGTGTAGTGTTTCATTTAATATTTGTGTTGGCTTAATGGCCTAAGGTGGCCTAGTGGGGTCAGGGTCTCAAATGTATACCGAAGTTTTTTTCTTCTAGCAAAAAAAGGATTAACAATGGATAAAAAACGTTAAGCGCAAACATTGTATACAGAAAGTGATGTCTGTGTTGTTTATGAATCTGTCTGCTGTTCAAGTTTGAGCCGCTAGAGGGCCCGCTTTGAGCTCATCTAAACAGGAGGCGTACTGCTCTGAGGTTGTTTACCTTTAAATATTGGTGAATAGTTAACAGATATAACAGATATTCTTGAAGCATGTGTAGAATACTTATTTGAAATGAGAATTTAATGAATGTGTTATTTTCGGATTATGTGGTTTGAACGATCCTGAACCATGTCAATTAGGCATAACATTGCAAGCAGTGTTTGGGGAAATATATTTAATTTGAAGCATATGGTGCCATGGAGATATCTATTTTAGTTCGCAAAATAAGTTATAACCATCGTTTTCAAAAGTAGGTCATCTTCATTGAGCGAAAGGTGCAGTGTCCCAATACTACCAAAAGGCGGCGCTGCGTGTTGTAAACACAGCCGCCATGGGGTTGACTCGCTGAGATCTCCATTTTGTATGTTTTTCCCAAAGGTTAGCGCCTACTTTCATAATGGCTAGCTGTGATTGACCAACGCATGCTAGATTCATCGCATAGCGGGGGTTAGAAACTACAAAAACCTCCGTAAGAGTGCACTCGAGTCGCCCGTGTTCCCTGTAAACACGCAGGAGCAGGCCTATGAGGAAGAAAACAAGCTCCGTAGTGTCCGCTTCGTGTTGTTAATGATACTGGCCATCAAAACAATGTTGTCAGGAGATATATAGACACCCCCAAAACAACACACACACATTGAACGGTAAGAGTTTTAAATTGTATTCATTTAAAGTGTTGCAGTGTGTTATTGTGGATCCTCAGGTTCATGTCATCTCTAGCAATGCTACTTAAAGGAGATAGCAGTGTGGTAGCAATGACGTTACTGCTGATAGACACAACGCAAATATTGCATTTATTAGTATGGGGTCTGTTTATATTCCTCCGTGCGAACACGTTTGTCGAGGTCTACGATAAGCCTGTGTGAACTTTGCTCCTCAACGGATCTGCTATGAGTAAGGGGAGGCGGATGCTAACGTAGGTCTTGGGCTAACGAGTATGGCAGCAACGCTGCAGATCAATGGCGCGCTCGGCTGCAGTCGGAGATTTACATACGTGACAACCTTCACTGCCCGTTTAGATCGGGTTCAGATAACCAGCTGCTGCACACATTGACTGCTAGGATCACAATTCCTTTATCCCTCTACCAGATGAAATACTGACACAACTTCTTGAACTAATTTACAAATGTTAAACAGTGCTTCAAACTCACTGTCAATCTCTGTTTGAAGGATCACGGGATGGATAAAGGCAGAGTGAAAAAGATACGAAATAACAGAGATGACCATTTAAGCAAACTTTTCTACACAGAAAGCCCCGTGGATGGAACTCCATTAAAAGTTGCTCCTCACAGTGCAATGTCCATCACATCTGCCACTGCTGTTGTGCTACCGTCCAGCCCCTTGATGCAGCCTGGAGATGTGCCCAACAGCCTCAGCAATAGTCCACTTCCAGAGGAGCTCACTTCTGCCTCTGGCACTGCCTCTTTTGGCCTCATACTGGAGGATTCAGAGTCCAGAGGGGCGTCCAAGGACCAGAGGGCCCAGCAGCAGTTGTTCCAGCTCCAGCCACAGACCACAACTTCCCTTGGACGCTACACATTTGGGGATAACCTCTCCCGGTTGGAGGCCAGCATAGCGGATCTTACCCACTCATCCTCCATGGATTCCCTTATCGGGGGATCAGACCCTAACCTTTTCCCCCTCAGAACGGATGACTTCTCCATGGACAAGGTAGAACACCATTCCATGGATTTGGATCACGATTCGTTTGGGCACATTGGGAAAGATGAGGAAATGAACACAAAGCTGTTCAATGACAACACTTTGGACCTTCTCCCAGACTTTGAGCTCGCCGGGTCCCCCTCAGATTATTATGTCGGCGACGACGCCTTCCTCTCCACCCTCGGGGACGATTCTCTGCTGGGGGACATGTCTTCAGAGAAGGAGTCCAAGCTCACTTTGAGCTCCAACGGAGGCGAGCCCAGCTCCGCCACGCTGAACGGCAGCGGCCTGGCCCTTCGGGAGGATCCGTCGAGCAGCAGCCCAGCCACCCCGGCCTCCCTCACTCCTACCACCCCTCTGGCGGCCATCAAGAAAGAGACGGACTCGGCTTTCATCCGGCTGTGCACTCCCGGCGTGGTCAAGCAGGAGAAGGTGCCCTGCGGCCCCGGGTTCTGCCCGATGAGCAGCGCGTCGTCCTCCTCGTCCGACATGTCCTGCGCCAGCCCCATCTCCATTTGTGGGGTGAGCACTTCAGGGGGCCAGAGCTACCACTTTGGGGTTAACCCCAGCGGCACACCCACCTCCACCACCAGTCCCGCTGGAGGACAGCAGCAAAAGGATCAGAAACCCTCCGTCTTCAGCCTCTACCCCCCGCTGACCGGCGTCAGAGAGCCCTGGAGCCGGGTGCAGTCTGCGGGCTCCACGGACAACTTCCCTACCTCTCCTTCCTTCTCCTCGGCCGTCGCCAGGTGAGGATTCGCATCCACTCAGCACATTGTGTGGGGTCTATCCGAGCCCACCCATCAGAGACATCATGGCTCACACACACACACCAACACACACAATGGAGGGAATTTGAATAATACTTCTAGATGTGTATATGTGTGTGTATGTATATGTATGTGTGTGTGTGTGTATATATATATATATACACACACACACACACACACACACACACACACACACTGTGGGGGGTACTGTCACGCCTGTCAAAACGTTTCCACTTTCTTACTTGGGATCCCCTACTTGGAGAGCTGAAGTTTGACGTTTCAACTTTTTTTTCTTAGCACCACGGAAGGTGGCACCTACCACTATTCCTCTATAGCCTTAATGCAGCGTTATGCATGCCAGCACTTATTAACTTGCTGACACATCATCTTTTGTTGAAAGGAATATCTAAATATAAGCTCTTTCAACTGTCAGATTGCAATGCAATGCTGTGTGGGTATTACCCTATGCACCGTGTCAAATGTTCCCGCTGCATGAATATAAACAATCTTACAGCAATCTTAAGAATAACAATATTAATGAAAGGATAATCCTTTATTTTATGCATGCATGTTTAAATGGATACATCCACTAGCACAATATACTAGTGTGTGTTTGAGTGTATGAATTGTACTGACCACGGTACGGTGGCTCCTACCCTAGATTTAACAGTTGTTGGCTCCAGAGTGTTTTTTTTTGCTGTATACAGTACATGACTTGGCGATAGCGTAAGGCATTTGGCATTTGAGAGGAGGAACTAATGTAGGCACTAGGGAATTCCTTTGTGTGAAGAGCTCTTATGGGATCCAAGTATTTTCCTGGATACTGTCAATGCAAATCATGTCCACATGCGTGGCATTACCCACAACAAGAACGGGCTTGGACTGGTTGCTTGATCAGCACATCCGTCTGGAAGATTTAGGTTAATTCTGAAACGTGTATACCCTGGATGTGTTCAAATGTTGCAGAGTCGTTGCTCCAGCAGTTCTAATAGTGTAATATTGAATTGTTGTTTGGTTTTATAATGCCTCTGTTTCACAGGATGCTGATATTGTATGGCTGAGTGGGTGTGCTCTTGAAGCCATGTCCCTTCTATCTTACTAATTGCAGTAGGCCAGAAATGTACACACGGTGCTCTTGTCTGATCCGGCCTCCAAGCAACCCCTGTCTTTCAGAAACCTTTTTGAGCTAATTCATTCAGAAGGAGAAAACGTGGTTGGTTGCACGACTGAAATGTGTGGTGATATTGTTGATGGCAGCCGTTTCATCAGTATATGGGGCGAGACGGTAATATAGTGGCTCGGACGGGCTCTGTGCTTCTCCTTTACCCTCCTAGGTCTAGGGTTTTGACCCCACTTAGTCCAGGGTGGGCACACGGTTTCTTTAGTTTCTATGTAAAGTTTTCCTTTACGTCAATGTGCTCGTTCAACGCACAATGTAGCTATTTGTATAGGCCCCTTTTTTTTTTTTCCGAGCGTATTCCACGGTTTCTTTCTTTTACGGGCTCAGTCGTAAAGGGGGCTTTGGGGCCCGGCCTAGCGCTGGCGGCTGGCGCAGTAAGAATGCTGAAGCCAGCCGTGGCGTGAGGCAGAGAGAAGTCTGGGGAGGAGCCTCCCATTGTTTTCCTCGAGGTTCTGGACGTTAAACGCACATTCACGCCCCTCTCTCTGTGTTTCTCCGACAAAACGGTTGAGGTGTTGTTGTTTTTTGCTGTGCCAAAACTCAAAGCCCTCACTTGCACGAACCCTCTCTCGCATGCCAGGGCGTTGTTTTTTGTCGGCTCTTGCGTGCGTTGGTTTGACTGTGTGTGTGTCTGAATGCGTGTGAAGGGCACGCATATCAGTCCGTACATGCATACATGTGGGATTGGAAAACGTTATGGCTCCTGAGTATCGCTTCTTTTGAGTGGGCCTACCTACTTTCAGACAAGTTGTTTCCCGTCATCACCTTCTGAGTGCATGACAGCGGAGCCAAGAGTCATTGACCAGGAACAGATGGAACGAGACACACCACAGCCCACGTCGTCATTCCACATGTGGCTGTCATTTGCAATGACTGTGGTCGTGTATGTTTGACTTTGAGATTAAGTTTTCGGTCCGAGGTGTGACCTTGGCTTCGAATGACTTATGAGCGTCGCTTCTGAGATCCGGGGTCAGGTTCTGTTTTGTGTGCGTCAGGTCTTAGCGGATTAGAGACCTCACCAGTTCAGTCCCTAGGTCTGCATTTGGTTGCCGACTTTGTTTGAACCTTCTCATGAAACGAGGCTGCTTACTGCATTAGCATAGATCCCAACGTCTGTAAGAACAGGGCCTCGGCGTGACTTTAGCCCACGTCGTTAAATCCCGCATCCTTCTCCAAAATCAAAGGGTAATTTCAGTAAAAATATATCCTAACTAAGAGCCCGGCCCAGCCCTATTGGTGAATCGCATGTCAGATCTCTGTGATCTGTCAATCACAACGTAAGTCATGACGATGCAAATCAGGAGGTGTCGAGCTTGCATGTCTGGGCGCCGCCCGTAGCAGCAGCAGCGGCCTCCGGGCTGGAAACAGTCTACCTCACATCAGAAGCGCTGGCATGAGACCGACTCGCGTGCCTGTCTCCTTGCCAGATCTCCACACCAACAACTAGTTTTTACCTTGTGACTCAGCGGTCGTGCCAGCGCCAACCGGTTCTGACAAAACAAGGAGAGGCAGGGCCAGCCTTGGGCCTTGTCAATGGTATACCTTGTTTTCTTGGAGCCTGGGCTGTGATCGGGCATGGCTTGGGGATCCAGTATATTTTTTTTAAATGAACTCTCCTCTTTTCTGTATTATTCAAAGGGTGGGTAAAGAGGGGCGTGTCCCCTGCCTTTACAGCCCGGGTGTTGAGCATGTTTACATTGCAACGAAAATGAACACATAGAACCCGTGCAGCCTAAGGCAGTGCTATAGCGATTTGCATCGTCTTGGTATCAACGTTGTGCAATGTCCACAGTCACCTTTTTGTTGTGCCAATATTCCTAGCACGCATGTTCACATGTCAGATGGCTGTGTTATTACCATATGCACTCGTGCATCTCATAGCTGCCCCATTCTGCACCTCTTTCAATTGTTGCATAAATTGTATTTATTGTCATGGTAGAAGTATTAAGGGAATAAAGGGACTGCAAAAATATGGAAGAATAAAAACCCATGGTGATACTGCAGGTTGCATGAGCTCATGAAAAGCATTGGACTAAATGTAGGAAGCGTGAAAAGAAAAAGTAACCCAAGAAGTGACTTAATAATAGAACAGAGCCTACTTCTTTGATTGTCGAGGGCAGCAGCAACAGTATGATGAAACCCCGACTGTGGGATGGCTCCAAATTGCAGTCTGCAAACTGTCTGACATTAATGCAAAAAGTCGTTTGATCGCATGCTTTTTTTTTGTTGTGTACACTGCGTTCACACGCACATCAACATTTGTGCCCCTCACACACACCTCAGCACTGCTGCTCGGAAAGTCTTTGAAGTGTTTAGTTCGTAATTCGGGTCATTAGATCAAACCTTTGTGCCATGGTTCATTTACACAAGAACATTAGTATATTTGTATCACAATGGGTATGTGTTGATTACGAATGAATAACCATAAAAGATGACAAAAAGCAAAAAATGGAATTTAGCACTTTTTTCAATGTTGATGTTTTTATTCCTTGCAAATTGTTGCAAGTTTATGCATTGGCAATGAGCATAAGGGAAACTTTTCAAGTTGACGCAATCCCAGGGTGTTTCGAAAGCCCAAATCCATGCTGAAACGTTTGTGTAAGCAGCACGGTATGCACTCTGTTGAAATGGTTGTGTAGGGTGATGCTATACTTAGAGGTGTTGAAGTCGGGCTGAACGGGGGCCAACTTAAAGAGGATACGTGTCGGGGGGCTTACACACAGTGGGCACCTCTGTGGATGCCCTCTGGACCAGAGATGGTAAGGTTAAAGCCTTGAGCCCAGAGCGGTCACAGCAACAGAGGGCCCTCAGTGGGACCGGGATCCCACTGCGTTGCCGTCCACCAGAGCAGGCCGGCGTGTTCAAATCCGACCGGCCGGATGAGTCGGGTTCACAGCGTGCATCGTCCCCACAACGCAAGGAATTTGGCCTCCTTATTTTTAGTGGCATCGGTGGTCTGTCCCGGAGTTATTTTAGAAAGTGAGGGCTCCATACAGGCTCACTTGTTTCCGCCGTCAAGGTCTCGATCTATCACGCCCTGCCCTCTGTTTTTGCAGTGCCCATGGCCCCCTCCCCCCTCCCTCCCTACTGTGTCTTGATCGGTCTCTCCAACAGCCCTGTCGCTGTCCGTCCATCTCACTCTCTCCCTCCTAGCTGCCCCTGTCTTGGGCTCTCGCTCTCCCTCCCTCCTCACAGCAGTCTATGTCTCTCTCTCTGTCTTTCGCTCTCCCAACAGCCCTCTGTCTCTTCGGTTTCCACATCCTGCTCACCAAGGGCGCGACAGCAGGCGAGCCTCTGTAAATCAACTGCACGACCAGGCTGCGTGTGTGTGCACGTGTGTGTGTGCACGTGTGTGCGGGGCAGGCACTCGTTCATGGTATCATGCAGTATGCGGTGCAGGGACGTGTGTGGTTGGGGCCCGGTCGCGCACCTGGGCCAAGGCGTGGGTGTGTCAGCAATAGCCCGGTGGACCGCGGAGCTTCACCGCTGACCTACTTTCTCTCCCCCCTTCCCCAACCCCCCCCCCCCTGCTCCCCACAGCTGGCGCAGCGCTAACTCACCAGATGAAATACCTGACATTCCCTTTACTTCCTCCATATTACCGCACACTTTCGCTAGTTCGGCTCAGCTGATCGTAAAGAAGTCAGCAGGGTTCACTGCCGGAAATACCCCGATCTGAAATACTCTGTGTAGCCATGTTGGTAGGCTGGAGCTAAGGCTGTTGCTTTTCTTCTGCTTCTTGTTGACTTTCTCAACACAACCTTCCACCCCACTCCTTCTGCTCAGTGTTAATGCCGTGGACTTGTCGAGTCAGCACATTGGATGTTTCCAGACATCGGGTCCACCCACGTCCCGATATGGTATGGGCTGCTTATCGAGCAACCACCAACAGCACAGTACAGCCAGCAGTTGGACTGTAATCCTAGCCTCCACAGTGACCGTGCACCTACACCAACACACACACACACACACACAGCTCCTTGGTACAATGGAGACGGGAGTGATTGGCAGAGGGTTATCTTTGTCTTGCCACGCTGAGAAGGAGAGGTTAAGCTCCCCCACCTCCTCATGTCAGACTGCGCAGTCGAACTTGGAACCGCTGCCTGCCTCTGCAGACGGGAGCCCAGGGCGATAAATTAACCGAACATGCCAGTTGAGCATGAATGGGGAGGCGTTATGACGGTGGGGGGGGCCGGGCCTTAGTGCATACAATGGCACGTTGTATGACCCAACGGCCCCAACCGCTGTGGTATAGAAAACAGTTTGGGTAATGATGAAGGAATACTGCTGGAGTATTCAGACCGTTTATCGGTCTTGCCACAACCTGCTCCCATTTCATGTTTGTGGAAGAAAAGGGGGGGGGGGGGGGGGGCAAATAGTCTCTAGCATATTCTGCCCTGCTTTTCTCCCAAAATTATGAAACGGGAGATGTATGATGTAATGCATCTCCGCTCTCACCCTCAACCCATACGAGGGTTAGAGAAAAATGGATGCATGACCAGAATTGAAAATACGTCTCACAAACATGCGACTGTGTATAGCGTACATACATACATACACGCATGCGCGCTCACACACAGCCCTGTTGTTGTTGTTGTTGAGCTCACGGACGATGAATCAAAGTGAGTAGGCCAGTTCCCCATTTCTATTTTGGTGGCTGTACCTCAGGCCGGGGGGGGGGGGGGGGGGGGGGGGGTTTGCTGGGGAGGAGCACTTCCTTCTTGCCCTGGCTCGTTCGCCTGCAGGGGAATAGGAGGCTGCTAAAGCAGTGCCACGGCATTCCGTTGACCGGAACAAGCAGACGGCGAAGGAACAATTCCTTCTTGCCCTGCCTCATAAGCCTGCAGGGAGGTAGTAGGCAGCACACTTATTTTGCCTCATTTTACCCTTTTGTTCTTATTGCACCGTGGGTCAGAGATAAGAACAATTTAAATTCCTCTGTATGTTCGGCACATATTTTGACTTTGACTTGACACGTATTACTATACATGCTCATTTCTATGGTTTACTGCCCTGAAGGAGTCGATGAACCCGTGGCCAGCCCGCCATTTTTTTCTAAACAACGCGCCTCCTTCTGGTGCTATTGTTCTCCGAGACCGAGGACAAAGCCACACCTGACCTGCCAAAGGTTAACTCCGGCTGCATGTGCGTTCATGTGTGTCAGCATGCTACTGATGGCGGCAAACCCACTGTGAGTTGCGTTGGCTGCCTGGACATTCTTACGCGGTGTCCTGTTGCTCGCTCGCTTTAATTGATTATCGGAAGAACCCTGACGGCCATCAAAGCACGGCTCACATGAATCGCTGACGAGGGCTTATGATCTGTCGAGCAGGGGGCCGGCCAGGTCGACAGCCAGCGTGAAGAAGTGGCCTATTGACGGACGCCCTCAAGATTAAAGCCTCGGACTCTCCCAGTTCTCACTTGTTGAAGGGCAGGCTTGTGTTTCAGTCGGAGCACGGGGCGATTGCGCTGCTCTGGCGTTGCCCTGAACGATAGTAAACTCTGGTGGGAATGCAGCAGCTTCCTGTGGACAACAAGCACTCGGCTCGGCATATGGTTCCTGCAAAGGGAGAAAAATAAACCCGCTCTCCTCACTCCACTGCCGTCCGGCTGTCCGCTACAACAGAGGGCTGTGTTCTGTGTTACTTTGTTTTCTAACACTATTGCTATGTATCTCTCTCTCTCTCTCTCTCTCTCTCTCTCTCTCTCTCTCTCTCTCTCTCTCTCTCTCTCTCTCTCTCTCTCTCTCTCTCTCTCTCTCTCTCTCTCCTCTCTCTCTCTCTCTCCTCTCTCTCTCTCTCTCTCTCTCTCTCTCTCTCTATATATATATATATATATATATATATATATATATATATATATATATATATATATATATATATATATATATATATCAGAAATCTTCACTGTTGTTCACACACCACCCCTTAAACAGAGTCAAAATTACAAAGAATGTAGGTTACGTTTGTTTACGAGAGAGAGAGAGAGAGAGAGGGGTGTCTTAATTCTTCGGAGGGTCGTAAGAAGCTGTTTGCTGTCACTAATTGGATTCCGGCCAGCGGACTTAGTACGACGAACACGCCTCCTGTAGGCCTTCATCCCAGTGGACCAGCGAAGGACCCCCTCCCGTTGCTCGTGTTTGTTCTGTGTTCCGCCTAGCCGTGAAGAAGCAGAAGAAGAAGAAGCCATTCTTCTCACACAGTCGAGTGCCTGACGTGACCGGCTGACGTCAGAACATGTGATCATGCAAGCGAGCCGCTCAACCCACACGCATGTCCCCACGGCCCACCAACCCAAGCCTGTAATCCGTGTGCAACGCCCTCGGGGTTGTTGCGTTGCTATGTCGGTATGTTCACACCGAGCAAATGGCTGCAGGAGCTAGATCAATAATGATTAGCCTAACCCACTTGACACTGACGTGTGCTGTAGGGCACAGGTAGCGGAACGGGGTTTGTTGTTATTGTAACCCGGGAAAAAAAAACAAAGCCCTGTTTAGCGTACGTACAACGATGTTGCCAAGCATGGGATTGTGTTCAGGTCAGGACGTTATAAATAGTGGATATAATGCTGCATTTAGAACGCATGACGTTATTATAACGGCAGGATTATAAACCATTAGCTTCTCATCAGGCACAGCTGTCTCAGCCCTGAAAGCAATGGATTTGCTCAGTAAACTAGGCTACAACAGACATTAGTGTTATGCTAGTGCACATTCACAGCGTCAGATGTTGATACGAAAAACAACAAGGGAGCCGCATTTTTGTGCAACGTCAAGTCGGGAAGTGAAAGATGAAGATGCTGGCACTGCGATCGCTTTCCCACAATCCTTAATTGGCACACTTGCACGTATACCTCCTATAATACACCGTCAAGACTTGAGTTCTCCACCCATAAGAAGAAACAAGGTGGAAAGAATTAGGATGGAACGATAAAAGAGTACTTGATTGATTTTGCTCGGGGGAAGGAGATCACATGACACAGCAACAGAGCAGCAGCACGCGTAGAGGAGACGATTTTCTGGTTAAATCATTCATCTTTTTTTTTTTTTTTTTTACCTTTTAACACTTCTTCAACACTTCATTAAAGGCAGAACGTGACGTGGGAAGCTGGAATCCGTCTTCATTGTGAATCTCTGTTGGGTATTGTACACGGTTGGACTATGTGGGCTGATATGGGATGCATAGATTCAGGCCTACATGCAGACTGGTTGAACGCTTGTCTTTGTGCAGTTTGCATGGGCTCCTCATGTTGGCTTTGGATTCCTTTTGGATACGTTCCCTCTTCCCTTTCCTCCTTCCACTCCGAGATCCTGAGCTGCCAGTAAGCTTGAATGGTTCAGGCTTGCTTCCTGTCATTCGCCCATTACCAGCTGGCCTCGGCCAACACCCCTCCAGCCATCCCAGCCAGTATTGAGGAGCAAAGGAGAGACGAGTGGCTGGAGAGATGCTCCTGACTCATGGTTATAAGAAATGTCATAATAATAATAATAATAATAATAATAATAATAATAATAATAATAATAATAATAATAATAATAATAATAATAATAATAGGATGTGCGTGATATACATTACTAGGGATGGGAAAAATAATTGATTCTTCAATGAATCGCGATTCTCTCTAGAACAATTTTGTCTCAATGCAGATAAATTAATAATCTGAATTAAAAAAAAAAAATATATAGATATATATATATATATATTTTTTTTTTATTCGCGTGCTGCAACATTCTGTTCTCCAGAGAGGGATAATTTTAGTAATTTTATCTTCAGTGTGTATTGGCCAATCTGATTTGTCTTTACACGATTGCGATTCAGCCTACGCATAGCATGCACGCAAACTCACAGCCAGACGCAAGAACTCCTTCTAATTCAAGAGCATTTTTTTCTTTAATGACATAGAAAAGAAAGATTAGAAAGAAAATAAAACCTGAAACTTATTTTTTACATACTTCCATATTGTGTTGTAATGCAAGCTGCATTGATTATTGCATTGTTCATAGAAAGTCATATTTGTGACAAAAGCTTTCTCTCTAATAAAATATTAGATAAGTTAATTCATCTGTTGATGTCTTTAATGATCATCACAAAAGTAGGAAGTGATTAGCAAACTCTGAGTTGAAAACTCAGATGTATATATATATATTTTTGAAAATCACGCATGGAAATGTACATAAATAAAATTGTTGCATCGATAATTGCTTTAGAATCAAATCGTTGACCTCATAATCGGAATCGAATCGTGAGGTGCCAAGAGATTTCCAACCCTTTACATTACCATATTAGTTTAGCACCACTTATGCTGTGAATTGCATTCTTTCAATGCTTGATTGACTAGATAACGAGCAACTTAATAAGTTGCGTGCCATTAGTCATCGTGCATGTTGTTGTGCAGGTCGCTGTAGAGCTGCAATGACTTCCTCAAGGAAGTTGTATTTTCTTTTTTTTTTTGTCAAAAAATAAGCCATCTGCACAACATGACATCCTGAAAGCTCTTGGTTGACAATAGTCTCACGCAAGTGTGGTGTGGCGCAGACCAGAGGCCCCATCAGAATCATTTCTGCTGTCCTTCACACAGACGCGTAGGTTCTTCATGGCGATGTTTACCGGTACACACACACACACACACACACACACACACACACACACACACACACACACACACACACACACACAAGTGGCCGTGGAGCCCCTGGAAGGGCTCGATGTTCTTAAGTGCACCAGGCATGGGCGAAGGGAGAGGAAGCAGCAGGATATAGAAAGTTCATTACCCGTCGGAACACATGCGATATTGACCACAGGGAGGCTACTCTTCAAGGCGGGGGGGGGGGGGGGGGGGGGGGGGTTGTGCAACTCCTTTCCAACTGGCAAACGAATGCCTTTGGCACTTCAGTCTCCTGGTCGCTGAGTGGCCCATAAATGATGGCTTTTTAATCCCAGTGCATGTGAAGCGGCCTCACTTCTATGTTTTGCTCTCGGGTCCGGTCGGCCCTTCCACGCCCACGCGGAGCAGGTGAGGCAGGCCGCCGCCGCCCACCGCTCACGCTCACTCTTATGTAACTGGAGCGCCGAGCCCCCCCGACCCGGTGGGCCGTCATAGCGTGACCATCAGGGGGGGGGAGGATGACAAAGGCTCCCCTTCTAAAAAGAGATGGGCCTTTGTTTCCCACCCTCGGCGCAGTGGCAGCCGGACGGAGACACGGACAGACACATGGCCGGGCAGATGCGCACGTCTCTTCAGTCGGACACGACATCCTCCCCTGTGTGGGGGTGTGTTGTTGTTGCCGCCGTGGCCGTTGGGGCTGGAGACGGGGGGCGGGGACCTCGCAGCTGGGCATTGCTGCAGGGCCACACGCCCTCTAGTGGCGAGGCTGGGTGTGTGCACATCGCAGCCTGATGGATTCTCTGCTGGGCTCTATGATTAAAAACCTGTCTGGTTGTGTAGAGGGCACGGGGCGTTCGGATTTGTGTCTTTAGGTGAATAAAGAGAATAGGGAATTGACGGAGCACGAGATGCGTCTCTTTGAACTAAGAATGTGATAAGCCGCCTGCTGTGATGATCTGTTATTTATACAGCTGCCTCGTCTTTTCGCTGTTGGGAAGTTTTTGAAGTCGGGAGACAAGCGGGTATCCGGGGAGAAAAAAACGTGTTGATGACCTCATTTTATATCCGTTTATATTTGCATGAAAATACATAAAGATAACGGCACGCGCGAATGAGGTTCAGTGCACCCACTCGCTGGGCTTTATCAGAACGCGTCTTGAGAATGCAGCAGACGGCGTACCCACTATTGACGTTTCTCCTGCCTTTCTTCTGCCGTGCCTCATGACCCTCTCCCTCTGCCCACAGTTCGACTTCCAGACAGGATGGGGTCGCCCCCTCACCCTCCACCCAGGGGGGCAAGGCCAGCGGGGGCACCCACAAGATCTGCCTGGTGTGCTCGGACGAGGCGTCAGGCTGCCACTACGGCGTGCTCACCTGCGGCAGCTGCAAGGTGTTCTTCAAGCGAGCTGTCGAAGGTGACTCATTTGTATTTTGTTTTTGTTTTTGCTGTGCATTCATTTGAGCGTTTTGTTTATGATCGCACAATTTTGAACTTTGAATGAACACCGCATCGTTTTTTAGCCGCCCTTAGCCTGCCTCGTTGGTAGCAGCTTCACACATCTAGTGTGTGTGCGTGCGTGCGTGCATGTATTGATGGTCGCAAAGTGAGTTGAGCTGCAAGGCGTGAGATCATATGTTCGGCTCTGCATTCCGGAGAGGACAGGGGGGTCTTTCATCCTCGACGAGGGATGACAGAACGGCATCGACTGTAAAAGTCCCTGATGCCGCGAGCTTCATCCAAAATACGACAATAAAGAGGCTCGTGGTCAAACTAATCCTCCTGCCGTGTGTGTCCCCCCCCACCCCGCAGGGCAACACAACTATCTGTGCGCCGGGAGGAACGACTGCATCATCGATAAGATCCGACGGAAGAACTGCCCGGCCTGCCGCTTCCGCAAGTGTCTGATGGCCGGCATGAACCTGGAAGGTAAGGAGTTCACCGCCAACGCACCGCCCTACTAGGACTGATGATTATTATAGCAGATTCATCTCACCAAGTCACGCCCTATTTCAATCACTTATATTGAATGAATACCCTATCAGAAAAACAAATCTAATGTTTTAATGATTAATCTTTATTGTGCTGGATTGTTTTGATAGTTGACTACTCTGATTTGTATCGGTTGATCATCGTCGTAGTCGTTAATCTTTAGACTTCCAAGGGCGGAACCTCTTTCACAGGGGACCCAACCAACCGCCCGTCTGACAGAGGTTGTGCAACTTACCATGTAATGGCTACAAAGCCCAAGACATATGGAAGATATCGCCTCTAGGGGTTGTTTTTTTTTTCCCAGCGGAACACGATTCCTCGGGTGTGTGTGTTTTGTGCTTTGTTCCCGGCTTAAAAAGCACCACAACCTCCTCACCGCACACTGTCTACCCCTCCTATCCCCCCCACACACCCCCCTTTCCTCCTCCATTGCAGCGAGGAAGACCAAGAAGCTGAACCGTATGAAGGGGCTCCAGCAGGCCAACCCGGCCGAGCAAGCCCCCCCGCTGCCCGCCGAGTCGCGCTCCCTGGTGCCCAAGTCCATGCCCCAGCTCATCCCCACCATGCTGTCGCTGCTCAAGGCCATCGAGCCCGACACCATCTACGCCGGCTACGACAGCACTCTGCCCGACACCTCCACCCGACTCATGACCACCCTCAACCGGCTGGGGGGCCGGCAGGTGGTCTCGGCCGTCAAGTGGGCCAAGGCCCTGCCAGGTAGGATGACCTGGGGGCCGAACAGGGGGGGGGGGGGGGGGGGGGGGGGGCGTTGGTGGTTTCGCCTCATCACCGGGCTCTTGTTTGCTGGGGTCTGGTTGCTGGCTCATGTGCTAACCCTGTGCTAGCTCAACATGGTGTCAGGTGTTTCAATGGACTGTAGTAACCTTCGGTTCATTTGGCAGGGGTCACTGGACCACTGCATAGTGCACGGCTGCGGCTAAAGATAACCGGCACATGGTTTGATCTTTTGACTTGATAGTGGCTTGAGCGATGGCTCGACGGTCACGTTTTTAACCGGTGAATAGACTGTTTGTTGCGACACTATCATCACAGCAGCAGAGATTAATCACCCGTCCCTTCCCCCCCCCCCCGCAGGCTTTAGGAACCTGCACCTGGACGACCAGATGACTTTGCTGCAGTGTTCGTGGCTCTTCCTCATGTCCTTCGGCCTGGGATGGAGGTCCTACCAGCAGTGCAGCGGGAACATGCTCTGCTTCGCGCCCGACCTCGTCATCAACGAGTACGTAAAGCCGGTCTCAGAGCACTGCTGGGCTCGCCAGCACTTTCTCACAGCGCAGCCTCACTTGTTTTTAATAACAGAGTACGAACCAAAAAATGTGACGTTTTTCTAGGGGTTTTTTGGCCTTCAATGCACTGACTGCACATTGTCGTTGGAATTCATTGTGGCCTGGTGCGGTACTTGAGATCTGACATTCTTTCTGCCCTCCTTGAGAGCAGCCCCCAGGGTGTCTTGTGATGTGACTGTTTCTTTTTACCATGTAGCAAACGACAGTTTGTTCGCTCCAGAAAGAATGCAAGTCTGGTGTTGTAGCTCTTTTATGGACATGGCTCGATTACAAATATCTAAACAACCATATATCCTCGGGCTCACAGCCTCTGTTGGTTTCGTGGTAGTTTTTATATGGCAAGGTCCATCCAAGATCCAAAATGAAGTAACTGCATGTCGTTTAGTAACCTAGAAACCCAGTGATGGCTAAATAAAACAATGATACAGCTGTGTCTCACCCAAAGGAATGATCTCTCCTTACACGCCGAGTTACACCAATAAAAGAAGCGTAGCCTTGAACACTAATTCCCCTGTTGTGCTGCAACTCCGTCAGGGCCAGGATGAAGCTGCCCTACATGGCCGACCAGTGTGAGCAGATGCTGAAGATCTCCAGCGAGTTTGTCCGGCTGCAGGTGTCCCACGACGAGTACCTGTGCATGAAGGTGCTCCTGCTGCTCAGCACAGGTACACTGGCTTTTGTCTTTTCAATCGCCTCTCCTTATCTGACCTATCCTCTCTGGATCGTCCTCCCGGCTGTTCTAAATATCCACTTCAATCCAAAGGGTCCCACATGGACCTGTTCCCTCACTCATTAATATATACTTTGACTAGTATGTAAACTAGACTGAACCCAACTGATGTTGCAGAATATGTGGCATCGCCTATCGTCTGCTCATCCCTTGTATGAGATTATCTCCTTTGGTAAAGAACGGCTTGTCATCTGCATATTATTTCTATTGGACGAATCACTGACCAACTCATGCAAAACATTAAACCATCGGATCAAATATTGCGGAGAAAACCACAAACTATATAAATCTGGCCATGACCGTGGCACACTTCAGGGTGCATTGTCTACCTTTAATGGCCCATGCCACCAAAAAACAATCTGTTGCATATACCAAACAAATTGATCCAATTAAATAATCGTTTTAAGTTATTTGTTTTCTTAACCGGGGCAGGCAACCATTTGATGCCAGACTCTCGAGTGAGCAGCACATGCTCTGACGTCACGTAGACGCAAAAGGAAATAAAAAGCAGACCCATTCATCCCCCTCCTCTTCCCCTCCCCATCTGCAGTGCCAAAGGATGGCCTGAAGAGCCAGTCTGTCTTTGATGAGATCCGCATGTCCTACATCAAGGAGCTGGGCAAGGCCATCGTGAAGCGGGAGGAAAACTCCAGCCAGAACTGGCAGCGCTTCTACCAGCTCACCAAGCTCCTGGACTCCATGCACGAGGTACGGAGGGAGCACGAGGTCGTCTGTTGAGCGGAGGGTCCTGGGCGTTGATGTATTGTTTCTTTATACACTGCTGTGACCTCAGGCATGGTTTCCGCGTCAATCACTTCTACAACAGTGGATGAATGTGGTTCTTACTCTTCACCTGGGGAGGAGTTCCATTCCCGTTTATACCCATGTTTCTTCTTCAGTGCTTAACGTTTACATCATCAAAAATTGGCAGCTAAGCACCGAATCCAAAATAGACTGTAGACTATAAATAGACCTTTAAACAAACAAAAAGCCCAGTACTGCACAACCTAGCTTCTAAAAAAACAACAGATTGCAGAGTAGCTGAATGAATCAGAACAAGGGCTGAGGAGACGTTTGTTTTGTGTAGCGTTCGTCCTTGTTCTTTCCACACTGTAACCGGAGAGCGGTCCCACGTGCGCACGCGAACCGGGCTGACCAACGGCTCTCTGCCTTCTCCCACGCTGTGTTGCAGATGGTCGGAGGGCTGCTCAACTTCTGCTTCTACACGTTTGTCAACAAGTCGCTGAGCGTGGAGTTCCCCGAGATGCTGGCGGAGATCATCAGCAACCAGCTGCCCAAATTCAAGGCGGGCAGCATGAAGCCGCTCCTCTTCCACCAGAGATGACTGGGCCCCTCCCGGCGGCAAAGCAACGACCACCACGACCACAGCATCACTAGCAGCCGCCGCAGCAGCAGCAGGAACTACAAACAATGCCTTAAAATCCGCCCATCGCCTCACGGGCCTCGCCACCGGTAGGAGGACGAGCTGAAGGTGCAAGGATGGAGGTGGTGGGACAGGAACGCGCCGAGAGAACTGGAGGACGGAGAGGGAGGGACTGAGTGAGTGAGTGTGAGATGGTGTCTTTCTTGAAGAAGCAGGTATGCTGCTGGAGAAGGGCTTTTGATGCGGTGAATGAAAAGAAAGGTTTCGCAGAAAGGTGAACATTTTTGGGTTGCAAAGGCCGACATCGTGAGGGCCGGAAGGAGAGGAAGCATGGAGATGTTGTTGTTATTGTGGAGCAGTAGAAGGTGTTTAGTGTGTAACATATAGAATTAGTTTTTTTAGATAATCACTGAGTGAAATAGGCTAACCATCCGTGCTGTCTCAGGTTTTCCCTCACACACACACGCACGCAAACACACCCCGTATATCTGCAGTGGTTTGAAAACAGTATTGACCTGCAGGAAAGGTTATAAAAAAAGTATTTTGTACATTTTCCAAAAAACGTATCGCAGTTTATATCGTTCCCAGTGGGATGGGGTTGCAGTATAAAGATATTCACAATATCCCGCTATTCAACAGGCATTTAGGACCTTGGGCTTCTCTGGGACTGTCAGGGCGGAAATAGTTTTCCGTGTTCCCATCCACCTGTTCTCCTTTGTCCAAACCCTCATCATTTCAACACACAGCATTTATCCTGCGCACCCTCATGAGTATGAGTTTCCCCCAACCCCACGCTAACCTTGACCATTCAAACATGTTGTATGTAAAAGGGAAAAGGAAAAAAGAAACATGTGCCTTTTAAAGAAAGCAAAGCTTAAACATCAGATTCGTTGCCCTTTTTCCTGTAGAACCGTGTACTACAGCTTTTCTCTTATTGCACGTTTGGATTTCCCCCTCGATTCTCTGGGTCTTCCAATTGGGACGGGCGGCCCAGTCTCCCATCTGGTCTCAAACATGAACCACAGTCCTTTGAGGATAGTCTAGGTAGTAGATTTTCTTACGTCACTTTAGGAAGCTTTCAGCAGCACTTATACCTCAAACAAATGTTTTTGAGATCGGAACTGAAGCGTTGTCTAGTCGTAACTTTTGCTCCTCCCCTTATCGTCCCGGGAGTCCATTGAGGGAATGACACAGGATTTTGCGTTAGCCAATCAGAGGAGAAGGGGCATAATGTATATTTAGTTTTTGGGAGTCTATTCAGTCATACTTTAACGGGTCAAATCTCTTTCAGAGCTTATATATTTTCCATAAATCTAACATTAAGGAAGCCTTTATAGGATAGAAACAATAGGATATATACTCGGGTCTGTGTACAACATGGTAAACAGAACATGCAGTTCCAGTTCTGCCATTGGCTGTCCTTGATCCTCTGTGTGGGCATGTTTTCACAATGCAAATGCTGCAAATTAACTTGCTTCCTGTAAAGTGTTGATCGATTATGCTCAATGACTGTCATTTTGATGACAACATGCCGATACAGAGCTTTGGGTGCAGGCGCTGGCTGACTCTCCGGTCAAACCTCACACATCTATGAGAAACCTCAACCTTTTTTTTAATGCCCTTTTTAGTCTTTGCTGCACCCTCTTAGGCACGTTTTCCTCAACATCATTGCTGTTGTGGTTTGCACGTGCCTAGTACATTTCCACGTGTTTTTATATAGGTGTGTGTATATATATATATATATATATATTGATAAAGATATATTTTGATATATCCCTTTATAGATATCTCTCTCTCTATATATATATATAGATATATAGATAGATATTTATAGATATAATCTATATAGATATCCTTATATCTATAGAGATATCTCTAGATCTATAAATATATATACATATCTATACATATGAGTCAAGCACTTAACTCCTATATCGTGGCTACTACCGTTCCCTAAAGAATACTGTAGTTGTTGTTGATTGTGGAGGTCAAGCAGAATAGGACTTCAATGGTCTTGGAATGGTGAGTGCCAAAGCCTCATTTGCTTTGGTCTGTTTTTCATTTGCTTTGGTCTGTTTCTTGTTTGTTTTGGTCTGTTTCTGTTAGTTTGGAAAACAGATCACCATTTATAGCAATGAAAATGTGGTGTCCAAATGTTAAGATATCTAATATTGTCTAACGCAAGAATTGAAGACACCTAAATTACTCAACCTTTCTATGTTGGACCATTCAAATGGAATACATAGGAAATAATTGTGAACTAATCACTGGGTAATTTTTTTTGAATGCAAAGTACTTAAAATAACCTTTGTGTTTAGGAAAGAAAATTGATAGAAAAATAACATTCATATTTTAATCATGGTAGCACTCCTTGGGTTGTCTTCTTGTTTTAAGGTGAACCTTATCCCTGTCAGTATGGTTTTATGTTTAAGGAAAAAATGTATCAAAATGAATGTGAAGGCTCAAGAGAATGATTGACAGTGGATTGAGAATGGAGGTGCCGTTAATTTCAAGAATATTTGGCCCATTTAGTTTGCATTTTGTCACTTAGTGTACAGAGTAATCCATGATACATGTAATCAGTTTTGCATTCGTTTACATGTATTATAACTGACGCCACCAGTTTATTTACAATGCCAAAAAAATGATATATATATGTAATTGAGTGATTTTTGTAACGCTCCCATGCTCAGGTTGTCATTTGATACAATTTGCAGATGCATTGATTAAACATGCTTAACGTCCACTAGCAGACTGTATAAACCAAAAGAAACCTAACAAACGTGGAGTTAGAATCTGTGGCGTTGTACTGTGTTTTTATCAGGGCCACTTTGAGGAATAACACCACAGAACCCCAGAAAGCTGTTTCGACGTGTCTGCTAAGGTTGGAGGTATGAACGGCTGTGCCATGTACTCCTTAACAGTTTATCCCCCCTTCCCCTCCCTACCCCATCATCATCTGTTTTCACACCTCCGATTCATTTTGTATCCCAAGTTTTTTTATAGTATAGTTCTTGGGGCAAAAAAAACAAAAGAAAAACCGACATTATTCACAATCTGCATAAGGGTGCACTCATGGGTTACTTTCACATCCAGTGTGTGTACAAATCTGCTGCTGTTTTTTAAACCTGTATAAAGGAAAAAAAAAAAAAAGAGAAAAACCGCATACTTGCCTCATACTGGCTCAAGAATGTATCCTGCCTCTTGGGGCATACTACATTTTTGAGATTGACAACTAAATATGCAATACAAATTACACTTACAGAGTGCATTTCTACATGAGACATGAAATTGCTTCCTTTTGTTGTTATTCTTTGTTGTTGTTTTTTCCAATATAAGCTATACACACAAGAGGGGACCTGCATTTGTCTTCTCTCTCTCTCTTCAGGCCTGAGCTTTTCAGGAAATACCATCATGTGTCAGTAAACAGTTACTTTTCACCGCACAAATAAAGCCTATTATGTTAGACGACAAGATGACCAAAGCAAGATATACAGACAAATTCAACATATATCCACGTGATTCTTTGGATAGAATTGTACAGTTCTTTGTTTTTTAACACGTTTTGTATTCTATCTCGGATGGCTTTGGTCAAGTTGTGAAATACTGTGAATAGAATAGGTTTTAGTCTTTTCACGCAAAACTGTTTGTGAAAGTAATCGACCAGCTTGAATCTAAAAGTTTGCACTACCCAAATATTGTTTTGAAAATCTATTTTGTATAAAACATATGCAGACATTACCTTTTAAAAAAAAAAAAAAAGATATCAAGGGCAGAGCATATTTCACTGAGATATACTTTCTTTAAAACTTTGTTTTGCTTACAATTTCATTTATGTACATATATTCAATTATGTAAATGTATTTGTCTCAAAATACTCCTTTTTCTAACTCATCTGTATCATTTCTCCATGTAGTGTGAATCTTGTTGATCCTTTCCTCCATTTATTAAATGTTGAAATGTAGGCCTATGTCTCCGTGGTACTTTAAAACAAATTGTACACCGATGCATTTATTCGACTAATTCAATTCTGAACAATAAAAATGGTTATCACGGCAGCCAATTGCTCTTCACCAATAAATGCGCTTTTTTCATGGTGATGCTTGTTTTGTGAATTTCTTCAGGGCATCCCCAAAAAATATACCAAGAGTATCCAACTCCTTTAATCTAATGTCCATCTAAAGCAAGTCCCATCATGTAATGTAAGCGGACAGAAGCCAGCAGTTTGCGGTCGGCCTAGTACAAATATCCCAACAAATAGCATCTTGCCTTGTTCACATAACATCCTCCCTCAAATGCTGTGCTTGAAACATTTTAAAATAGATTTCCTTGCCATCAGTCTGCATGTATCACCGTAGGCATGCAGGTCGACAAGATTAGATGGTTACAAATTGTAAGTGGCTACCTTGTTGCTGCACAGTGCGCTGTAGCCTGCACTTGCCAGCGGACGAGTCACAGTCACTGGTTAGCACCTGTGCTCATTGGGCTATGTGGGCTCAGCATGTCGGGCCCCTTCCCTCCTGGCACCCTCCATGTGACCCGTGCCTTGCACCCTATTCTCTCAACTGCTCTACGACAACCACCCGGATCGAGGTTTCAAACTATTATAGCTTCAGCATATCCAACGTTTTGATTGATCGTACCTTTTTTATTTCAATAAAAACAAGAATGTCGGATGGAGATGCAGTCGTTACATCCACTGCGAGATACGACCACAACCTGCTGCCAGACTATAAAAATAGGATTCGCCTATATTGCCTCAATGGCGGCCACCACCTCCAGATGCTCCCAGATGGGACGGTGCACGGCCAGAGGGAAGAGGATGACGTCTACAGTAAGTAGGCCCGGACAAATATAAACACGTTGTTTGGCGCATTTTGACATTCCAGTGTTAATTAAATAATACTGTAGTGGATTTTGTTTAGCCCCTCACGCTATTTTATAACACTTAGTTTAACGCATCTTTGATTAGTTTGATCAGCTCGTCCCAGGGGATGTACAAACCTGCTTGGGTTTCATCGGTATTTCTGGTATCCTATACGATTTCCATTTTAAAAAACGAAATGTCATGTAACAGTGCTACATAGCAATAAATAAAAAGGGACTTGGGATTTATTTATCTGATGAATTTATCCTATTGCCTATATATTTACATTGTGTAAATATTTTCCTTATCTTAAAACTTTTTAATCAAATATATCAATAGTCGAAATCAGCTTTGAATAAGCAGTTTTCATTCACGTGTTGTCACTCAAACAAAATATCTGCTAAAAAAGATTGCAAACTTCACACAACAGAGTAGCTTATTTTGCTCCTCTAGAAACACGTCTTTATAATTTTTAGAATAATTTTTTTCCTGCTTGTGAAGCTGTCCCCTCTCTTCGTGTCCCATGTCATTATCTCTGCTCTCTTTTCAGCGGTCCTGAGACTGAAAGCTGTAGAACCTGGTGTGGTTGTGATTCAGGGAGTGGAAACTGGGAAATATCTGGCCATGAGCAATGCAGGCCACTTGCATAGTTCAGTGAGTGTCATAGATACAGAAAGATATCCATTTTCAACCAGACAACATGTTTTTCACCAGCAACTGAATATGAACACACACACACACACACACACACACACACACACACACACACACACACACACACACACACACACAGAGCTCACATTAGATCAACTTCTTAACATCTAACCCTGAGATACTAATTGTTTCAACATTGCAGAAGCCATGTATACACATAAGTATACACCGTGTTGCTTCCATTTAAAGACACAATATAGATGCTAACATTCAGGAGAGCAGTTAATTAAATCACTGATATTGCGTATTAAAGCCAAACATGTTTCACCAAGCAAACGTACCCAAAGAACAGGCCCTGGGACTGCAATAAATGAGGGATTCCGATGTCTGTAACTCTTAAAGTTGCATCTAAAGAAGCCAAAGGACTTTCGGATGTATGATCTGGATAGATGGGGCAATAGCAGAGATGTTTGGTTGTAACACACAAACACAGAATAGGGATGTTTAGGAGTGGTGTTCTGCAGCAAAAGGGTTCAGACATCTGCAGTGTCACTATGAAACCATCTCCTACCATGCAGGCCTTCTAATCTCTTCTATCCCATAATATGTATGGAGAGGCTAATGAGAGGGCTTCTTACCCAGTTATAAATTGGCTAACCTGCCCAAGCGCAGCAGAAAATCGACAACCAAATGGGAAGAAAATAGGAGTAAATTAGGTCCCACCGCAGCCTGCATTGAGATTGCGTGGTCAGGGCTCTTTCAAGAGCTGTACATTAAGTGCCCTTAATCAGTGGTTGAAGGAGGAAGCCAGCAACTCAAATTACTACAATTTGAAAAGGAACACCCAATTGTCCAACTGGATGCATGTTGGTTTCACTATGTTCGGGGAATAAATGTTATCCTAAAATATTGTCATGGGATTTGCGACCTTAGGCTAGATTTTGGTTTAGATTGCGAGTAGCATCATGTGATTTTATGCCCTGGCACAGATGAAAGAGGGTTTTCATGCCAGTGTGTGTGTTTCTTTGTCAATTCTCTGAATCATGTCCACCCTTCCTGTCTCGTGTATTTCTTCTAGTCAACATTAAGTGATGAATCTTACTTTGTGGAGGTGCTGGAAGAGAACCACTACAACACCTATCAGCCCCGGAAGTACAAGGAGAGGAACTGGTATGTGGGGCTGAAGAAGAACGGCAAGCCCAAGCCGGGCCCTCGGACCCACATCGGGCAGAAAGCCATCTTCTTCCTCCCGCGACGGCTAGATGACACAGGGGAGTGATAATAATAACCTCCTATTACTGTTATATTAAACTATGTAGGTACGATGATGATAGCCTTTAAACCTTGTGCACCTGTACCACAACCCTTGGCTTTGGTGTGCCACCATATTTATAACTGAACTGGATTTGAGACTGTCTATCGTGTCCTTGTGTAGGTAGGCGTGCGGGAAGTGTCCCTTTCCTATTGTGGTATGATGGATGATTACCGTCCTAGTAAAAAAAACTCTATGAACAACACAATGTAGTCATAGATTATTGATCACCTGACGAGTGTGTCCATATCCTTCATAGCATCCTTCTGACCAACAAGATCTCATGGTACCTTCTATTTGACCTGGGCTCAGTCTAAAGAACACCAGCCAACATCAGACATTCAGCTGACATGAAGCTTTTTAATCAAATTTTAAAACATTAGAACAATAAAACCCAAAGCAGCTCTACATTAAACAAACAAGCAGGTTTTGTTCATTCTCATGGTCCGACACTTTTTCCATAGATATTTAACAATGTATGTGAGGACCTACTGAACTAAAAGTGCTGCATGTTCTGGTTCCATATTCGAATCATTGAAGCAGTACTCCACTTGAGCCAATAAGGAGACACCTATTTATCGTGATAACCAGAGGATGAGTATGATTTTGTGTTTAACAAACATGAAATAAGTCACCCGTAAGTTTACTTTTTGTGTATATATATATTCTACAATGAAGTATAGAACACCCTGGGTTTTATTGATGTGTCTAAAGTGCACCTGCATTCAACATTCTTTGATAGCAGGGTTTTGACACCTACTACATTTCTAAATTGCACCATAAGCAACTGCCTAAAAAAATTAAATGAACAAAAATATATATACATTTTATCTTGAAATAATGCCTTAGCCTCAAAGTTAATCTCAACCCAGAAATGCATCAGAATCTGGGCCAAATAAAAGTTTTGAATTTTGAAAGGTACATCATTCCTGAACAAAACATCAACATCAAATATATATTAGAGCAGCTGACCCAAATAGCAATGTATCACATAATTAATTTAGATATTAATGCTTTGGATACAGCATGGGCATAGGTCATATAAGTAGCCTATAGAACAAGGCCCTCACACCCACCCTTTATGTCGGTGGCTCCCTTCTTGCTCAATGCAATAGCTGTACCATGTGTCACTCTTGGTTATCTTGCTTGGATGCTTATGGTTGCTTGATTTGTGAACATGTTTGTTGATTTATGTTAACAAATACCAGAACAACCACCTCAAATCACAGGGATTACACAAAGCATTTGCATAATAGGCTAAATTAAAGTTACTGCTGTGTGAGTGAATGTGTGTTTGCGCCATTACACTATCAACTTGATCAAATAGAACATTACTAGCATGGATGTGGATGCCCATTTCAGTACTGTGATTACTAAAGCAAACGCTAATACCGCCCTCTATAGGCTTAACTGCAATATTGTTCAAAGCCAAGAAAAAAGGTCAGTGAATTGAATCAACTGTGACATTTACAGCATGGTCCTACCTTGTCTTTTAGGTGAATATTGCATTATAAAAACACAGTATAATCATCACACCGAGTAATCATGAGGGGAAATTTACAATGTGTTCTGCATGCTCATCACAAGTCTTCAAAACAAGTGTTGCCAATTCAAAATGCCAGTGGGCTCCTAGTCGTATCACCAACAGAAGACTCTTCCCTATTGACTTGAAGGGGCTAATGCATGCCAGTACACTTCCATCAAAACAATATAAGGCATTAATCAATATGTTACAGATGTATATGTGAAAGCACTTAACATAAGCCACTACGGACTACATAGAAAGACTAATACTGTTACAAATTACCATCAATATATTTCAAACAGAAACAAGTGTCAGGGTTCAGGTTTTTTTTTGTTGTTGTTTTTGTTGAGTTTATTTCCCTCCCCGACCTCATCCTGTAGAGAAGCCGCTTCAGTCTGGTGCTTTCAATGTCGATCGAGTAGAGAACTCTTCCGACTCCACTTGTCCGGAACGTTCTGTGTCAACAAGAGTTGGACGAGGAAACGATACATTCAGTTATAGAAGACCGCCTTTCTGTCAGATCTGGACAGCAGAGTGATACAGCATCATTATCAAGATGTTGTGCAACATTCTTTCAGGGGTTTGGTGGGTAATCATTACATTGTGTGTGGATGGTATCATTGCGTCGTACCTCTAGTAAATAAAGAGCACCCGTGTCCGAGGCAGAGTGGCGTAGGCGGGGTCAGCCAGCTTGCGCACTCTGGAGTAGTTTACGAACCCTCTGATGAAGAGCATGAAGCCTAAAAACAAAAGAAAAAACAAGTTGGTAAGTTTCATTTTGAGGCTTCAAAGTATTTCTTGGAAAAGGGTGTGTGCATGCATGATTGAAAAGTGATGATTTACTCTTCTTATGACAAATGTACTTATTGTAACAAATGCACTTCTTGTAAGTCGCTTTGGATAAAAGCGTCTGCTAAATGCCCTAAATGTAAATGTAAATGTGCTCACCCAGGGCCAGGAAAACCCACCACAGCCAGTACTGCTCGTTGAAGTAGCCAGGGAAATAGGTGGAGAACTGAAACAAAGTAATAAGATCTGGTCAGACAACACAGCCATAAACAGTATTTGCTTGTTTGATGCCAAACAATAACGCTGACACACCAATCACGATAAGAAAAAAAGGATCCCATAAACTGTTATAGATTTATTTTATAACCATCTGTGTATGCAGTTGATTGAACTCAGAGAGAGCAGACGTTTGCAAACAAACTCTTTCCATGGGCTGGCAGGTAGGGGATCTACATGTTACACAGAAGCTAGTATCAAATAAGACTCACTGATGTATAAAGTATGATTGCACCGTGAATGCACCGGGTTTTCGATTTTACAAAAACCCGGCTTAACCCCGCCCTCTCAGTTTCAGGTTTCAAGCCAAGGCAGTAGTAGGCAGGACAGAGGCTAAAGTTGTCCTACCCTCACGATCAGAACCCATTTGATGAGGGACAGGCCGAATCCAGAGATGGCCCCGTATCGGCCCGCTGCTGATGTGGTCAAGCAGAACGACAGGAAGAAGCCAATCCAGTTGAACAGGAATGCCACTGGAGGAGGGAGAAAACACGATTATGTTGATTCCAAGCACAGTGTTTTAAATAGCTATTTGACTAGCTTTGCTTTAAGCGACTATCATCATTTGAATATTTAAATGTTGGGAGTTCAGTGAAGTCCTAGCTGTCTATAACTGTAGACAGTAGCAGAAAGACAGGGCCACAGAGGTTCTTACTGAAGAAAGTCAGCATGAAGATGCCATCGTTTCCTATCCGCAGCTGGTCCGCGTCTTCAAACTCATCCCTGGCAACAAAATCGTCCTCCTGCACCAGCAAGCACAACACAATAGTGCTCAGCTTCAACCCGTATCCTATTTGTTATTTTTCCGTATACCATTTTGTGAAGCACAATAAAATCAAATTGATCATTTTTCAACTTTCAAACCTTTTAAAACAATAACATCCACAATAATGATGATTAGCATTTGTTGCAGCAGCACAGCCTCCATTTACGGACATATTAAACGTACAACCAGGAGATAAATGTCAAAGTGTTATTTAGATAGGAGGTCGGGGTACCGTCACTCGGCCAGCAACCAATGGGATTGCAGACTCTACTTTGGTTCTCTCTGCTTCGTCGTAGGAGGGCAGTGTTGTGGCCACATTGTAAGATGGGGGATTTGGGAAGCTTCCTCCATCATCTTTGTAGTCAAAGAAGGCTGGAGAGGCCGAAAGTAAATGGAGGTAAATGCAGATGACAATAACAGGGCAGGATAGCTATAAGAAAATGGGTCAAGTAATTATTTATATAAAAATGTATGATGTAGTCAGATAATCAGCGTTAGATATATAATAATGTGGCCCCATTTGTCTATTTCGGAATTTCGTGTCACAGAAAAACTGTGTTAGTAAGATAGAACCAATGCTGCACTTAAATTTAGGGTTTTGAACTATAAAAGACTATTGCATGTTGTATGATTTATTGGGTTTCACACGTAATGCAGTTATACTTGCAACTGCACCTTTAAGGGGTTCTGTTAACAAGTAAGACCATTAGAGTTCTGAGTCACTGGATAGTGAGAGGACTCTGGAGGCTTCTTACCTGCATTCGCTGCAGCGACGCTGCTGTAGGGTGGAGGAGCGTCCTGGGTGGGGCCCTCCTGTGAAGCCTGGGCTGGCTCCTCTTCATTAACCAGCTGACACAAAACATCAATCACAATCAACAGTGGCACACCTCACAATTATTTAGGCCTTTGTCAGTTTGTGCATTATAAATGTGGTAAGGAGGGCATTTCCTCAAATCTCAAGTCTGACTCAACACCCCCAAAAAAATATTTAGGCCTATATGTTGACATATAAATGTCAGCAGAGCTAAAATATAGTCAATAGTAATCAGATAAGGTAGCCAAAGTGATTGTAGGCATCAACCTTTGAGCCATCCAGAAGACTCGCCTGAGATTGAATTGATACCTAGTTGTACTGTAAGCCTCTAGTGTAGCACTTCTAGTTGCATAACATTATATACATGGGTGTTAGATTGACATACACGATCATATATTCAGTGACTTTACATCATGGGTGTTACATCTCCAACCATGTAACGTCACATTACATCATGAGTGTGCCCCCCCCCCCCCCCCCCCCCCCCCACACACACACACACACACACACGATAATACGGTCAGTCCCGTCAGACGATAGGCTATTTGTAACGCGTTGCTAGTGAATGCAACGCATGGCTAGTGAATAACATGCGAAGCTAAATCTACCGTCGCCAAAATAATTTACGTCACCTAGTTAGTCCGAGCTGAAAATACCTCCTAGCTAACGAGGATGTTGCATTTGTATACGTGACATTTAAGACCAAACGAATGTCCAAATAGCTTCGTTATAAACACGTGTAAGGCTAAGCCAAACTCTGGCCCACCCATAAACATTTGCCTAGTTCCGTTTTCCACTGACTGTTAACCCTAGCTAACTTATTAGCCAGATAATTGTTGAGATCGGTCAATACAAAACGAGGCCTACCTCTTGATACCTCACGTTGCTGTTCTGCTCTGCCATTGTAAATTATTAAAACAATGGAAAATGTCCACAACAAGTAGATGAGATGTGTTAGATTATCCTGGCGGACGATGAAGCTAAGACTTAGATCGCTAGCATAAGTCGGCCATCTTCACACAACCGACTGCTGACAGCTAGGTCTGTTATTCCACCACGCGTCACGTGACACACACGGACTGGCTGGAGCAGCCTCCTCGTGAGCATATAAGCCCCATAAATAATAATAATAATAATAATAATAATAATAATGACGTAAGTTAAGTTTTGATTAAATGTTTTTATTGTTAAAAAGTTCCATGTTTACTTATATTTGTACTAAACAACCTCAAGAATTATATAAAAAAAAAACATAAAAAAGGAATTATCTCTGCTCGTAAAAAGATTTAAACATATTCCTGCTTTACTAAAAGAAAATTATTGCAAAATATGATATGAAATGATAATTAGGTGGAGTGTTGAACACAGTACATTTAAATAGGCCTTTGCCTATTGCAGAACTTCAGTTTTTCTTCAGGATACCAGGAAGTGGATCCACCAGCTTGTTGTGCACGTGCATCATCCCTAAATACATGAATACAAGAGTACATTTGGTTCAGGTTTGGGTTCTAAAATACATTCTGTTGACATGCCCAATGTCTGGTATGTGTTTTTGTAGTATTGATACAGCGTACATATGAGTTTATTTAAGTTTGTGAACAAATGACAAATCCCCACTGCCAACAAAAATCTAGATCACTCATTAAACTATAGCCTACTGTAGAGTGCCTATATGTGGAAAATCAATGTTACCTTTAAAGTATTTTACAGTTTTGACCCTGAGTTCCAGAGTGGCATCTTCGTCACACACAAAAAGGGTCTGTGGGTGCTGCTGGAATGCAGATACCGTCCACATGTGGTTAACGCCCTCCTCGATAGCTTTGTACAAAGCAAAAGCCTTGTGTCCGCCAGTTATGAGAATCATGACCTGACCATGAACAAAAAATTCAAAGCACAATTTGAGAATAGGCCGATTGCACACGCAATGTTACAAACAAAGAATAGCACAGCAAAACATTAAAACGTAAAATAAGTGAAAGGGAGATGTCTAACCTCCTTTGCATCCATCACAGTGCCTACTCCGACTGTCAGAGCCATCGTGGGCACCTTTGACAGATCCCCATCAAAAAATCGAGCGTTAGCCTGGATGGTGTCCATCGCCAGGGTTTTCACTCTGGTCCGCGAAACCAGGCTAGAACCGGGCTCATTGAAGGCAATGTGTCCATCGGGTCCAATACCTGAAAAAGGGACAAGTGTGATTCTTAGTGTTGAAAGATATGTTTTAAAAATGTAGAGTTGAGTTGGCTATGGTTGGCTACATAATATGTTCAGAAATTCAGAAATAGTTCTTACCTCCAACAAAAAGTTCTATTCCCCCAGCATCTTGTATCTTCTTCTCAAAGGCCTGGCACTCTGAGGGAAGATCTGCAGCATTTCCATCCAGAATGTGGACATTTTCTGCTCTTATGTCAATGTACTTGAAGAAGTTATTCCACATGAAGGAATGGTAGCTTTCCGGGTGATCCCTGGGAAGACCTGGGCAAGTTCAGAAATGTCCATTTAGGTAGGTTTGCACAACAAATCAAAAGGACACATGCATGATTAAGCATTCTTAGGATTTACTTACCAACGTATTCATCCATATTAAATGTTTTGACATACTGGAATGAGACTTCTCCATTCTTGTAGAACTCGATCAGTTTCTTGTAGCAACCAAGTGGTGTTCCACCTGAGCAGTGAGAAAATAAATGTGTTCCATTAAACCGACGGCTCTGTCAACGCCATAACAAATCCGTTTAAGTATGATAACTAGTTGTTTGCTCAAGCATCGGCTTACCAGTTGGTAGTCCCAATGTGAAATATCTTTCCGGACCAGGATTGAACAGTAAAATCTTGTTTCTTATGTATTTTGCAGCCCACTCACTAACCTGGTCATATTGTTCAAGAATAATGAGTTTCATTGCCCTTAAAAACGAGAGCAACGAGGATTCTTCTTAATCGCAGAGATAATAGTAGTGCTTAAACCAAGGTCGACCATCTAGTCCGTCCCTGCGAAGCGAGATGTGAAATATGTAGGCTCATATATATTGGTCTTTGAACTCGGGACCTAGACAGGAAGCTCGCTCGGCGCGTTTATCTCGACAGACCACTAACTGTTGGAAGCGAAAGAAAGCGCAAAAAAGCGTATCAAAATTCAGCAATCCATCAATTCATTGGGCAATACGTGGCAATATATTGGCAATAGTTATAGCTATGTAAAACAGTCGATGGGTTGTGTCCTGCTAGTTGGGGGAACTCGATAAGTCATATGACTTACCGCTGCTTGATTCTAAGAGCTGATCAGCCAACCAATGAATTCCATTTCCTGTTTTTCCTTATGTATGCATTCCATGTAAAACGTAGCTGGAAATAAAAAAAAAACCTTTTTTTTTATTGCTTTAATAGACTAAGAATAAACTTTAGTAGAAAAAAAAATCAAAAGAATGAGTCATTAAACTAAAACACATGATTTTGAAATCACTTTATTAAAACCATATTGTGACACAGACTAGAACACTTATAGGGCACACAACAGAAATAAATACCATTATGTGTAGAGCGCTCATTGTCAATCAACAGGCTTATTGCAGTTGGCTTTAATTTATTCCAGCAGAAAGGAAAGGACATGCTATGGCAGCAGAACGCTGCCTTTAGAAGCTTGGGTCAATGTGCTGAGAATTCTGCCTGTTTTGACTGTGGTGGGCATCATAAAGTACACTGCACCGGCTGACAGGCGCGCACGCACACACACTGACGCGCACATGTATCTCAATCTGAAACATCTGCTCTGACCTTTTATTCATTAGGATTACATGGGGTCTGTTCCAATCATTGAAACTTTTTTTTTGGGATTGACTAAGATTATTCCATCTGATCGTCTAAAGAATTTGGGAATCACATCTAGGTCAGGAACAGTGCACATGGTTCAGACTGAGGCACTGCTGGGGGGGGGGGGGGGGGGGGGTTCCTGGTGTGTCTGCCTGTTCAGTCGAGGTCCATGTCAGGCTTGTTTTCTGTGGAGGCACCCGCTGGGTTCTCAGAGGAGTCGCTGTCTGCAGGTTCGGCCGGGGGTTTGTCCTGGTCGTTGGCAGGCCCGTTCTGCTCGGCGGCTTTGTCGTCCTTGGGCAGCTCCACCTTGGGCTTGGGCTTGTTCATGATGGGGTTACAAGCAGAGAACAGCTCCTAGGGCGGGAACGAGTGCACATTAACGTATTAAAACATGCACAGACACAGCTCGCTGTACTGCCAATGGCAATCACTGAGTGAGATAATCAAACCTTTAAAGAGCAAGGGTAGATTCAAAGTGTGGGGTTATGGGAATGATCAAGGCAATAGATTTACCCTAGAGATATTTCAAAACATTATGATCACCAACAGTAGGACCGTCTGTCTTAGTTAATACAATGGCATTAAGTTTCGATGCTTTAAGCCCTTACCTTTGTTTTTGCCTGAATCTCTTTGACTTTGACAGAAGGGTCCACTGTGAGGGTCTGTTTGCTCTGCTGGTTCATAGCGCTGTTCATCCACATCATAGCCTCACTGGTCATCTTGTCCACTTTGTTGACGTTTGCCTCATCTAAATGGTCGTATTGCTCTTCCTAGAGTGGGAATAAAACAGGGCAAGTGATGATGGAGCATATCAATGAAGTCACATCAAACTGTCAGATAGAATACTTATAATGCGATAGTAAGTCATTAAATAATGAGCATTTAAAGTCAGACATCATTTGCACTGTACCTTGGTTTTGAACGCCTCCACAGCCTTCATGAATAGCTGGACCTGTTTGCCCAACTCCTCGAATGCTTTTGGTCTCTCTTCAGCTTCCATGTGTCTCTCGCGGATGGGCTGGCCAAGTACCTGTAGAGTATAATTCAGTTAATAACAAAATCAGGAACCTTTACAAATCACTAGTAAAAAAAATAATATGACATGTTGGTACCTTTAACTCTGTCAGTTTGTCGATGTAAACCTGCTTGGGTTGGTCCTCTCCATCTTCATACAACCAGTTCTCGGTATCCTCCAGTTTTATTGACAGGATATCTCGGTCCTAAATGATGTCCCGGTCAGAATTATGAAAGGGCACATTATTAACAAACACCAATCCCACGAGATCTTCATTTTAGTCTTAAATCAAATGGGATAATGATCGGTTGATCTGAGAGATTGAAAAGTGTCACTCACGGATTCACTGACAAACTTCTCAAACAGGCCGTGGAGCTTGTCCCTCATGTCGTACACGTACTCTTCCACATAATTCTTGGCGTCGTTCCGCTCCTTCTCGAGCTTGTCCTGCATGATCATCTTGCCCTGTGCAAAACACAGTGGAAATACAAACCCTTTCCATCAGGTTCCGTTTTTAGGCGCAAAATTCTAACGATGTCGGAGAAAGTAAGACCAGAGTAGTAGACGTATGTACCTCATTTTCTACAAACAGGTTGAGCATGTCGTCGGCCAGCTGCCACTGTGGACTGTTCTCAATAGGAAGCTCCACCACCTTTGTCTTGACTTTGGGCTTTTTGGCTTGTGGAGGTTGGTCCGACTTCTTCTCTGTTTTGACTTCTTCTGGGGTCGTCTGAAGAAACAGAAGAAGGGAGAAAGGAGTATAAATGACAAAGATAAAAACAGAAGATAGTTATGGTGTTGACAGACCTCTGAATAAAACAAAAATCCAAACCGAACCATTCCTTAAGCCTTAAAAGACGCAGACACACAATTTGCTCCACGGCTTGTTACCTCCATTTCTTCAGCCTCGGGAGTGCCCTTCTTCTCAGGCTCTTTCTGTCCTTCTGCCTGGGTCTTCTGGTCCTCCTGATCGGTCTGCATTTTGGTCTACAAAAGCCCATACCAATAGGGTGTGTTCATGCAAACTCATTTTCAAAACGAGAATAAGTTGACTTGTTTTCTTTACAAATTTAAAAGAATAAGATTAATCATTTACCTCGCCATCTTTTTCAGCCTGTTCTGTCTCCATGGGCTCCTCTGTCTCGTCAGACTTCTGGACCTCCACCAGTGAGGCACTGGAGACGCTGAAGATGCCATGGATGTTCACCCTCACCTTGACCTTCACCTTGGAACTCTCCCCAGATGCCTGAGGGACCACCTTCTGGATCATAAATTGCCCTGCGGATCCAAGTAGACAAAAATAACAGCTTTAGACTAGAGCCAACAGTTTTTCTCTAGGTAGCTTTAGTATACTGGGCACTGTCACGAAAGCCGATTAGTGACCATGCATGCAGCTAATATTGAGTTTTTAGCCACAGCGGGCACCAGATGGCTGCCTGAAACGGTTCAGAATTGGCATGTAGCCTGGTGCCTACCCGTGTAATGTAACTTGTTAGTGTTTATTTTAATGGTTATTACTAATTATGTTTTCTCTTTCTGGTTTCATAATACTCATTTATTTAATATTTATTTAATATTTTATCATTGTTCCATCATCTTCCATCATCATCAACCCATTTTGCAAAAATGATGTTGATAGTGCACGTGAACGGCCCTATCAACGTAGTGATCGTTTACCAATAGAGGGATCCGGGTAGGGAAGCTCTTTGGGGCAGTTGTAGTACGCCTCCAGCGCGAAGGGCTCTCTCCGGTAGAACGTCAATACCTTAGAGAAAGGTGCCGCGTGGTTCTTTGGGAATACCTCACAATCACTGGAACACAGAATATAGGTGATGGATTATTTACTGAAGAGAACCCTTACAACCCAAAGAGTAGAAAACACAGGCAACCCTGGTTACCTCAAGCCCTCCTCAGCAGCAGAGTTCCATTTTAGAGAGACTGGGTATGGGACAATATCTGTAGTTGAGAATTCCCTCACTTTGAAGGCAGGTGACAGGATTGCACACTGTAGGGGACACAACATATTTTACTGACGAGTGAAAACATATGGACAACTACAGGAACAAGATTATGCCCCCCTTCAGTTACAGTGGTAAACACAGTTGAGTTGTGTGCCACCAGATGGACCATTGACCGTGAGATGTACCTGCAGGGCACAGCCCCTGGCGACTGCCTCATCTGCATTCAGGGTGGTGCTCAGCTCCTTCCCAAAGAACTTGCTGATCCTCTCCTTGATAGATGGGATTCTGGAAGCACCGCCCACCATCTCCACCGCATAGATGTCTTCCTTCTTCAACTCTGTGATGCCACACGAGAATATAAAGGATTCGTTTACATACAATTTTAGAACCAATTAAAATGTTGCTATACAAATAGCACTTTGATTCATAGTGATACCAATTCAAGAAACTTGATCATTATATTTTTTCTCTTGTTAGGATTTAGTGAGGTTTCTGAATGTCTGTTGATATGCACTCATTATGAATAAAAACATACAAAATTCAAAAGATCCAGACAAAGCTATTTTCTAATGTGCCACAGCAGACAAGTCTTTTCAGCATCCAACACCTGGAACTATACTACTCAGTTGCTCAGTTAAACATGTTGTCCACCTTAACAACCAAAGTGAATTTGTATTTTATGGTCAGATAATCCTAGTTCAGTCTTTAAAAGACTACACATGTATTGTTGTCATGGTAATATGTTTAAATCTGCAGTACTATATTTGGGTTATATGTGCTCATAACGCACAAAACAAAATACTTACTGGCATTCTCCAACAAAGCGTGCAGGGGAGCCTCTACTCTTGTCAAAACATCAGCACACATTGCCTCAAAGGAACCCCTAAGGTGGCAAAGGTATAATGGTTAAAAGTGAGTTGTTGTATGCATTGCACTGTAATCGGTCCGAAGGTAAATATTACTTGAGTAAAATACAAATACTGATCTCAACGTTGATACTATTTTAATGCATTTTGGTATTAAAACAGTAACTTCAAACGAACCATAATGTTAAGCTTCAATAAACCCAGTTATGTTTGTCCATTGGAATGGCAATACTATAGAC
Organism: Pollachius pollachius; assembly: GCF_949987615.1. Classification (NCBI taxonomy): domain Eukaryota; kingdom Metazoa; phylum Chordata; class Actinopteri; order Gadiformes; family Gadidae; genus Pollachius; species Pollachius pollachius. The sequence continues at coordinate 8,639,699 of NC_136943.1, forward strand.
AAGCCCAAAAAGTTCAAGAAAAAAAGAACATTTGGTTGAATATATACGGTTGGCCCACCTGTTCATCTTTCCAGAGACATCGATGTCATTCATGAAACACTCGATGTTCAACGGCAGATCGGACGAGTTAGCACTCATCAGCCTCTTCAGTTTCTCACACTCCTGGTAGAGCCTGACCAAAGCCCTGGGCTTGGACCTAACGTCCAGCTTGTACTTTTTGGCAAACTCTTCACAGAAATGCTTGACGAGCTCCTCGTCAAAGTCCTTGCCTCCCAACTCTGGGTCACAGGCTGTAGCAAGGACCTAAGAAGCCATGGGGGAAAACAGCAGAACGTAGTTAAGTGGTTTTATTGGAGACTATAACTAACAGGGAGGAGATGATCTGCGAGTTCCAACATGCTCTACGAACCTTGAGTTTGCCTTTGTTGAAGGCACACACAGAGGTCTGGTATCCGGAATGACCCACATCCACAAACACCACAATCCTGGCCTTCTCCTCAGGGGCAGGAAGGTCTTGTTTGTAGATGCCATATGCTAGCGCCACTATAAAATGATTAAAGATTGACAATGTCAGATTCCATCCTTTTTTCTCAACTAAAAAATAATGGAACAACCAATCAAGTTGTACTATAACATGATACCGTGGGGTGGCAAATTAAGGGTGGCAAACCTGCAGTGGTCTCATTCATGAGCCTCAAGCAATTGAGGCCAGCAATCTGTGCGGCATCAACTACCGATCTTCTCTCCGCATCAGTGTAGTAGCATGGGACCTAGCGAAAATAACAGAGGTATTACTAACATAGGCAGTATGTGAGCAGTTTGTATCTAAAACAGGATTAAAAGCAGTGGCTAATAGCAGTGAGTTACATTTTAGAAAGTTTTAATTCGATTTGTTTTGTATATGTCTGAGTATTTTTGAAAGGCACTAAACAAAATAAATGTATTATTTTAAATGTACAGTTTCCGTGCATCAGGTTTCTGCTTTGTAGGTAAACAGAAATGCATACTCACAGAGACCACACAGTCAGCCACAGGTTTCTTCAATGCACTCTCAGCTGTCTCCTTCAGCTTAGTCAGCAGCATTGCAGTCACCTGCTCAATGCTGAACACCTTCTCCTCCTCCATGTACATCACCTTCAGACAAATACACAATACAGTTTGAATGGATCAGCAAAGTAAATACAGAATTTCAGATCATTCATAAAACACATGCTCACAAAACATTTCCTTCAACAGTGCATATCAGCCATATTATTTTTATAAAAATGGAAGTGACAGTAGAAGGCTATTTTAAAAAGGGTTAGATAAAGATAATAGCCCAACAAATGCTGCCAACATGTCAATGTAACACGCAATCTTACAGTTAGAGGTCTATGAGGGAATTATATTCTCCATCCATTCAAATAAGGAATGATCATGAATAATCCATCAGCTTCTTTGTATTGTTGAGAGAAATCCACATTTTATTGGCTTACAACTATCGTCTTACCTTGATTCCAGTGGTCCCTGTGGGCATTTGTGCAAGGTCGTAAACCAGACTTGACTTCTGACGATTGACAAATGGATCCGTGAATGCCCGTCCATGAAACCTCTTGAAACCCTGGACCGTGTTCTTGCAGTTCGAAACCACCTATAGAAGTAACAAATATGTTGTGTGATACATTTACGGATAATATGAAACAATCATTAAGATCCATACATTTTCAGAATGTATTGTCCAATACGATAGCGTGTTTCTTCTATGAATGGGATGCAGTCTTCCGCCTATAGCCGTAAACATACCTGGCTTTTTGCTGCTGCGCCAATCGCCCGATTCCGTGGTCCAAAAGAAACACATGCTCTAGAAAATATATAGCAACGATTGGGAATAAAAACAAACTTTATATTAATACGTATTCGTTCCATCGATTAAGACTTTGTTGTTGCAAGGTATAGTTGTAAATATCATGTATTTTCCATCAAAGTCCATTTTGACAGCGTCAGGCCTCCTCTTAACCGACGCTCATTCACACATTCTGAGTAACAAATGCGGATAGGGGTATCAATAATATTATTTAACATCTTCCGTTAAGCATTTATAAGAGCAACATGGGGATGTGTAGTTTGTCATCATGGTGGTTGAAGATTTATTACAAGTGACAAAGACAGGGTCGAGCTCGTTGAGCTAGCATTAGCAGGAGATTCACGTGCAGTTTCCTGGGTTGAAAGCCTACAGGCAGCTAGCGTGACTGGCTAACTAACGAGCTTTAAACCACCGCGTAGGGACTCCATCATATCAAGATTTTACAATGAACGAGAAATGATATACCTCTAATTTACAAAACAATGGCAAATGACATGAGGTAAATTAATTACTTACGGTGTACATCGGTCGCTGTACTCATTAGCAACCGTTTCAATACCCCCAGCTCTCGCTACTGCTACAAAGCAGTTCAGGTACCCCACATCAAATCCAACAACAGACATCTTGACAAAACGTAGATTAAATGTACAGTATTTGAAACGGAAATAATGAGTGATAAGTGCAAGACGCGACAGTAGCTACGGCTTCTCTCAATTAGCAGTGGCTATCCCACCCTTGTTCCATGTAGCTGCCTTCTGCGTAGAGGCAAGCCGGTTAGCTGTTGTAATGCACAGAGCGCGTTGGAAAGGAGATTTCTTCACGTATTTGCCATCGCCAGAAACACTGCCAACTTCCGGGCCGCGGATTTCAACATAAAAGTACCCGGATTTGCTGCTAATGCGGTTAAATTGCGAACATTGTGCTGCAAGTGCACGCAATGAACTAATATGTGATATATATCTTCTCATTTCCTTTACCAATAATCACAACATCAAGCCTAACCTGGAACATTGGGTAATATACTGAAACATGTACTGGGTAAGCATATAGAACAGTTCATTGATAACTAAATGCATTGTTTATTGTGCAGTCCTAATGTACACAAAATATCAACCAAATAAAAGGCGAAATTCAAAGAATCCATTTTCATATAATTATTTGTGGCTTTATTAGGTCGACATACAGATCTGGAATTAACAGTAAAGAGTGGGAGTGTCAGATTTATTCGTCATTCTCGTAGTCAGCGGGGTTCTTTCTCTTGCCCTCTTGATGGACATGGTTACCCCAGGTGTAGGTCAGGTACATCAACACCATTGCTAAATGAAAGGTTTGAAAATGTTATTAGATTGAATTCTAATATACAATTTTACACATACAAATTGCCTTACAATAAAGCATTGTTAATAGCAGCAAGATTGACACCCTAAGTAATGGTTACTTCTGTCCGGTTTAAAACCTATGGTGGAAAGTTTTGAGTTCTATAAGGCAACAAAAAATGATAGCATTGAAAAAGGCTAGAGTTTACATATTGGGGTAAATTAACATTTAGATGTTTAGATTAAAAAGCTAAAAGTTAATTTATATTCCTATTCCAACAGTATATTCCTAGCCATATTCCTCCACCCCAACACACCCTCCCCAAAGACATCAGGGACTCAGGGTCCCTCCCAGTTTTCCAATCCCACCCAAGACCCATCTTTTCTCTATTGCCTTCTATTAGCCCCCCCATCCACCCATGTGTCAGAGCTGTATGCCTGTTTGTTTTACCACCACCGCCCCTCAGTGTAAAGTGACTGAGTCCTAGAAAAGCGCTATATAAATTAATTATTATTACACGAAACCAACAATGTACACTTATGCAAATTGTCTCCTGACATCACCGGTGCAAAAATATCAATAATCCATTACAGCAGCAGGTGATTTGGTTTGTCCAGATAGCCAGCTGTGCATTTTACATGATGTATACAACACAAATATGAATACTCACGGGGAGCTACTCTGAAGAAGCTGCTTGTGAACCGTCTCCACACATTGGGGATTCCCTTGGAGAAATAGTTAGGAAAAGCCCTCTGTTCAAAGGGGGACAGACTGTATGTGATCACGTGGCGGACCTTCGCCAAACCTCCAAAATGGTGACCCATGGTGACAAGTCCTGTTAAAACAAATATAAGAAAATACAGAGAGAGAGAGACAGAGAGAGAGAGACAGAGAGACAGAGAGAGAGAGAGAGAGAGACCGTGTAATATGAAGTCTTGATATTGTGTATTAAAAAGCAAGTATCAGCCTACTTACAAGACTATTGTTTATCTACATTAGTAAGTGAAACATGTACTATTTAAAACAATGCATTCGGGAGCAGAGCCTAAAGAGTAGGGGAGTAGGAGTAACATAAAAATCCACACACACTCGTATGACTGGTTAGTTCACTTGTGTCGCCAGTCAATTCAAACAGTAGAAAAACCGCCCCACATAACTTTTGAAGACTGCTCATCATAAAAGGAAAATGGCAGATAAATGAGAATTTAGTGTACATTATATTAAACTACGTTAGCCATGGCCATCGTGGTAACGACTAGGGCTAGGAGAACTCGTTAGCGAATGTTGTGCTTGGTGTTAACACCATACAGAACAACGACGCCACTGTTACACACGTCTCTATTCGAAAGTATCTGGTTGGTAAAGGTTTTGATCAATCGGTACAACTCAATACAAAACACTCATAGGAGCAACGGAAAGGGCACCTTTGCTATTGCTAAACAGTGTATTAGCTTACGTTAGCAAGATGGCTTTCTAGGGACCTTGAAAGACTACCCTTGCCTCTTAGGTCAGCGTACTTCTCCCATTAAAACAATATGAATAAACAAAATAAAACGTACGAACATGTTTTAAAATCATAGTAGCTTGAACTAAAAACAATGTATCACAACATGCATGACATTGGGCATTACCTTGTTAGCTCTCACGACCAGTGGCTTCGGCTCGCTCGGTTCTCTTATTGGTCAATGGTGAGCGGATGCCAGTTTACGCATATTCCGTTCTCGTCTTTATGTAATATATATGAGGCACAATACCACCCCTATGTGGACAAACAGTATTTAGCAGAAACAAAATCATGTCATCACAATATGCATACATGTTCTTGTTGAGAAAATACTTTATATCGTTAGTGTGAAATGCTCTTCTAATGCTTGGATTCTTACTATGAAGATGAGCATTGCAATTCAAACATGCGAATGTAGATAAATAAAATTGTCATGAAAAGGATCCCAATGTTTATCCCTTTTTATTTTAAAAGGCAGGGCTGAGCCTCTCAAATACCTATGTTAGAGCAGTAATTGGAGTAACTACCTTTTCTTCAGTCATATATAAAGGTGCATACCTTCATATATGACGATGGAATTCTTCAAAATTGAAAACATTTTACAACATTGTTTGAAAAAATGTACGGACACACGGGACAATACTGCTTCCCTTTTTCTTTTTATTTCCTTTTTCTTGTCTATTTTTTTACAGAGATTCAAATCACATTGTTTTCTCTGAAGGAATTGAATTTGAAAAATGGTCAGATGGATTTACAGGTACAACTCTATACATGCAACATGTCCTAGGTGGTCTTGATTACCAGAAGTTATACATCATTGAAACGTTCAGCTGGCCTCATTTTGTCAGCTTTGGATTCTGGACATTAAAATTGACAGTTGCAGATCAAACAACTTGTCTGTATCCCCAGAAGCAAAAAGGAAATGTAAAAGGTTACTTCAAACTGTTACATCGTGTTAAATAATAAACCATTCACCCAAAAATAAATTAACATAAAACAAATAGAATTTCACAAACATTTTGAGTTTGGTGGGATAAAGTGTATAAATTAAATTGTTTAAACTTTTAAACAAAAATAACTGCAATGTAGTTATTTTGGATAAGATTCCTCTTTAACACTATACACTCGATTAAGTCAACATACCTGATCTACGTAAATCACTACATTATTAAATACACCATGAAAGTCCTGCACTCACTGAGGCTAGACATCCAAAGTATCCAAATACATTTATGGTAACATAACATAAGGGGTGTAATGTGAACCATTTGCTAAGCGTGTACAAGAAAGAACGACACTCAGTCAACGACAAGTGCACCTTGTGGCGACCATTTCGTCAAACTGCTTGTAGACGTAGGATCCGTCCTCCTCAAAGAGCATAACGCTGAGGGGACTGTAGTGTGAGGGAACGCACGCTGGCCGGGGCACCGTGGTGTCCAACTTTTCATATATGATGTTCTGCACCATAGTGTGGATGGGCGAGTGGTAGAAGAAGCCCAAGGTGCTCGGGCAGGTCCCTCTGCAGTAGCGAGGGTTGTACTTGGGGGGAAACACGATCCAGTGATCCAGCTTGAGCTGGCTGAACCCCACCTTGAAGTCATACAAGGCACAGTCACTGGTCGGGTACTCTGAGCTCGGCAGGAGCTCAGGGAGGTGGAGATCCAAGCTTTGCCCGGCTCCTTTGGTCTTCAGAGGAGCCCTCCTAAGCCTCCTCTTGCGTCGGAGCGTTTGCTGCAACTTGAAGGCGCTCCTCTCAGCTGATGTGAGTGGCTCATCCATCGGTGACCTTTGACCTGCCGTGGAAGGAGGGGCGGACTTCTGATGCGCTGATTTGCTGGTATCATTCAGGTAGAGAAGTAAAGGCGGAGACCACGAGGGGAATAATGATGTTGCAGACCCTCCTTCCCCGAGGGGGCTCGGGCCCTCTGAACAATTCAGGTGGACGAGCAGGTGGACAGTCTTCTTGTGGATCTTCAAGATTGGCAGCAAGAGGGTCGTGATGTCGACCTCCACCCAATTCTTCCATTGCAGCGTGTGTGCATGGTGAACTGTGAACATCACCTGGTGGTCAGTGCTGGGACACAAGTGACACTGGTTTGCATCCTCCCGTTCTTTGATGTTGAGGTAGCACAGTAAGGGGCTAGGAGCTACCACGTCATGGTCAAAAGAGAACAGCATGACGGATTTCAGAAGCTGCTCTTGGTCGCCCACTGTATCGAGTTTGTAGGACAAGTCTTGCATTGAAATCTCTGAGAAACGGACGATAGAAACACAAGAAACTGACATATTTTTTCCGAGCCCTTAATTCTTTAAAAAAACGAGAAAGTAGGTTCCCCTCATGTCAAACGTTATGGTGCAGATTGGTGAACTTAAGTGGGTAACCTTCCAAAATGTGTTGCCAAGAACAGTCCCATACATGTATAAAAGGCAACTTTCATACACACAAAATGAAATAAAATATTTGACATAGGCACTCACCATTCCGTTGGTTAAGACATTTTTCCAGAGGCTTTATCAAACGCAACGTATTGAAGAGGTCATTGCTGTCCAAGCTCCTCTGACCCCTGGACTTCTTGTGCACTTCTACCATGTACTTCATATACTTGTGCTCGGGTTTCACACTTTGATTAAGTTCTGCGTTCCAACGCGTTTTGCCATGCTCTGACAAGGCTTTTAACAAAGGGGTGAAGAGGTTTTCATAAGGATACTGGGTGTAACCGTCAAATGTGTGCTCTGCGTTGGACGAAGCATGGGGAGAGCTGAACTCGCAGTGACAGAAAACCATGTGAAATAGTAGTATGGTGTTAAAATAATTCAGTACAGTCGACATCAACATTTGTGTCCCCATTATAATATCCAATGCCTTCAACACGGAGCTACAATCCTGCGAGAGTTGAGGTCAACCTCAACACGCTGGTCGTTGATCAGCGTGTGCTACGTCAGGTGTCTGCAATCAATTCGACGCTACCGGAAGCACTAGCCAAACTTTTGGTTTAGGTTCATGCAAAAAAGCACCGTGTCAAACTCTCTCTACAACTTCGCAAATATGCACCCACACTCAGGCACTTGATTTAACGTTAGTCCTATGCACTCTATAGTCCTATTCCATGTGTGGATGAGTTTGTTAAGCCTACGAATTGGCTTTTTCCATTTAAATATTTGTCCAGTTGTCAATGGTAGCTGCATTTTATTTAAATAAGATATTTGTATATTTTCCCTCAAAAATGAAATAATTCAATCAAAATATAAGCAAACCAACAAATACAGTATGGTGCCTGCTTGTTTATTTTTTTCCTATACTACCAAAGTGTTTATAGTATATATTTATACAACTAAACATACTACAAATTGCTGGAGTGGGTCTGGTGTAGGGTTTATGCAACCTCACTGGGCCTGAGGCAGGCTGATCAGACTCTGGTGAGGCTTTACACCTGTGATGTATTCTGTAATCAAGGACCACAGGATAAATCAGCCATCAGCACACACTCAGCAGAGCTTTGACATGTCAGTGTTCATCACCGGCTCTGTAAGCCACAACCTTTGAACTTATGAATAAAGCGTTTTTCTACACAATTACCTGTTAAGTGTTTGTTGACAACAGTAAAACCACCAAGATGGCAGGTGTCAGGTCCCCTGCTACAATACCTTAAGTGCATAAATCGAATTAAAGCATACTTTTTTCAGGCTCAAACGAATTGCATGTTTAAAGAACTACCTTCTTAATGTCTGTATTTGACTAATTCACTCAAAGCTGAAAAAATTACTGGAAGAAGAGGCTTTCCTCACTCCTTGCACTCTCCCAATGGAAACAATATAAGGAAAGAGCAACATTCCACTGTCCAATCTGTGTCTGCTTTGCATAAATTGCCTCCACACAGCAACCCACTAGTACATACCTCCCTCCCATGTTAATCCAGACTCGAGAATATCCCCTTTGTGACTCGAATAAAGATTTGTTAGATGGGTGAATAAAGTTGAGTTGGCGTCATTAACCTGTTGTAGAAAATGCTTACAACTTATCGTTTAAGTTTGTGAAAGTGTTGACAGTGAAAAAAACTCCTCCAATGACACATTTCCATATAGACAATACAATGTTATCTTTAAAGAATGTACGTATTAGTATACAAAAATAGAGATTTTTATACACACATCTTTATACATACTATAAAGTACTAGTAGCTACTCATTTTTTTACAATGTTAAAAAATTGACTCATGGACCAAATCCGCTTGGAAATTAGGCCCCTGACAATTTGTCGGAAGTTTGACACCGTTGAATGTTGACCTCAATTGTTTCACAATCCTGTTAAAAGCCATCCCAAACAGCAAAGCCCGGTGGCTGTTGGTGTCTGTGTTTCCTGCGGTGCCCCATGTGGGGCTGAAACAGTTTACTGATGGTGTTCAGGCCTTTAGGCAGCAGCACTCTGTACTCCTCCTCTTCGGACGGGTCTCTGCAGTGTTCCCCTTGCCTTCCACCCAGCAGCTCTTTAAGTTCCAACGTCCCACATGTCCCCAGGTAGTGGTAGGGCTTCTTCCCAGCGTTATCCCTTACGTTGACCCTGGCTCCGTAACCCTGAACCAGCAGAGTGATTATGTCACTGTGACCATGGAGGGCTGCGATGTGCAGAGGTGTGTAGCCTCCGTGTGTTTTGCTGTTGACGTCCACGCAGGTGCCTTTGCTCTTGGAGATGTCCATGATCTTGCGCACCATCTCGCCGTTGCCCCCCTTTACAGCCCAGTGGAGGGCTGTGAAGCCAGACAAGAAGTCTCTCTTGTTCACCAACTGTGTGTCCAGTAAAAGCAACCCATAAACGTGCCTCCACATTCCTGCACTACACTTGACCAGCCACTCGTGAGCGATTGGATCCAAAGGAACGGAATCTGAATCCTCAACTTTTCTCCCAATGGAGCTTTGGGACCCCGTATCTGTAGGGGAGCCCTGGCCATTTAACATCGGCTTCGTTAAGTTTTCACAAGATTTCGACGCGTGTGTATTCCTCTCAAATATTTGACAGAAGCGATTCACGGCTGGTACTGTTTGTGACAGGGACTTGACTGGAAATGGCTTATCTGGAGTTGTATATTCAGATGGCGTCTCCGAATTGAAATCATGAGGTCGTATCGGGGTACGAGGGGGTGAACTCACCGATACGACAGCAAAGACGGCACCACTTTCTCCTTTTATACACACGTGATCACTTGAAATATTAAGGATTTTCAGTGAATGCTCATTTTCAGTGCGGCCGTTTGTATTAATCGGTAGAGCCATGGCCTCGGAATGATTATATATGGTGTCATCATTGAAATTACCGCTTAAGTTGAAGGAATAGCACGCATTGTTGTTTTGTAGGTTGTACAGTATTTCTGCAGACTCGGCTTGATCGGTGCTGTGGAGAGGCGAAGCAGCGGTCCGGAGTGATGGGTCTTGATGGGCACCACCGTCCCCCGATTTCAGCCCTTCGCCGTCTCCCTTCACAAAGTCCCGGTATCTTTTCTTTGTGACCACAAACTTGACACCGTCGATCTGTTTGACCACGGCAACGCTGTTCACCAACTTCTTGAACAAGTCCCTATTGTGTTGCTTTCCCGCGGGATCGCCGCAGTGTATTTGACTTTTAAAACAGTTCAGCAGTTCTGCGTTTGTAACCTTGCCGCCGTGCTCCAATAAAAAGGTTAAAATTGTGTCCTGATTTAAAGCCATTTTTTCTAACAACCTAAAATAAATGATAACGGGAAGGGAAAAAAAAGCAGAACGGGCCACAACGACCGTCCGGCTCCACATACAATTAATTCTCCCAGTCCCGCCCCCTCCTCTTCCCGGTACTAGTGGGAGATGTCCCCCCCCCCCCCCCCCCCCCCCCCCACAACCTGCTGTTTCCGGGGCCTCTTTAAAAACAATCACGTCGTGCGCGTCCACGGCACATTAAACCCAAGTGCGCGTACTTATTTATCTATCATAAGCCCCACAAAGCCGCTATTATTCTTTCATGCTTTGACTTAAAAGTACATCTCCTATAATATTTGGAAGGGGGAATCGTGTTTCTTTTCAATCGAAAATAATTAGGTGATTCCCTTTGTGGTGCGGCGATCATAAACCAACCCCATAGTTCTCAATGAGCAAATTGATCGTGCATTCCAGCACCGAGGGGGTGTTGCCACCAAGTGGCCATGTTGAATGAATTAAGCCGTTCCCTTCCAATACTCCGGTCAGATGAAGACAGCTCCTCGTAAAGTCCCTCTTACTACTGCGGCGTCTGACGATGGCGACCACTGAAATAGATATTTTCGCTGTAAGTATCCCCGATGTGTATATTATTCAGTGTAGGCCTATACATTACGCTTACGTATAAAAATTGTCATCTCATTGCGACCTATTATAGACCGGGGTTTATGCCTCCCAACATAGCTTGTTTATTATAGCGTTCAGGTGCCTCGGTGGGGATTAGCCTATCCTGGCTGGTCTGACGTGCATGTCATGCGGCGGCATCCTTATGTTGGTGTTGACTAGCCAATGCATCGAACTCGGTGTGTTTGAATGCATTTTAAATAAGACTTTTTAAAGGTCAATTACGCACTCCAGCGCCTTGAGACGGGGTTACTCACGGGATGCAAATTCATTACGCTTCCATAACGAGGCCAAAGGCAGTAAACAAACTACTATAGCAAAAATGCTTGTGTGCTTAGGTTGTTATAACGTTAATGTTTAATGGTAACTGTAATTATGCTCGTGTATTTCTGTTAGCATAAATATTGCAACGCAAGACGGCAGATTGTGATCAAGCCTCGCCTCTGCTAATGACTGAGACAATTGCATTAAACACCACTTAGAGTTTATTGGTGTCTCACTTTGATTTATAATGCTCTTGCTCATGTTCTTGGGTCTCAGTCAATGGTTGCCGGTTTTGCAAAATAAGGATAACAACCACACACGCATGCACACACACACACATGGTGTGTGAGTAGAGGACTTGTAAGGGTATGGATACCCTCTCACCCTGTCAAATAACATCCATATAAAGAGCTCTTTGTTTGCTTGCTTGCTTTTGTGTGTGTGTGTGTGTGTGTGTGTGTGTGTGTGTGTGTGTGTGTGTGTGTGTGTGTGTGTGTGCTCATCAAGCAAGTCATTTTCCTTGTGTGAAATCTTCTGAAATGGGAATTCTGTTTGTCCCAGCTTGTATCTGGCATGAGGAAGAGCAACGTCTACCAAGCATACAAATTAATCAGACTGGACTAATTTTAGGGCCATCTTTTGTCCCATATATTGATTCAGACTTTTCAGGAAAACTTTAAAAAATCAAATTCCTTTACTGAAACCATGTCAATGCATGCGACTTTGGATTGCAAATTTTTTGTCGGCTATAAACAAGGGTTATTTTTGCTCTTTATGGGTCTTCCTATGGTTGTAATTTCCGCTACTTAATCAAACTTAATCTTACTTCACTTCACAAGGTGTATTTAACTGCGTTGCATTGTAAGCTGTTAAGTGAAACATAATTATTTTATTGAATTGTCTATACCGCACTATGAAAGACATGGAGGCACAAGGGTGTGCCATGAATTCCATGTTCACTCAATGGCATTGTGAGGAAGAAAAGTGGCAATTGTCCAAAAGATGGGAGAAAGCATGCTGTCAATTGAAGTACATTAATATTTTTTTCTTTTTCAGAATGAAGAGAAGCGTAGCCTGGAGCTAGCTGGACATGTTGGGTTTGACAGTCTTCCGGACCAGTTGGTCAGCAAGGCGGTCTCGCAAGGATTCTGCTTCAACATCCTTTGTGTCGGCAAGTTTGGATTGCATTAAAAGGAAATACAGATAGTCAGACAGACACTTTATTATTCCCAAAGGAAAAAGGCAGCCAGTCGCTCTATTCAACACACAATAAAAAATAGCAATACACACAGAAACAAATAGCCTGTTTACATTTCCTACACTATACATAAACATGAGATACTTAAAACATTGAAATACAAGACTCTGAGCTTATGTAGATTGTTAAAGCAGTAGAAAAAAATCCATATCCATAGGAAACACATACAACCCACTTAACATGCGGTAGTGGAGTAGGAAAAGTAAAAAGAATAGAACCAACAGAGCAGACAAACAGCGTTTGATAGGCTGCCACTTGCATCAGTACCGGAAGTATACAAGATGCAATTTAGTAAATATGATGTTATTTGAAACACATAGTAAGGATAACTTCCTTACTTTATAATGGCCCACCTTATTATTTACAAATGTAAATTGCTTTCTACAGGTGAGACAGGGATCGGAAAGTCAACGTTAATCAACACTCTTTTCAACACAACGTTTGAGAGTGACGAAGCCAGCCATTACCTGCAAGATGTCCACCTACGGCCAAAAACGTATGACCTGCAGGAGAGCAACGTCAACTTAAAACTGACCATCGTGGACACTGTCGGGTTTGGAGACCAGATCAACAAAGAAGAAAGGTATTGTTTACTTTTTGTGTTTTCTTTTTTATTCAAACTGCAAACTACTGAATGCATAACTTAACAGAGTGCAGAGCATAGGCTGCATAAATTGTATGGTATATAAACTTTGCACAAAAAGTAAGGAAATTTGTGTTTGGTTGATCATTTCTCTGTGGTAACAATGCTTTTTGGCAATAAATCATATACCGTTGGAAAGCCTGTATAATTCCCTTTCAAATGGTGCCCCGTTTGTAAGGAACATGCACTTGTGGGATGAGCAGCAGAGCTGAGTATGTGGGTTGCGCCCATGAAAAATTTGCCAAATCTTCTCTGCCAATGCCAAACAACTTATTCTGCCATTGACTCGTTTGGTGTTTGGTGGATTGGATAATTGAAGTTTGAAGAAACAAGACATATTGGCAATTAAACAATTTATTCATTTCACAAACAGGAGCCTCAGTAGCGTGTGGAAGAACCATGCACAGCCACAACAGCCTGGCACCTCCTCCTCATGCTGGTCACCAGCCTGGTCACACACTGCTGTGGGATGGCATCCCATTCTTCAACCAGCATTTGTCGCAAGTCAGCTAACGTGGTTGTGTTGGTCACTCTGGCACGAACAGCACGCCCAAGCTGATCCCAAAAGTTTTCATTGGGGTTGAGATCAGATCTGCTAGCAGGCCTTTCCATCCTCTCCACTCCAACATTCTGGAGGTAGTCTCTGATAAACCCCGCCCTGTGGAGGCGAGCGTTGTCATCTTGGAGGACTGAGTTCGGTCCCAGACTGTGGAGATATGGGATTGCCACTGGTTGCAGAATGTCATCTCTATATCTCTCTGCATTGAGATTGCCTCCAATGATGACAAGCTTCGTTTTTCCAGTGAGGGAGATGCCACCCCACACCATCACACTGCCTCCACCAAAAGATGTTATTCTATCGGTGCAGCAATCAGCATAGCGTTCTCCGCGTCTTCCCCACACTTTGACCATACAATCCAACTGCCGTAGGCAGAATCTGGACTCATCACTGAACATAATGTTACTCATCACTGAACATAATGTTCGGCAACACATGCACTGGAACATAAAGGTTCCAGTGCATGTGTTGCCGACACCAGCACAAACGGGCCTGGCGGTGAAGGGCAGTCATGGCAGGACTCCTGGCAGCCCTATGAGACCGGAGATTGGCTGCGTGTAGTCTGTTCCGGATTGTCTGGGCAGAGAGCCGTCGGCCATATCGTCCTGCAAACCTTGACTGCAAATCCACTTCTTGGGGTGTCGTCTTCTTGGGACGCCCACTTTGCGGCCTGTCTTTGACATCCCCCGTTATATGGAACTTGGCCTTCAATTTGGAGAGGGTACTAGGGCTCACTCCAAATAATGCCACAACTTGGTTTTGCGGAGCACCAGCTTGAAGTTGCCCAATCAGGTGCCAATCAGGCACCTGATTGGCAGCACCTGGGGGTACCAGAAGCTCAAAACAAGTGTCAATAGCAACAGCAAAATAACCTGAAAAGATTTGGCAAATTCTTCATGGGCGCAACCCGAGTACTCAGCGCTGCTGCTAATCCCACAAATGCATGTTCCATACAAATGGGGCACCATTTAAAAGGGAACTAAACAGGCTTTCCAACGGTATAAGATTTATTGCCAAAAAGCATTGTTACCACAGAGAAATAATCTACCAAACACAAATTTCCTTACTTTTTGTGCTAAGTTTATATAGAGTAGCTAAAGGAATCAGAAAGACGTGACCTTTTACTGTACATTTGAAATCATTAATGATTAATATCATTGATAATAAGCTAATTTCTGTGTTCGGAAATATAATGACTAAAGGGATTTTAAAAGGCTGACATTCTGGGTTGCAAGGCTGCAGTTGCAGCAGAGTTTCTAGATTCTGAGATAGTAAAACATTGCCCAAAGTGCAAGGCAAGCTAAGCTAACATTGAACAGGAATCTAACCTATGATGTGGATGAAAACGAGACAGCTGAGTTATCTGTGATTAATGTATCATAGCTTTCTGTTTACTTTGCAGCTATAAACCCATCGTGGACTACATCGACACCCAGTTTGAAGATTTCCTCCAGGAGGAGATGAAAATCAAGCGTTCCCTGCACAACTACCATGACAGCAGGATCCACATCTGCCTGTACTTCATAGCCCCTACCGGCCACTCTCTCAAGTCGCTGGATCTGGTGACCATGAAGAAATTGGACAGCAAGGTTTATTAAGCCTGACCACAACATTTTTTTTAACTGTTAATTTGTTTTGCATGTAGCTTACTCTGAAATAGTGATTGTTACACAGCAGTCCAACGAACTGATTGTGATCACCCAACTTTCATGCATTAACTACTTAGGGATACCAACCTCATGCATGCAACCCTGATAGATGTAGAGCTTCTGGATTTATGTGGGCATGTTAGTTTTATTGTATGAGGGATTATTGTATGAAGCTAAACAGGTTAATTCATTATAAATAATGACATTTATTTATTCATTTTAAGTAGGTATATTTATTCATTCAAGTTTTTTATCAGCATATTTTTTTCGTATGCAGGTGAACATCATCCCTGTCATTGCAAAGGCTGACACAATCTCCAAGAGCGAGTTGCACAAATTTAAGATTAAGATCATGAGTGAACTGGTGAGCAACGGAGTACAGATCTACCAGTTTCCCACAGAGGATGAAGCTGTCACAGAGATCAACTCCACTATGAATGTGAGCATGACTCTATGTGTCTTTGTCTATGTCACTGTCTCTCTGTCTCTGTGTGTTTGATCACTCTCTCTCTCTCTCTCTCTCGCTCTCTCTCTAAGGGCTTATACATATGTAATACATGTTTAAGAAAATTCTACATAGCCACAGAATCAGGGGCTACAACATAGACTCAGGCTGGATATTTTCTTTTGAAGTAACAAAGTAACAAAATTGTCATGTTAAACCCCGTTTCCTGTGCATACCGGTAAACAGCCTGTGTAATCCGTCCTCCCTGACTAAATGGATCCCCACTAACACTAGGGGCAGTTTTCTGATCCAAGGCTTTGACCTTAAATCAGTTCAATTTTGATCTTCTCTCCAATGAAACCAAAATATCAAAAGCAAAACAAAAGTATTTTAGGTGCAATACAATACAATGCTATACAAGTCCTTGCTATTCAAAGCTAGACATTTTATTATCCATATGTATCATATTTTGATGTACCTGCAAGAGAGTGAGGCGAGAGGATGCAAATAAAAGCATAACATAGCACCTGACCTTGTCTCTCAAAATCGCAGTGTACCTGCGCCAGAGCTGGGATTAAATAGGCAATATAGAATACCTAAATTAGGAGTCGATTACTGGTAAAGAGTTCCAAATTGACCCCTGGTGGCCAGCAGAGGGAATAGCAGGAATAGTATTCCAGACGGTATGCCATTCAGACAAGGGATACACCGAGCTGGCCTCTCCTTTAACGGTCCTGCAATTGTCTACCAACAGGCTCATCTTCCCTTTGCTGTGATTGGCAGCGTGGAACAGGTGAAAGTGGGCAACAAGACGGTCAGGGCAAGGCTCTATCCTTGGGGATCAGTACAGGGTGAGTCTGTACCACTGTGTTAAACAAAGCTGCTGTTTTCAATGAAATACCTATGGCTCCACTATAGACCTAGGGTTAAGATAATCATTAGGTAATTTGCCATTAACATGTGAAGTTGACATTCTAGGCAATATTGGATTCATTCCGAATGTCTGCCTTTTTTCTAACAGTGGAGAACGAGAGCCACTGTGACTTTGTGAAGCTCAGGGAAATGCTGCTTCGTGTCAACATTGAGGATCTAAGAGAACAGACGCACGCGCGCCACTATGAGCTCTACCGTCGCTGCAAACTGGAGGAAATGGGATTCAAGGACACAGATCCAGACAGCCAGCCCTTCAGGTGAGATCAAGCCAAGAGTTGGGTTAAAGCTTTGGTGGGAAGACATCCAGAGATTATAATCCTAATATCTAATACTTTGGCTATTGAAAGTTGCTGAACATCTGTATGTATTGGAATAGTTGGGACATTTAAAAAAATCTGACAGTGTAAACTGTGTCTAAACTGTGTCAAAACCAAAGACTTGAAGTATTGATTCTGTATGTATCACACAGCCTGCAGCAGACTTACGAGACCAAGAGGAAGGAGTTCCTGGTGGAGCTTCAGCGCAAGGAGGAGGAGATGAGACAGATGTTTGTCAACAAAGTGAAGGAGACAGAGGCGGAACTGAAAGAGAAGGAAAGAGAGGTAGGCCTGAGGCCCGTAGATGGATGAATCCATCCATAAAGCTGTCATTTGATTTTAAGAATACTTGTATTATTCATGCATTATGTTTTACCGCCCTCTCCAGCTGCATGAGAGGTTTGAGCAGTTGAAGCGCATGCACCACGATGAGAAGAGGAACCTGGAGGAGAAGAGACGGGAGCTGGAGGAGGAGATGAACTCTTTCAACAGAAGAAAGGTGGCTGCCGAGACGCTCATGGGTCAGGCTCTACAGAGCTGCTCCCAGCAGCCCTTCAAGAAGGACAAGGACAAGAAGAAGTAAGTCCACTTTGTTTTGGTTGGTGTTGCTCTGGTGGTTGTTCTTGATGGTGGTGTCGGAATTTTAATGACTTCTAGGAACAGGTTTGCAGTGCAGATGTTCGCTCACAGTTACTCAACTAAATTCTCGAAGGGGGATTGATTTTTCAAATATAAATAAAGGTTAAATTAATCCAGAAATTAACAAATCAAAAATCAGTCAATTTAATAAATAATCGAGTATCTGTGGCTGTTAAAGGGCTGTAATAAGCTTATTGCATTATTTAATTCGACCCAAAGTGAAATTATGAGATAGCTTACCTGTCTATTAGCCACCTGCTAGCACTGTGCCTGTGCACTCATTGCGCATGACAGGAGTCTTCCACAAAATGTTCCAGAAGGCTAGGCAGACCTATTGCTATAGATAGCAAGCTAGTCATGTGTGATTTAAGAGAATGGCTTTGTAGGGCGGCCTGAAAGGAGGGGAGGTATGTTTTTGGTTGGTTACCTTCAAAATCTAGCTTACTCCGGCTGTTTTCCCCCAAATTGCCTACCCTAGCTTTAAGTCATGACTCTGTGTTCTACTGCCTGGTCTGGGTGGAGTTGAAGTGAGAAGAGAATGGAGTGACTAAGGGATATAGCATTGTCATACCAGTAGCCCTGTTGGCTACGACACTGATACTTGGGACAGATTGAGTCTGACTTGGTGCAGCGAGACTCTGTTGGGGGGTCACAGCGTTTATTATACTGCCCGCTGCCAATATCTCTGTTTGTTGACCTGGAAGATTGCATCCCCAACCGGGGCTCTACTCTTTAAATACTATAAAATGCTACAATCCTAATCAATATAGACAGTGTATACGCAAATAAGAATATTACTTGGATAACAATGAGATCATCTAAATCTTAAGTGGCCGATAAAAAAACATTGCACACAAAAAAAACATTAGCATTACATTCATTACATTAAAGCGGCATTCTTGAAGTTCTCAATTTCATTCTCTTTTGCTGCACCTATGGTGACAAAAAAAAAGCTATTTGTTGTTACAGACACAAGTGAGTTGAAGAATGGTTCTGTTGCTGTAGCTCCAACTACCTTCTCTTTTGGAACAACCACTGCTGGGTGATGGAAACTGTGTCACTACTTGTGGTGCTTTTGATTGTGAATGCATTGGAGGGAATCCTGCCAATGTCAGGGCTTTTATCAGTGGGCCATAGGCTCAATCACCATTGTTTTACCTCAGTCGGCGAAAGCGACTTACTTGAAATTTACTTTAATAAAAGAACTTTGGAGATCTTCGAGATTGCAACTTTAACAAAAAAATGTATCTGCCTATATATAAATGCATCATTTAGATAAATATAGGAAGATAGATTAATGAAGATAATTTATGTTGAGATTGTTCAATTCAAGTAATGGGATTAAATGGTTTATTTGTAATATTGGTGGTTTGTAAAATATCATTCATAAATCAACATCCCCTATTTGTCTTCATTATTATTTTTTTTGTCATATTTATCATGTTTTTGCCATTTGTTTTCTGTCCTCTTTTTAGTTGATTTATGGAGCAGTCATCCAGGAAAACCAGGAATGTGTCTTTCATCAGCATGGGAAAAGACTTTGATATTTGACCTTACTTTTGATGTTGTATGTGTAGACACACAAACACTGAGGCAATATATGTATGTGAGCTAAATTGGCCATAAGCCACTGTGAGCTTATGGATCAAAAAAGGTATGAACAGTCGATTCAATGTGTCCCTAATGCTGACTCTGCTAGATATATGAAAACAGAAGCACAGACTGCTATCATAACACTGCTTGTGTTGTTTTATGTTCATGCCGCCAATGTGCAGTTGTCTGCCTTTGGAGATGTTACTCACAATGCAAAGCACCCAACTAGAATACTCTCCTTATAGCTCTCTTATAGCTAACAGCAGCTTCGATTGCACTAGCATTAGAAAGGGCTAGGGTTAACAGAGTTTGTGTTTTGTTATCGATTATTACATATTTATATTATATAACTCACTATTGTAGTGGAATTAACTCAGTGTCCTGTAATATGAAGACAGGTTGTGATACAATAACTTTAATGCACGTTGATGCAAGTTGATTTCTCTTCAACTATATTAGAGTAATACATTTTGTAATGTACATAATTATTTTAATACACTACATGTATTTTCTGACCTGATAGTGTGGAGTGAGTTCTTTTTTTAAAGATGTTGTCTTTCAGAAGGCATGACCTGCAAAGATGTGAGCTTTGTCACTGATTTAATAATTTACTTTAACAATAGGAAGGAATAACTTATTTGCTTTCCCATTCAAATAAAGGATGATGAAACTAAGCCATGCATCTGTTCATCATTCTGTTGATTAATTTCTCCATATCTCCCCTCACTTATCCCAAAATATGTCAGACCATCCTTATCAGTGAAACTAAATACCCATGCTATACATGGATACCAAATCACAGTATCAACATTTTGCATGTATGATAATAAGTCTAATTGGTTGTCTATGCATGTGTTTCTTCATGTTATTAGATAGGTGAAAGCATACTGCAATTGTTGTTCTAAAACTGGCTGACATGGCTTTTCTCTCTTTTCATAGCTTCTTTAGTCTTCCGTCCGCGTGCTCCTTAACCTCAGGAAGGAATTTGAATTAGAAGACTATGCAACACAACAAAAGATCGCAGCCTCCCCGTGAGGTCTACCTTCACATGTATTCATAAGCAGTGGCTTCAAAGCATGGTTTCTGCATGAACACAACCCCCCCTGAAATAAAATCTCAAAAATGAAATTATTGTCATAACCTAAGATCCTTGACATTTAAAGGTATGTACACTTTCCCCTTTGACAATTGATCTACACTGTGAAGGTATTGGATATAAAAATGTATTTTTTAATCGTTTGGCTAAGGTTATTTTCACTTCAGCACTTTAAATTGTATTATTTAATATTAATATTTAATATGAATATTGAAAATAGTGTGTCTATATGACGAGAATAGCCAACGCAATTATAATGAATGTTGTTTCTGTTTAATAGTTTTTTTTTATCATTTTGGTTTGGCTATAGTGTAGGCCTATCTAAGACGAACAAATTGTCTTAATTATTTCAGTGTAAAGAGAAAAAATCTCAGGCTGGTGAAGTCGATTTAAATGATTATGATTACAGCAGTGCTTGAAAGTATGTCGTTAGTGGATTTATATTTTTTGCTGTAATAAATATCGACATTGAAAACACCCGCTTGACTTGCTTTCTCACTGGCTGGCTGCAGTAGCACGATTACCGTACAGCGAGACTGTTCAATAAGATAGCAAAGTTGCATGGGAAAGGCAAACAACTGCAATGCAAACCGGTAGTATTTTGAAAAGTAAGAAACCTAAAAAATAAATAACGTTAAAGGTTAAACACATTAACGCTCTAAAACAATATTAAACGACTTCCATGACGTGATTGGGTGGACGACGATGCAAACTTATGAAACTTATCTTCCAAATCAGAAGACCTCATTACATCCATGTAAGAACTGTCTGCAATAGAGTAATCGTATCTGCCGTAAAGTGTAAGAAAACTGTCGTAGAATGACGTAATCGTGGCCCTTCAGGAGGAAACAAGCGTGGAATTGCACTGGAGTGGTTTCATAGATGAGTTGTGTTTCATTAATACATTGTATTTTCTCTTAAACGGCAGACTAGGTAGAGAAAAGCACTGACATTGTGGAGAAAACACAGTGAAAACGACCAACGAGGATGTTTAAAAAGTAAGGTGTTCATGTTTAATTATCAAGTTGCTTTTGCTAAATGGCTAGCTAACCGGATCCACTAGCAGAATCGTTCCAATGACAACCATGGGCTGCATTTCATTATGGAAAATAATAATTTTGCTGACGACCTACATTCTTTACTATTAAATATGACATAGTCCCTAAATATGGTCTACTGTTTGACATATTCATTGGAAGAACGTCTGACCGGAGACAAGCTTGTTAAACTTTGTTACAGCGGTAGTTGTCTTATCTATCCGTTTCAACCTAAACAAGCGTTACATTACATGCATGGTAATAACAGAAAGAAGTCAAAGGATTTATCACTGCCGATAGTCAAGAGTAAAGCCTGTCTTTCTTTTTCTTGAGAAACCGCCATGGATATGCTATTCGAATGACCATATGCGTAATGTTGCGGACCACGTTACTATTCATTCAGATCTTCATAATCAGTATCCGTCATATGGCCTAAAATGTTCCTGTCATGGGGCTAATCTAGTCTCGCTATGAATGCTGGATCCGATATTAAGGCTAATAGGCTCTTAACTGATCTGACTACATCACATCTTGCGTTACTCCTGCAGTCTAATACAGTCTTTCATGTCTTCCCTTAGATTTGATGAGAAGGAAAACGTTTCCAATTGCATTCAGCTGAAGACTTCGGTTATCAAAGGAATAAAAAACCAACTGCTGGACCAGTTTCCTGATATAGAATCATGGCTAAACCACATTATGCCAAAAAAAGATCCCGTCAAAATAGTGAGATGGTAACTGGTACTATTCTACTAACTTATTCCACGTGTGTGTGTGTGTGTGTGTGTGTCCTATAGCTGGTTCACACCATATATACTGCCTAATTTTGCTGTCATTTGATTCTCTAGCCATGAACACATTGAAATCCTGACAGTGAATGGAGAGCTGCTATTCTTCAGACAAAGAGAAGGACCATTCTACCCAACTCTCAGACTACTACATAAATGTAAATATTGATATAGTTTCAATAGTAATCTGGCTTAATATGGATGTGTGTTGTTAATGATATGCATTTGTATGTTACAGATCCTTTTATCCTTCCACATCAACAAGTAGACAAAGGGGCTATTAAATTTGTCCTAAGTGGTGCCAATATCATGTGCCCTGGGTTGACGTCACCAGGTGCCAAACTCTACCCAGCAGCTACAGACACAGTGGTTGTATCCTTTCTCAATAGTGTACAATCCCGTCATCTATTTAGAAATGCTGTAGTTGCCACAATTGATAATTATTTATGCTAAGTATAAATCCAGATTATTACTGATATAGCATTTGGCATTTGTTTGTAGTTCTTTGGCACATTATCAATTAAATAGTTTGACTGTCCCATAATTCTGCAGCTACCACCTACTTTTCCTGGGTTTAACGTTCTTATATATTATAGGAACGTTAAACCCAGAACGTTAATATTATTATGTTTAAATGTGCTTTGTAATATTGGATTTGGATGATATTTTATTTTAAGGCTGTTTTCATCTCGCACTCTGACGTTTGTCTTTAATGGTCGACGATAGGCCATAATGGCAGAGGGGAAACAACATGCACTTTGTGTTGGAGTGATGAAGATGTCCGCAGAGAGCATGTAAGATATTACAACTGTACAAACCCAATTTTTGTAACTGTCACCCACCATGCTGCTTCAAATCATGTCCTTGTGTCTTTCTTTTTCATCTTTCCTGACGGTTCTCTTCGGGCAGAGAAAAAGTCAACAAGGGCATCGGAATTGAAAATGTTCATTATCTTAACGACGGACTGTGGCACATGAAGACATACAAGTGAGGTCACCAATATCCCCCCCCAACCAGTAGCCCTGGACAGCATGGAGCTTGTCATAGTGCGGGAATGAGCTGCCAGTCAGTTGTTTACACCAATGGACTTAGCTGTGTCACCTGCTGTAAGCATTGAATCAAAGCATAATGCAAAAATAATAAAAACCTGCATTACATCTCCCCTTTCATTTGGTGTTTAGCCATGTTATTTGATTAACCTTTAGCTCCAGTCTGTGAAGCACTTTGGAACATTTATTAAAAGGTGATAAATAATGCTACACATAATTATAAATATAAACTGATTTTAGGATGAAGCCGAGGAGTAAAAGATGGATAAAAGAACATGCTAAACATGTTTTATTTGGGATATAGGGAATCTGTAATATAAAGAGTTGCTATGTATTAGAGCATGGGTCCCGAACACAGGGTGCACTAGGGCGCCCGCGTGGACCATATGAGGCGCCCACAGGCCTGTTCTAAAAATAGCACAACTCATTCTTGAACAACTCTCACCTTTTTTAAGTCATTGATAATTATTGTGATAAATCAACATGATCAGTGTCTTCACATAGATGAGTATCAATCATTAATAATATATAACTAAAGGCAAACTGAGCACATTTGTTATTTCAGAAGAGTATCAAACTGGGTGCCCTTCGTATGACTCAGTACCCATGAAGTAGCTCTCAGGTTCAAAAAGGTTGGTTACCCCTGCATAAGAGGCTGTAAACCACAAGTAGGCCTTTCTGCTGCGGTTATCAACTATTTTCTTTTGCAGTTTAGCACTATACTCAGATTTTAAGACGGCAATATAATTGAGTACCCTTGCATACCGAAAGTCAAAGTCTGAGGACTTGTACTTCCTAAAATGTAGCATCTTTCTGGTTTCATTCAAAGGTTGCTGACCAATCAATTCATTCCCCACTAAAAGAGTAAAAGGAAGTCACATGTTGGTGGGACAATATCAAATCATTACCTCAATTGTATGCCTAGACATTGAAGAGTAGACTCAAAAATATACATCATATAATTATGGATGGGTCAGAATATTCGATTATTCGTTCCTGAGGGTCAAAGTCGATTTTTAGCATTTGGACCATTAGCGCATATAAGGCGATATGCGCTAGGCATATCGCCTATGCCTAGCGCCGGCCCTGTAAAGTGTACATATTTATAATTTGAACTTTGTCCCAGCCTTTACACCACAGATACTATAGGGTCTATAAGCATATAACCACGTTTTCTGATTAAAGTTTAATGCATTTTTCACAATTCACCAGCTCTCGTTTTGAAGGCTGAACAGACAATTCGACTGGAACTACTTAGCAGGTAGTTGTTTTTTTGCGTTCAATATATTAAGTGATTTCTTGCCGAAGACCCATGGCTGCCTTTGTGAATGTCGGCACACATTGAATAATCGATTATTTGTTCATACCACCCACTGATTATTCGACCATGAAAAATGAGTTATTCCCATCCCTAATATACTTTTGGCTTGAAAACCACTTATTTTTATTATAGTATAAATGTCGATAGAGATGTAATTACAATTGTTACTTTATGGAACACGCATAAAAGAACAATGCTCACAACAATTCTCAGACTGTTGATCACGTTAAGAAATTACAATATTGGGACCAATTTTAAAATCTAATTTAAATATTAATCCTATCCCAATCCACCATTCCTTGGTAAAAAGTAAATTAAGAAAAAGCACCTTCCCAAAAACATTTACAAAGTCATGGAGGAATCATAATTCCACGTTCAGGCCTAAAAAATACAAAACAGATTAGTCATTGTCCGAACCCTCAGGAGGTTGAAATAGCAGCATGTCATTAAAATTGTGTCCATAGGGACGAAGTCTGTACACACCAAACATCATGACTTGCATCTGATTCACAGACATTCCACTGAATGTGATGGCCAGGTCTGAACAGCAGCCCTCCACAACATTTGAGGGGTTGTTTTGAAGGCTATCAGTGACGAGGCGCTCTACAGTTTTGCTATTAAAAAGTCCCTTTCCTTCAAAATCTTCCCCGTTCTCTGCAAACACTCCAGTGTACTTCAGGCATATGGCCAGCTGTTTCTCCTCAGTGACCTTCCACAGGCTACTCTCAGTCTCTGGACATTTCTCACCATCCTGAAACACGTTCAGAAGCCTTTTTAGAGCTTCATGGCTTAGGACAATACCGCTTTCATACTCAACATAGTCAAGTTCTCCGGACTTCATAGCATGGCCAATGTAGAATGGTTCACTGGGATCCTTAGCCAGTACAAGGTATTTCAGGTTCTCAATGATGGCGAATGTAGTAGGTCTTGCGATAAAGAACCAGCGGATATCCCCGGCATTATCATAGGCATGTTTGAGAGCCTTGCGGAGTCTGGCCCATTCATTTGGTTCCTGTAGGTCTATTGCATCAAGCTCCTTGAAGGCCTCTGAGCTGTAGAAGGCTGCCTTATCACAGTGTTTGCTCCAGGTGTCTTTGACTGTGGCCCAATGCTGCAGAACCTTAGGATGGACCATAATAAGGCAATAGACTCGCACCTGTTTGGTAAGTTCCTCCATCTGATTCTCAGTCAGGCCTCGAAGCTCGTCTTTGCTGGGCGCTTTGACATGATGGTGCTTGTGGTTGTCCTCTTCGGTGAAAGAATAACTGGGGGTTAAAGTGCCAACGAATGCTAACACCAAGCAGAAGAGTGCTCCAAGGAGCACCCCCTTCAGGAAGGAGTTGCTGTCCGACAACATGTTGGACGTCACTGAATTATGCAGGGGAGAGGGCAGAAAAGTATTATTACCATTTTACCCACTACATCACGTTTAATTTAAAATAAGTTGCTTTTGGGTTTGGTTTGAACTTTTACATTGAATAAAGTGCTACTTCTAATAGCCACCGGGGGTCTAAACGCCGTTGATTGCCTTCAGGGTTTGCTGTCCTGACGTGGAGTTCAGTTTTCGGAGACGTCCTGCCACCTTTGGCTACGACTCTGTAAACGTGTAGACCCACCGCGACGAAAAAGCTTTAGTTTAGGTATCTTACACCTCATTAAACGAAATCTGTTGTTACAGTTTGGTAATAATTCAATATTATAAAAGTAGAAATAACCAGGAAATTTAACATATTAAATGAACATATGGCACAACATCAAGCTACGTCATATCACCAGGAAATAGACATTATGGAATGGGGTCAATAACTGCGTCCCAAATGACCCTTTTGCACACAGCGCACACAAGAATTGAATACTATTTAAAAACACAAGCGTTATCGATCGATATGTTTGGAAACCTTAAGAAAATACGCAATTAAAATATATATTGTACCTCGGTGGCCGTCAGTGACACTGCTGTGGTTGTTAACCCGTATGAGGTTGCTTATCTGGTTACGTGAGTATTCAAATGTACGCTTGCTTGGCTCAAGCTTCCCCGTGAAGCTCGTTCGTTATACATCCATGCCAAAATAAACTGCAGGATTTCCGGGTCCGGGTCACATGACTTGTGTTTTGCCAAAGCTGATTGGCTGGTTAATTTTTTTGATATCTACGGCGAACACACTATTTCAACTGAAACACTCGGAACACTGAGATAAAAAAACAAATAAAAAGGCTTTGGTAACGAGGAAGGTTGGCATGTTATTCACATGGCTGCGCTCCAGTTCAACTTTGTGTTATTTTTTAGTTTTGTCGTTGTGCATAAGCGATGTTTTATGCATGTGCCTGTGTCTGTCTGCTCTTCTGTTGATTGGAATCCCTAAAGGATTGTATTTTTCAATTGTGGAGATTGATATATTGTATTGCTGTCCATTGAAATTACAGCAAGTTACAGTAAATGCCCACATTTAACTATAATTTTAAGGTTTTAGCCTGTAGATGGCAGTATAAGACGAGGAATAATTCACTCTTGGAATGAGATAGATAGAAAAATATAATAGAAAAAACTAATAACAATAGTGTATACTTTATAAATCTCAAGTTCACCTGCAACTACACCTGCAACTGATCACCTCAAAGAGAAATGGTGGCGGATTACAAGAGGATTAAGCCACCTATGCTGCCAGTCTCCATTGAGAGGAACAATGTGGAGAGGGTCACCACATACTTATACCTGAGAATACACTTGGACAATAAACTGGACTGGTAGGCCAACACAGATGCACTCTAGAAAGGGCAAAGCCGGCTGTACAAAGAGGCTGTGGTCCTTCAATGTCTGCAAGCTCCTCAGGATGTTTTGCCAGTCTGTCATTGTACTCTCCTATATGGGGAGGCAGCGTTAAGAAGATGGATACTGTGCGACTGGACAGGCTGTTAAGGAAAGCTGTCTATGTTTTGGGTATATAGCTTGAGTGCATCACTTCAATAGCCGAGAAAAGAAGACTGAACTGGATGATGGCAATCCTGGATAATGACTCCCACTGTACAAAACATTCACCTAACAGCCGAGAATTTTCAGCATCAGACTTCTGTCAACACCATGCGAAATGGGCAGGCTGGGGAGGTCCTTTGTCTCCTGGGCGCACCCAACTGTTCAACACCACACAAAAGGGAAGGAGAGAAATTGACTTTTCTGCATGAGTCTCTCTCTATTCGCCCCTTTCACCATTTCAGTGGGTACTATCCACTGACAATCTGATTGTCTCTGTCAGTTAACAGTTTACAGGCTGCATTAGCCCCCTATCTGTACTGTGGTCTTAAACTGTGTCTTTCACCTTCTCCATCTTCATAATTAGATTTAACCATTTAATTTAATTATTATAATTTATTAAAATAATTTAATATAATTGTAACAATCCATTGTTCATAAAGTATATTATCATTATTCTTAAAGTATATCAATTGTGTCAAGCGATTCATGTTCATGGTCATTCATGTTCAATTCATGTTCATACTCTTCGTTCCATATTCAAATTTAACAACAAGCCATACTTACAGTGATTACGTCCTGCACTGTTTACTTTACACTACCCCCATTGCAGAATGGACAATATTTCACATCATCAGTATCTATCAGGCCTAGTAATCACTCCACATGCTGTTTACTTTTTACTTTTATGTACCTGTGAGTTTATTTTATGTCTGCTACATGTGTGTATGATATTTTGTTGGACCACCCTTACCTTGATCGCGGAACAGATTCACTTGGCATTGTTTCGATAGGCTTCTGCAATGTCTAAAGAATTATTTCCGTCAAGTGTTGCATTCAATTTTCACCCTGATCTTGTAGGTAGACTATTGATGATGGGAGAGTCATCTTATTGGTCTGTTAGGAGACCATTAACAATGGAAGATCACAGAAGTAGGATTCCACACTGACCATTGAGAGAGTCAAACTGTATCTGAATCTGCCCCGTTAGCACGGTCAATGATGGACTCAATATCAGGCCGCCTGTCTGCCATTGAGCAACAAATTAGCAGTAGCAGTGGATGCTCAGCATTAGGGGTGGCTGTAGACAATGAGCAGCCAGAGGTGTTGGATCAGCAGAACCTGCTGAAGGCACAGCAAAGATGGTGGATGTAGAGCAGAGTTTGGCCAAACTAATGCTCTGGGCCTCCCACAGCCCATTCTTCTCTTTTCAGTGGTCTGCCATGAATTCAGAAATTGAGTGTGGCCTATTCTTATACTGTACATTTTACCTACATAGTTAACACGGTTGTCCGCAATATCATTAATTTAACTACAGACTATAGGATTGCGTACTAATAGCATGACAGTTATTTGGGAATCACAGGGTGTTTCTGTTCTAAAAACACAATTGTTCTCAAACTTTTAATTGTTGGCCTTTGATGGCTAATATTGATGTTAATGTAGAGCATCAGCAGCAGTAGAGGATCAGGAGATTGATATAGAGGGCCAGCAGCAGAGGTGTTGGAGCCTCTGCAGCTGCTATGATAGTCTGCATAGCTGTTGATGGCCGTCCACTAGCCACCCACACACTAAGAAATCAAGTTACATGAATGGTCCTAAAAGGGTACACATGCTTTGTCCCCCCAGTGGTACCTTAGCATGGTACAACACCGTACCTTAAACATTGGTACATATTTGTTCCTTCTTGTCTGTACCTCTAAAATAAAATGTCTGTACCCCTAGTTACAAAAAATTGCCTTTATGTGCTGGTACAAAACTGGACCCATTGGAAAGGTACAGAATTGGTCCCTAATGAGGTACAGCTGGGAAGACATGCCATTGTGTACCTTAAGGAGGCAAAAGTATACCCATAAATTCACTGACAAAACCATTTACAATTATTCAGAATACATTTGTTTATTTTAGTTACGTTTACATTCTAAATTCATTGTGCCTTCTAGGGGGCATCTAGTGATCCTCTCGACCACTGGTTAGATGTTTCACATTTGCTTTAATGGCATGCAGTAGGCCTACAGTCACTAGAACAGTAATTTCAAGGGTACTGCTGCCTTTGGTTCATACCCTTGTGGTTTATCGAGTTGTAGGTCATAGCCTAGGCCTAGCTTACCTTGGGCCTCGTGGGTCTCGATTTCCAATGCTAAATTTGCAAGCAGAGATATCAAATTAAACCATAGGAATTGTAAGAAATTAATTTTGTTTCAATGCGGTGCAAATATCAATTTGGTGACTGTCAATGCATGATGGAGGGCCTTCATGATATTCCATTGAGAGTATCGGCCTTCAGTTTAACCAGCCCTTTTTCCGTCATTCCCTACACAGCAAAGCGGATGTTATTTTTTAAGTGTTGGTGTTAATCAACAGGGTGCAGTGCTATTTTAACACTTAATTGATCAAAATGTACACCCTGAGAGTATTTTGTTTAAAGTGTTGGTGTAGATCTAGGTCGTTGAGAGGTTTCTCATACCGCGAGTGTTGATTTGACCACACCCCCGCATTTCCGGGAAAAAAGCGCCATCCAGAATTTCCGGTAGCCATCTTTCTAATCCATGCGGTAAATTTTACGTGGTTGTGGTTAATGTTGTGTGGTTGATAAATGCTTAAATAATTAGAAAAATCGTAGTTTGTTTGCTTTTGTATGGATAAATTGTATGTTACTTTCTATTCCCATTTTTTTTTTAAAAATAAAGAAATGTCGAACTTGTAATTGCTATCTTAAATTTGGTTGCTAATTTAAGACTCCGGCTGTCGAGAGATTATATCAGTAATATCTGTTACTATTTTTAAATTGTTTTATTAAATGTGCTTTTTTTTCTTTGTACTAGCAACCATCGAAAAGATAAGCTTCACTTTGCTAATGAGTAAACTCATTAGCAAAGTGGAGAGCCGGACAGCCGGACAGGGCAGCACAGTGGAGGAGGGAGAGGACAGAGGTGAGTTTTCGCCATCACTCAAAAGGAGAAGTTAATAATAATAAGTTAATAATAGTATCTTGTTGAAATTAAGGGAGTAGTATATGAGGAGCTCTTTTCCAAAACACGATAAACTCCCAAAAATTAACCTATTCACTGCTCCACTGGACCTCGCGTTGTCCCGCTGCACCAGGGCAGCGGGACAACGTCGCGGGCAGCGGGACCACGTCGCGTCTGAGGCCGAAATGGTTGACCTTGTCGGACTGAGTAGTGTAGTGTAGTGAGTGAGTGTGGAGGTCTTGTAGACCCTCTAGGGCAGCGGGACCACGTGGCGTGTGAGGCCGAAATGGTTCACCTTGTTGAACTAGGGGAAGCAGTGAGTGGCCCCGAGTGTGGAGGTGCTTATTTCATGCATTTGCATTTATTTAAATTAATTTATCGTATGCGATGAGTCCCTGATATCGTTCGTTGCATGTTCTCTTGTTAAAAAAACAAAAATACAAACCATCAATGGATTTACAGCATTTTTGGAAAAAGACATAACAGCCCCTGGAGAAACATCTGAAAAACTTCAGGATTGTTTTGTTCAGCTTGGAAATCCTTTTTCATCTCTTAACACAGAATGTAAACGAAAGAAGCTTTTAGGTAAAAAATGGAAAATAGTGGAACCAGTGGAGTATATTCTTGGTGGGCGTTTTGGTACACGCAGAGATAGAACAGGAACATACAAGCAAGTTCCTGTAAACGACAAGTTCATGTATGTACCCATCATGGGATCTCTTATCTGTTTAGGAACAGTGAACTTTGTGACAGTTTCCAAAAAACTAAACCACACCAGGAGGGTTTTTACAGAGATGTAAATGATGGTGATCATGAATGAATGAATCCTTTTTTAATTATTGTTTTGGGAATTATTTTGCATTTGTTATTGTGATTGATTATGGGCATTGGTGATCGAATGTTCAGAGACCCATGAGTACGGGCCTCTGTCTTTAGGGGGGGGAGTGATGTGACGCCCCAGCTCTACAGTGCTTGGTCTGTCAGTTTCTCTCCAACAGGCTGTGTATATTTTGGTCTGTCTCGTTCCTCCCAGCCTGCAGGTAGAGCTGTCCAGATTTGCAGGACCTGAGTCAAAGGAAGGCCTAATTGGGCAGGCTTTAAATAGTAGATTATTGTCTCTAAACCGCCGGTTTCTTTTCTGCTCACTTCCAGATGGTGGTATTCTGCCCCTGCGATGATCATCAGGCTGCTTTCAGCCGTTGTCGCATCACCCCTGCAACCACTACAGCTATGGCAGATAAGTTACCCCTTTCACTTGCTCCTCTCTGTAACTATAGGGGTTCTGTGGAGTGCCTTACTGATGACTTCAACACTGCCTTGTCGGCTGCCATCGATTCTGTTGCTCCGCTTGTAATTAAAAAGCGATCAATGAAAAAGACAGCTCCCTCGTTTAATGTAGAAACTCGCACCCTGAAGCAAGGATGCAGAATCCTTGAATGCAAATGCCGCTCGACCAAACTCGAGGTATTTCTCACCTATAAGGTTTCACCCAAGTTTATATTTTCGACACGGTGAAGAATCTGACTCAAAACAGACTGTAGGCTCCTCTCTCTTAGCAGGTCAATTCATGGATTTCTTTGAAAACAAGATTACATTGATCAGAGAGAAAATTATGCTTGCCGTGCTTCTTGTCCTCTGCATCTTGCGGGGCAAGATGGGTTCTTGCCCCGTAGGATGGGGAACTCTGAGGCGACTTCTCCTGGAGTTCAAGACATCCCTCTGGTTGATGCTCCAAGATCGCAAATAAAACCGAAATAAATAGTATTCCAACCAATCACCGACAAGGGGTGTGTGTTGTGAGGTTTTGCGCTCTCTAGTTTCACGCCTGCGGTGATAAAACGGCTAATCAAAACCGCTTGATTTTTACCTCACAGATAGAACACAATTTGTGCTCTATGAGGGTTCAGAATAGAAGCACTACAAACAACGCTTTGGTGTCGGTCCTTGGTCTATTGGTTTTTGCAATGTACATGCTTTCCTTGGGCGATGTTATCCGCAGCTTTGGAATTAGCTTCCAGGGACTCAGCCCAGATCCAGAAGGTTGAGTCCTGTCTGGCTGCAGTGAAGAGTTGGATGTCACAGAACTTCCTGCAGCTTAATACTGGGAGCACAGAGCTGATAATTATCGGCTCAAAACGGGGCCAGAGAAAATTTGAGACAGTCTCACTATGTCTGGATGGCTTGGCCATCCCGCAGAGTGCATGTGTCAGAAATCTTGGTGTCCTGTTTGACCCTCTGCAATGCTTTGACCAACATATTAGAAGTATAACTAGAATTGCATTTTTCCATCTAAGAACCATTGCAAAAATCAGACCATTGTTATCTGCAGCAGATGCAGAGACACTGATTCACGCATTTATATCAAGACTGTATTATTGTAATTCATTGTTCTCGGGTCTACCTAACTCTACCAGGAGAAGTTTACAGCTACCAATAACTTCTGGATCGGATTTTAAAGTGCTACTGCTAACCTATAAAGCCTTGCATGGATTAGCTCCATCCTACCTGAAGGACCTCATCAAAAATAAATTGGCTGGACCGAGAGCGTTCGCCTATCGAGCCCTCTTCCTATGGAATAGTCTGCCACCGGTGATCAAAGCAGCTGACTCTGTCAAACTATTAAAAGAAAAGCTTAAAACGCACCTCTACAGCCTTTCGTTTGAAACATAGGGGTGAGAAAACCATACTGATGCGATGTGAAGACCGATGTGTGTTTGTTCGTGCTTTTGTTAATGCATTTACTAAATTAGTAGCAGTATACATTTCCACTATGTACTTTTTCCCTTCTAATTCACTATTCTGTCTGTTTTAGCGTGTTGCTGTGAATGCGACTGTATGCCTGGACTCTCCTCATGGTTAACCGGCCAGCACCCCATCATCAATTTAATGTTTTGTCTTTAAGTTTGTATGTACTGTATGTCAATTATGGCACCCATTGCACTCCTGACCATCCCTGGAAGCAGGGATCCCCCACTCTGCGTTTCTTCTCAAGATTTCTTCCTTGCTAATTAAAAAATGTCTTGCCCTTTGACAGGGGATGTCGTAAATATTTGGCCTGTTAAACCCTTTGAGACGGTAATGGTGATTAAGGGCTATACAAATACAATTGAATTAAAACAAAACCTCTTACTGACCATGCTGCTCTCTTGCTGCTTGCTGCTCCGGCCTGTCGATACACAGGGCTGGCTGCAGCCTTTTTCTCATCTTCCCCTTTACCGTCTTTTTTTACCTAACATTTCAATATGCTTTAATTTAATAAATTGTTATTGTTTAAACTTTATCAGTGTGGTCTTCCCTATGTCAGTTCTACCTATAGGCAGGTGGTTCTGACATGAGGGTGTTTTGTTTAATGGGGCGTAAAGGGATTAAGGGGCTGGACCAATTACCAGAGGATTGTGGGTTTGACACCGATGAGGTGCCCTTGAACAAGGCACCTGGAATACCCCCCCATGGTGCTCCACTTTGTGGCTGCATGCTGCTTCGGGTGTAGTAGTATTAATGGTACTCTCAGGTTAAATGCAGAGAAAGAATTTCCCCAAGGGGATTAATAAAGTATACACTTTATTTTTTCTATTTCTATATCATTCCAACTGATAAAGTGAATTATTCCTCGCCTTATACTAACATCTGCAGGCTAAAACCTGCAACTGCATGTTAATACTTTAGTCATACTTACATACATCTAATGGAATTTAAAATTATAGTTAAATGTGGGCATGTACTGTAACTTGCTGTAATTTCAATGGACAGCAATACAATATATCAATCTCCACAATTGAAAAATACAATCCTTCGGGGATTCCAACCAACAGAAGAGCAGACAGTCCTCCAAAGCTTTACCTATTGTGTATTATTGGAATTCAACTTCTACGCTCTTTTTGTGTTTTTATTGTACTCAGAACAGACCAAGCTGACTCATGTAATGCAGAAATAAAAACGATACGCTATAAATAAATGTCTGCTTTTTCATTCTATTATGATCATAGTTGCCACTTACCATACACAAAATGTTAGGTCAAGTAACTTAGTGTATAATCAAAGAGTATGTACTTGTAGTGTTCAACACCTCCACATTAATCCCCTTTAACTTAGAACATCTTAACAACTTTAGACTTTAAAAACGATGGATAGGTTGGTTTTTGCAACTAAACAAAACTCAAAATGAAAGGTACACTTTCAAACTATTATATTATTAAACTACTATACATATATATAGACACACTATACACTAAACTATCCACATAAACAAGTAGGCCTGTAGAGTAAATAAGTGAGCAAACTTTGCAACAGGAAAGATTTGCGAAAGAAGATCTCTGGACTCGACTGATGTTGTCTGTGTGTTTAGCCATGCATATGATTGGGTGAAAAAAGTTCAAAGCTATTGGCTGATAAATTCAGGGGAGGAGCTAATTATCATATAACGAACGCGTTCTGATCTTTTCTGAACGCGTGCTGAGTGGCGTTCAATACGGCGTAGTGCTTTCAGAACGCGTGCTGAAACGCGTTCAATACGGCGTAGAGTTTGTCGAACGGCGTTCAATACAGCGTAAAGTTGGTCAGAACGGCGTTCAATACGGCGTAAAGTTGTTCAAAATTGAGGCGCACTCGGCTTGCCATACCACACTCTCCTCCAGCCAGTCTGTCTTCAGCTTGTCCTGGTGGGTATAAAAGGCCTCCTGATTGCCAGGCGAACTCAACACACCTGCGAGAGTTCTGAGACACCTGAGTGGAGCTGGGTCTCTATGACACAGCTTTTAGGGTATTACCTCCTCCCATCCGACACCATACCCCTTGGCTGCCTTTGCGGCCACCATGTGGCCATATGGGGCACTACTCACCGGCTGGGCCATCACAAAGGTCATGGTCGAATATAATTGTCAAATGACTCCTTATTTATGAATTCTGGTGCAATTGTTATTGGAAAATGCCGCACAAGGAAACTGCATTCATGTCAGAATTTCCACTTCAGAAAGGGCGTTCACTTCAGTTGGGGACATTCTAACATTTCTCTCTTCCTTCCTGAAGCCTTAAAATGTTGAGAGACTTGTTACATGGACTGGTTAAGATTTTAAGAGCATGCCTACCTCTCATCTTATGCACAAAAAAACTGCAAAGGTTGTGTAAATAAGAGATAAACACAAGATTTTGTTTATGCCCCCCGCATATTCACCCTGCTCAGGGGTCTGAATCGTTGTATATACGATTGGTGCGTCGTACATCTATGCCTGTTTTCAGATAACTTTTATTTTTATGAAGCGATGTGATGGTCACACATGTTCAATTAAGAATGAAAGTCAAAGTCGTGTTTCTTCCAATATCAAAATCTTGCTTGAAAGCCTTCTTGGCTCCCGGTTATGAACTTGACCAGCTTTCCAACCAACACAGAGAAAAGTATTGTGCACTATTTGACCATAACCCATTCACCTGTTCATCTCTGTTGCTGGCGCAGTGTTTTGGCTAGAGAATTGCTTGGGCATCGTGAGAGTGTGAAGCTGAAGGTGAAAGCGTGTGTCACAGGCCAGAAGGGTTAAAGTTGGCCCTTACATAATGTAGAATAAGGTTTATCTGCAGAGCTAACCAGTCTCACACTTGGACCATTTGACTCACGCATATCAACCAGCAAACACGTTTTTTTTATAATTATACTCATTCCCCATATCTACCAGTTCATCACAACCCATCAAAGACACAATCACAAAATAAATGAAAGAGAGCCTCAACACCTTCTCTGGTCAGTCACTGATAGCTGATGTAGAGTAAACATTTGTTATGGCACGCTGTACAAGCAGAGATAGTCTGGGGATGAATTGACAGGGTCCCCTGAATCGTGTCTGTGACGACAGGTCCATCACGTCAGAACCATTAGGAAGGAGACCGGGAGTGATGATAATGTATTGATCTGATTTTGATGGATGGGCCATGAAACCCTATATATATGAAGTTCTTTCACTAAGCTGAGGCAGTCCACACTCAGGCCCCCTTAAGCTACCGTCACTATGCTTTCTTTAGCACTGTTTTACCTTTTGGCTGTGATCTGCTCTGCAAGAAGGACCCATGCTCTACCGATTTATCCTGATGCTGACCCGGAACCACAGGCAGGTAAGAAAAACTGGAACGAGATCATGTGGCTCATGAAATCCTTATCTTGAAGTAATATACATATAATGATGGACATTGGTGTATTCACCAACTACATCTATATCCTTAATAAAACTAAAAGCCCAGACCTCAACCTCATTGGCTCAATATGATATGTATGTTAGTATGTAATTAGTATGTAATTAGTATGTAATAAGTGATGTTTGCGTTCAAAGTTGCGTGTCCTCAACAGCAAGTCATTGACATTGATAAATTGACACCCTAGACACAATGTCATAACGCAACAATTGATCTTCCCAGATTTCATACAGAAGTTAGCGGCAGAGGTGGAGGATGGAGAGAGCCCGGTTCAGGGGGAACAGAGAGAGGGGAACAACCTCTATCCGCCTCTCAATCAGCTCTATGGGGGCAGAGACTCCTGGAACAAAGGTAGAACTGACAAACTAAAGGCCATTGAGGCCAGCCCTCTGGAAGAGATCAATTACATTAGAAATTGCCCCGTTGTCATGTTCACGGCGTTAGGTTTGTACTTAATATTCATTTTTTGTTGTTGCTATCTCATTCAAAGGGATCAATAAAGATTCTACACCCAAAGAGTCATACTCCAACATGGTAGGCCAGCTGATCATGAAATAATGAATGGGAACTTAAAAAAAACTATGGTGACATTGAAGCTGTTGTTTTGGGGCTCCAGGTGGACAACCTTAAAGAAGTGGTGTTGAAGTTGGCAACGGCGGACAAGCTTCGCTCGCAGGGCTTTCTTCGATCCGGGCAGAGCTTACCTAAGAACAACAAGAGGGGTGAGCCTTCAGTGTTCTGCCATTGTATGGTATTTCTTAGATAGGTGTAATTGTATGTCCAGAGGGCAGAGGCAAGGAGCCAAACATGCAGCTTTGCATTTAATTAAATTGTCACTGGGATATGACAATAACTACACCTTGTCATTAGTCCAACTGTTAGACTGGTTAACCCTGTATGTGATGATAAACTCACCACGATGTTAACCAATGAGGTGATTAACTCATTCCGTATACAGGGGAAATTGGTTAACACATATTGTATTAAGATGTAGGATTTGTTTCAAATCTGTTTTCTGTTCTTGCAACTTATTTCATCTTTCTTGTTTCCTTGACAGCATGCTTCTGGAAATACTGCGTGACCAACTAGGACGTTTCCATGACGATCAAAAATACTTATCCTCATCATATTCTTGTGTCGAGAAGTGAACATTTGATTTTTACAAATACTATTATTTTATACATATTGCCAAGAATATAAAAAAGATGAATTTAAATATATATTTTTACGTTTGCATATAATCTTTCGTTGTCAAAAATAAAAAGTTTATTGGTAATATGATCCCTGATTCTCTCTCTCCCTGTCTCTTTATCTCTCTCTTTCTCTCAAACTTATTTTTTATCTTTCTCTAATAATCGATCATACATATTCACACGCACTCCAAATACAAATGTTGTGTCAAATATTAAAATTGAAGGAATGAATGTGTCATACAGGTTAACTCTTAACTTATGGTATTATAAATTGGGACTGATGAACTTTACAAGACAGTTAATTGTTCGGGTCAGTTATAATCTTAGAGCAAGTCAATGAGCTTTACTTGGAGTAAACACCAGCGGCCGTATTCACAAAGGATCTTAGGGCTAAAAGTAGGTCCTAACTGGCGAATTTAGGAGTAACTCCTAAAAATAATGGGCGGGTCACTCTTAAATTTAGGACTCCTAACTTTTTTCACTAAGAGCAATTCACAAAGTATTTTAGGCCTAAAAGTAGCACTTAAGTCTAGGAGAGCTTAAAAGTCCTCAAGAGGACTCCTAACTCACTAAGACCTATTCACAAAGAATCGTAAAATGGCTGCGAGACGAAATGTTTTGGAGACAATGGAAGACTGTGAGTTAATGAAGAGATATATGCTAAATCGTGAGGGTATTAAACTTGTTGTGGAGTTAGTGCGGGATGCAATAACATCCCCGACTAACAGGAATAATCCGATTAGTCCCGAAATAAAATGTTTGGCAACACTACGTTATTTAGCAACAGGGAAAATACAACTTTGCAATGCAGACGACTTCGGAATATCGCAACCATCAGTCAGCCGTGCCATAAACCAAACTATCAACGCGCTCTCTAGACCACATATCATCCAACAGTTTATCCGGTTACCTTTGGACAGTCAACAATTACACAGGATCAAAGCCAACTTCATGGCAATTGCAGGTATGCCCGGTGTGGTCGGTGCTATTGACGGGACGCATATAAAAATAATTGCGCCATCAAAAGATGAGGACGTGTTTGTCAATAGAAAGAAAGTGCATTCCATCAACACACAGGTTGTTTTTGATGCAAATTTTAACATACTGGATGTTGTTGCAAAGTGGCCTGGAGCTACCCATGATTCGCGCATTTTAATGGAGAGCGGTCTGAGGCAGCTTTTTGAGAGGTACCATGTACCAGTTGGGTGTCACTTGCAGGGTGACAGTGGCTATCCCTGCAAGACGTGGCTCTTGACACCCTACCTCAATCCACAACCGGGAGCACAGTTAAAGTATAACATGTAAGTGATTACGCAGATTACGCTTAGTCCTATGTGTAAAACACATCGTATTGGCTCTTTGACGCCTTTTATTTGTTGAATCCATATTTATTATTGTTAACTGTTTTCCTCCATATATGTTAGAGCACACAAACATACACGAAATGTTGTGGAGAGAGGAATTGGGCAGATGAAACGTCGGTTTCATGTCCTCCACGGCGAAATACGCCTCACCCCAGAGGGCAAGCACATTCATCACTGTATGTGCCATTCTACACAACCTCTGCAAGCGGAGGAACATTCCACAGCCAGACGATGATGATGATGATGATGACGACGATGAAGAGGACGATGACCACGATGATGATGATGATGATGATGGCGATCAACATGACAATGAATTTGGCCGTGTGGAACTGAGTGGACTGGCATTTAGGGATCACTTTGTGAATTCACATTTTAGGTAAACACCTTGGCACAAATCAGTCAACACACATTTGTGTAGTTCATAACATTTATTTTCTTTCAATTTTTCTATCTTAAGACTGTAATATTCTGTCTTCATTTTTATTAGCCACTCTTTTATTTTTGAGGACCTTTCTTTGCCTTTTAAAACCCTCATTTCCATCCTCAATTTCTTCTCCAAAAGTGAACTGGCACCAGCAGCCGGAGGGAGAGGAGAGGCAGTGGGTGCACCAAGAGGGAGAGTTGGAAGAGGAAGAGCAGGGAGAGGAAGAGCTGTGAGAGGAGGTGCAGCTGGAAGAGGAAGAGCTGTGAGAGGAGGTGCAGCTGGAAGAGGAAGAGCTGGCAGAGGAAGGGCTAGGAGGGGGAGAAGAGGAAGAGCTGTGTGATGCTGCAGCTGCAGCTGGACTTTGATCTTCATTTCTCCTGTGGGGAATATATATATATATATATATATATATATATATATATATATATATATATATATATAATTTGTAACACAATTTTGGGAAGTGGGTTGACCAGTTGCACATTGTAATTCTTCCGTAAATATTAAACAGAAAGGTTTTTCATGTAGCCTATTGCAATCATTGCATGCATACCCCTCAATCTCCTTTAGCAACTCGACTGCAGGATCAGCTGCACCCTCAAGGCCAGTTATGCTTGTGTCCGAGCCTAGGACGCCGTACACCACCGATGTGACCGGGGACAACGGCTTTGGTGCAGATCCTCCTCCAACAAATTAAATTTCAGTTTCATTCATGTTTCATATCACTGTAGCCTTTGTTAATTGTAAATTTAAGACATGCAAATGCATTTCCCAAATGAATGCAAGCAATGTTAATAATGGACTTACCTGTAGCTGCGACAGCTCTTTTATAGTCGGCAATCTCCAACCTACACTGTGACTGCAGGGCATACCAACGTTTTTCGCAATCGTCGGTAGAGCGACACACCGCTGGGAAGGAAGCATTTAGGTTCACGCATATTTCTAAGTAGTAACAATTGGTCCTGGGA
Organism: Pollachius pollachius; assembly: GCF_949987615.1. Classification (NCBI taxonomy): domain Eukaryota; kingdom Metazoa; phylum Chordata; class Actinopteri; order Gadiformes; family Gadidae; genus Pollachius; species Pollachius pollachius. Next base: position 8,680,365 of record NC_136943.1, read on the forward strand.
CCAATTGGCCTTTCGCTTGCGTTTCACGTTTTCATCATCCATCATGATAAGGGGACTTGAACAGCGGTATGGGCTGTTATTTAAAGTGTTTAAGTACTGAAATATGCTCATTGGATAATAGTTTGCAGGGTGTTTTTTTTTTTTAATTGCCTCCTTGATTTAATGCAATTTACGTATTTTTATTGTTTGCTCTCTCTCTCTCTCTCTCTCTCTCTCTCTCTCTCTCTCTCTCTCTCTCTCTCTCTCCCTCGAACGTGCAGGCTACAACGTCATTATCGTGGTCTGCACAAACTTGTCAACATGCGTGTATTCTGCTAACTGCACTATCCATAACTACTTAATAGGAATTAATTTCTAGCCTAGGCTATTTCCTTGTTTTTCGGTGATTTAGTGGGCTCGTCTGAACAACCAATCACCGCACTGACCCCTTCTAAACTCGTGCACGAGAATCGACGTAATCCATAGCAACGGCGCGTCACTCTTAGTTCACTCTTAGTGGTTCATCCTTAGTAAGAGTAGGTCTCAGCGGCTTTGTGAATAACTTTTAAGAAAAAACTCCTACGTAAAATATTTTAGCGCGAGTTAGGAGCACTCCTAGCGGTAAGATAAAATGCTTTGTGAATACGGCCCCAGGTGAACATTGATACAGGTGGCAAGAATCTAACCTGTAAAAATTCTTTGGTCTCTTATCAAAAAGGCGGGATCTAACCACGGACCCCTCCTGTCCCCGGGGCCCAAGAGGGCCAAGATTCGGGGTAGAATAAGGTTGTCAAGTCTGAGGGCGTTAGGACCTTCCCATCTCAAAAACTGTCTTTACACCACATTCTGATCAACAAGGTATTGTGGGCCACAGTTCTGAGAGGCTTCATCCCGCAAAAAATTATGCAAACTTTTTTCTGTTAGCGCTGGAAATCTAAATGTCGGATATGTCATTCCCGGGACCAAGGGGGGGAATGACATATCCGACACAAGATGGAACATTTGCTGAGCCTTTGTGAGTCACTCCTTCTAGGGCTGGAGCCCCCAGATTGATGATTGTATATGTCCTTTGAGACCCTCTTTGATATAAAAGAGACCCCAGGTCTATAGCTCACTTAATATTGTCCTTGACCCATAGGCAGCCTACTCATTGCATAATTTCCTGTAGGGCTACAGCATCCTAATTGATCATTCTAGTATATTTGAATGCCCTCTTTCATAGAAATGACACCACCACCTGGGGCGGGGGGTGTTGGTGTTAGTCGACAGTAGGGGTACACCATACAGAAAAAGGAAGCTTGCAATGAACATTTCACTCAACAACAGAAATAGTCAATATACACACTCAGGATGAAGAATGAACTCTTTTTATGATAAATTAATGAATTGTGTTAAAAAAAACCTGCCTCATTAAATCAATGAACTTGTTGTTTTGCTTTCATCAATAGGTTATCGGCTGTGTCAATTCCAAATCTGTCCGTGCTAACACATATATCTCCCAGACAGTGATAAAAAAAAAAAATCATGTTGATTACAAAAGTGATTTATTAATTAAAACTAATGCGCTCAAAAGGCAACTTCAAATATGTGTTTATTTTCTAACCAGAGGAACCTAGTTTACGCAAAAAACAAAACCATTTATGGCAGCTCAGCTGCCATGCGTTAAGTCGTTATGGCAACGAGTGCGCAGTTGTTTTTCTGTAAAAGCCGGCTAATTCATTCATCTTTAAATTAATAAATGACTGAAGTGCATTATTAAGGTGATAAATCCTCATCTAGGTTTGACACTTAACATAGAACTCATGAACTTGTAAGTAACTTGAACTGTGCTTACAATGTGCACATTATTGTTCCTTATCATAGCATTCCGCTCCTATTAGGAACATAGAATCAATATTTTCAGGGGGGTTGTTCAAAATATTGTGTTCATTATCAAAGTTGTGTATAACTATAACGATGCTGAAGCAACTCGTTCCCGATTACACATTGCTCCTTAGTCATGACAGGCCCTCTACCACTGCTGCATGCCTGAGTGATCAGGCCTAAAGCGTTAAGAAAAAGCATTGATACTGACCCCTCTCAGTGCATTGGGAGTGGCCGTTTCTTTGGGATGTTCATTTTCACAGGCAGTCTTTGCAACTCTCAAAACTGACATACAGCAGCTTTATTTTAACCAACTTTTGAATAGGCATTGGTTTTAACAAATTAAATCAGTTAAAATGTCCAATTATCAGACCAAAAATATATAGACCTTTTGCTTATAATCATGGGAGCGCATTGTGATTAAGGAGTTTGAGTGTTCTAGCTGCGGCTACGATTACCCCATCCGGAGATCAATGACCTCAGTCGTTCTTCATAACTCCAGGGAAGGCATAACAACAAATAATCAATTATAATATTATTTTATCGAATAAAGTAAGTTATATTCATTGGATATTCATGTCAGAAATACACCAGAACACTAATTATTTTCCTGTTATCATTCCCTGGATTTTTTAACAAAATCTCACCATTTTAAAAACAATGAAAGTCTATGAACACAGGATGACGCAGCAGTTGCAGTGATACAATAAAAGTCAAACCCTATATCAGTTCATCAGAACCCATCAAAGACATGCTCACAACATAAATGGGAGAGAGCCTCAACACCTTCCCTGGTCAGTCACTGATAGCTGTTAGAGTCAACATTTGTTATGGCACGCTGTACAAGCAGAGATAGTCTGGGGATGAATTGACAGGGTCCCCTGAATCGTGTCTGTGACGACAGGTCCATCACGTCAGAACCATTAGGAAGGAGACCGGGAGTGATGATAATGTATTGATCTGATTGTGATGGATGGGCCATGAAACCTATATATACGAAGTTCTTTCACCAAGCCGAGCTAGTCCACACTCAGGCCCCCTTAAGCTACGGTCACTATGCTTTCTTTAGCGCTGTTTTACCTTTTTGCTGTGATCTGCTCTGCAAGAAGGACCCATGCTCTACCGATTTATCCTGATGCTGACCCGGAACCACAGGCAGGTAAGAAAAACTAGAACGAGATCGTCCTGTAGAGTCCTGAAATCCTTATGTTAAAATAACATGATGGTATTTATATTTAGCAACTACGTCTATATACTTAATAAAACAAAAGCCACACCTCAACCTCATTATGATGCATGCAATTGGGATGTTTGTGTTCAAAGCTGCATGTCCCCAACTGCAGACATGTCCACGTATGTCAAAACTTAACAATTGATCTTCCCAGATTTCATACAGAAGTTAGCGGCAGAGGTGGAGGATGGAGAGAGCCCGGTTCAGGGGGAACAGAGAGAGGGGAACAACCTCTATCCGCTTCTCAATCAGCTCTATGGGGACAGGGACTCCTGGATCAAAGGTAGAACTGACAAACTAAAGGCCATTGAGGCCAGCCCTCTGGAAAAGATCAAATACATTTGAAATCGCCGAAGTACACCGAGTTAGGCTTGTACTTAATTTACATTTCTTTGTTGTTGCTATCTCTCTCAAAGGCATCACTAAAGATTCTGCTCCCAAAGAGTCATACACCAACATGGTAGGCCAGCTGATCATGAAATAATGAATGGGAACTGAAGAAAAGCTATGGTGACATTAAAGCCGGTTTGTTGTTTTTGGGGCTCCAGGTGGACGACCTTAAAGAAGTCGTGTTGAAGTTGGCAGTGGCGGACAAGCTTCGCTCGCAGGGCTTCCGTCGATCCAAGCAGAGCTTACCTAAGACCAGCAAGAGGGGTGAGCGTTGGGATTCAGTGTTCTGCCATTGTGTGGGCATTTTTAGATAGGTGTAATTGTATTGCCAGAGGCAAGAAGGATAACAGAACCAAGGCAGCTGATTAAATGGCAAATTCACTGTGTCATTAGTCCTACTGTCATGCCTGTTGTACCAGTTATACTAACATGGATAAAACCCAACCCTTTAACAAACCAAGACAGGTCAAGAAGGCAGAAGTTTGAAAGATAAAGACTTTATTATCACTTGTCACAAGTAACAAAAAACCTGACTTGGTTTGCAAAGAACTCCTGTTTTGGGGTTAGGCTTCATGTTATATTCCCAAAGTCAGTGGATTCCTCCTACATGCACTGGCCAATCACAACGCCCTCTGCATTGGGCCTAGCAATTAGGCCCCTCCCCTGTTCCCCCGACCCCAGTTCCCAGAACAGAACATACATATACACCTTACAGTTGTATCAGATGTAGAGCAGTGAGGTACTCTGTGATTACCAGGTAAGTCAGTATGAGTAAAGTGAGGGGAAGAATGAACAGGGCTCCTTCCTCCTTGCTGCCGTCGTAAAGCCCTCCCTGTCTTCTCCTGTCAGGGTGAGTTTAGCCAGGTATAGAGAGGTTTACAGCTCTTAGGGGTCAACTCGGAGTCCGCTAAGTAACTGTAGTTCATCTCAGGGGGGACTGAGGTTGTAAATGAATGACACACGTGTGATGCACGTGTGTCACGCGTGTGTCAGCGAGCTTCAGTAGAATAGGATTTGTTTCAAATCCGTTTCTGTCCTTGCAACTAATTTTATTTTTCTTGCTTCAGCGAGCTTCAGTAGAATAGGATTTGTTTCAAATCCGTTTCTGTCCTTGCAACTAATTTTATTTTTCTTGCTTCAGCGAGCTTCAGTAGAATAGGATTTGTTTCAAAACCGTTTCTATCCTTGCAACTAATTTTATTTTTCTTGCTTCAGCGAGCTTCAGTAGAGTAAGATTTGTTTCAAATCCGTTTCTGTCCTTGCAACTAATTTTATTTTTCTTGCTTCAGCGAGCTTCAGTAGAATAGGATTTGTTTCAAATCCGTTTCTGTCCTTGCAACTAATTTTATTTTTCTTGTTACCTTGACAGCCTGCTTCTGGAAATACTGTGTGACCAACTAGGATGTTTCCATGACGATCAAAAGTTCTCGTCCTCATCATATTCTTGTGTTGAAAACTGAACATTAATCTTGGACACAAAATATTGTTTATACATATTGCCAAGAATATAACAAATATGTATTCAAATATATTTTTTTAAAGTTTAATATATTCTCTCTTCGTTGTCAAAAATAAACTTATGTTGAATTTATTCATTTCAATAAAAAAACGTTATTGCGAGAATGTTCCCTAATTATCTCTCTCCCAATCTCTCTTCTCTATCTCCCATTTCAGTGTCACTTTGTCATTAACGATCATAAATATGCACAGACTCTAAATAAAAACGTCATGGTAAATGTTAAAATTGAAAGAAGAAAATACGTCTATAGGGTTGGCATAATAGTGACTATATTAGTATTCCAATCCATACTAATACATTTGTATGAGTTGAGAGGCTCTTTCTTTTTTACATTTTCAAATGTTTAAACTATTATCTTAATTGCTGCTCAAGCATTGGATAACACAAACACACACGCATGCACACAGCGGCACAAATCAAAACATTAATAACAATTATTTCATGCAAAATATATTTATTTGTAGAACTTTAACTATAAAAATCATTGCTATGGAACTGTAATCAAACAGTTTTTGATTTGAACTACACTAGAATTGTCATTGTCAACAATAATTATGTTATATCTGTTTATTTACAATATAGACACAAAGAGCTAAATGCTAAGAGCTAAATGCTAACATTAAATTACATACTTATCCTTTTTCTGTGGGAATTATTACACAGACACAAATGCAATATAATCAGATCAGTTCTCTATTCTATGGTATCATTTGTGGTTGTAAGCTAGAATCCTTGCGCAAATTAAATATCGCTTTTTGAAAGTTTTTCTTAGTGTCTTTGGACTCCTGCCAATGGATCCCCACACACATTATTTAGATGAGGGAAAACAAATGACTTCATTTCCTATTGTTGGCCACACTGAAGTAGGCCTTCTCGATTTCAATGTCGGCCGGACAAGTCTGGCTGAATTCCTCTCTTTCTGAGGCGTTCTGAAGGTACTGCCACACACCTACGAACTGGGCTGGGATGTCAAAGTTGCAATACTTCTTGGCAGCGATCTGAGAAATGCAAACAAAAACACTGTGAGGGTGAACAGATTTGAAATCTTGCTATTCAATATGATCGGTAATTATATGAACCTAGAGGCAGCAATCCACTCTATAAATCCATTTTAGGTTGACTCTCTTATCCATAGATACAGCCTTTTCAAACATCCGCCCCTAATTTTTACTAAACTAGTTATTTGACTTTTGATATTTTTAAATAACTCCCTCTTTAATTGGAAAGTGATTGAGGCCTACACCAACAATATTACATTACATTTAAATCTATTTTACCTTGATCACATGCAGTCTGGGCAGCAGGTTGCAGTCCGCCAGAGTGAGGTGATTTCCATCAATGAACTTCCTCTTAGAAATGACGATATTTTGTCTGGAGTTGTGGTCGATCTCTTGAGGAAGCGGGGTTATCAGGTAGTCATCCAGACGCTTGAACTCCCGTAGAAGATTTTTTTCATGGACTAGTCACAAAACAAGAATCATTGTTACGTTTCTGATTGTGTGCAGTCTTTGGCTTCGATTAAGGTTATTCAATTATTTTGTCATGTTTGCTTTAGCTTTCTTTGTATTATTTCGTTTTTTATTTGGAAATCAGTGAGAAAACAAACAACGATAATCTCGATAACTTCATAAATACTTAATGGACTCTGCCCAACGTACAGGAGTTATTTGGACTGCTCTTGATGTAAGCAGAGAACTTTGCAAAAATATCAGCACCGACATCAAAGGACTCTTTGTTGAGAGGGCTCAGGTGAGGGTACCTGTGGAGGAGACAAGAAAGCTGGAGGTGGGTTTTCAGCTCAAGAGGATACATATATATGCATTTTTAAGCACCAGTTTATCTTTTGCAGTATACAACTATATCTACTACTACTCATCACAGCAATACAGCTACCAGTAATCGTACTACTACTAGTACATACTGTGAGTACGTACTACTACTACTACTAATAAAACTTCTAATATGACTACTGTTACTAATACTAGTACATACTATTACTACTACTGCTTCTACTACTACTACTACTACTAGTACTACTGCTTCTAATACTACTATTCATACTACTACTACTACTACTACTCCTACTACTAATAATAATAATAATAATAACAATTATAATAATGTCAATGTCATAGCAGTAATGTACTGAGTGTAAATCTTCAACATAATTACAAATCTATTGCGCTTCATTCAAAAACATGAGCAGAGTTCATTCATTCATTTAACAGAGATCATGTTATAATATAGTGTACTCTTTCTATCCTTCACAACTATTTTCCATGACCTAACACATGAACCTTATAGTTTCAAAGGCCTGGAGGTGGAGTAGAGAAGGCTTCTGGTAGGCCTCCTGTTCTATAATGAATACACTCTATATTACCTGGGTGGGGCCAATGTTTGTTCTAGAAACTCCTCGATCTTAATGAAGTCCGTTTGGAGCGTGCCATTATACAGGAGGAAAGGGGGGTTGGTTCCAGGAGCCAGATCCTTGAGCTCTGCTGGTTTCCTGCACACAAAGCAGAGAAGGGAAATGGTGTGTGAGTGAGTAAGGGCTTTATCTTAAAAAATGTCAATGTTTTGTTCACTACCCCTTAACGACGAGGTCACAATCATCTCAGTTTGTAATCTGGCGTGTTAGGTATATTGTGTCCTTCTGAATGCAGTGGACATAGTGAGAGAGGCAATACAGGGTGTGTGGTGGATTTGTGAATTGACCAATGATTGTTGATTTAGTGAACAACACACAGGTGTGGTCGGCTGTCATCAAAATCCGCTTTTAATAGTTTGCTCAACAGCATTGGCAGTGAGAGCTTTATTGATGAAAGGCTCAGTTATAAAAAAAAAAAGGCGTGGTTTTAAGGCACACATGGTCCTTTGAGAAATGCTGGGTTTAACAAGGGCCAGTGGCACACTCCGTAAGGGAAAAGCCTACTAGTTGAAACTAGTTGGCATTTTAAGAAAACAAATATCCTGAAGCTTCTGTGTAAATGCCCTTGTGGGCCAGATGCTCAGGAAGTTCAGCGACATGGGGGAAGGGGAGCTTACTTCCTCATATCGACTGTGGTCACTGTGAACTTGACTCCTTTCAGCCACAGAACCATGAAGAGTCTTTGACAGAACGGACAGTTCCCCACATTCTCACCATCATGTCCCGCCTGAAAGAAACAGATAAGAAGAGTAAATCAGAAAGCTGTGGCCCTATACCGTCTTTGATTTGTACTGTATTTATACAACATGGTTCATATGATACCATAAGTACGCAATCACACATTAACTGGATGTTCCCTGATATTAAGAGAATGGCCTGTACTGCTCTGACCATGATTATACTCTTCCCACGCCTCTCCCCTTCTCTTTGATAAAGTACACAGCGAGGCCTCTTATCTTTCCAAGAGGGAAACAATCAAACATGTCGGAGGGAAAGATGGAATTGCACCATTTTACGATTCCTCATTCCTCCCTCACGCCCTATCCAGGCAGTGTGCCAGGTCCATTGGTATACTTTTTCAGTGAACATTGCGGAGGAATGCAGTGATTCCTTAGGGTGGTTTTTTTAGTTTATAAGTTATAGTATTATTCATATTATAATTATAATACTGATCTATATGTTTTCCCTGGGTAAAGTGCCGTTGACCAATTAAAGTTAAAGTATACTGCATATGCGTTTGTGTTACTTTGTGTGTAAATTAAACTACCCTTATATTGAAGTAGGTAATATTTCAACATTAACATTGAAATATTGGTAGCTTTTGGTAAAAATAATGCAGACCTGGCTATCATTATAATTTCGGCTGACTGTTATAGAGCATTTAGTAAACTTTTCCACGTTTGTATGTCTAATAAGTGGGCCTGGCACAGGTTTGCATGCAGGGGCTTCCAGAAACACTATTCTCCATCTGGGTGAGCATTGATAAGATGGACTCCAGTGCCTGTCATCAAACTTTGCTGATAAAAACGGACGACACGTGGCGGAGGATACACAAACATGCAGGCTCCTCGCTATCCGTTGCTCTTTGTATATCAATACGATGCCCTTCAAATTTAGAGTTACCTCTGAATAACATTAACTTCAACTTTGTTATGAACTCTCTGACAAATAACAAAGCCAGGGCTGGATTCTGAAAAAGTGAAAGTGAGTCATTCACCCATGGAAAATCATTTTGAAACAATGTTTTTGGTTGTTATACTATTTCTTTGAACACTTATTTCAAGTGAAGGGAATACCTATTTCGCCCCACTTTCATCAAGGAAAAATAAATGCAATAAGTTAATCACAGAAACTGAAACAACTATGCCCTGAAAAGACCGCCCCACACACACACCGCTCTTTGAAGGAAACCTAGCCGACATTCAAAGTTATTAAAGTTATTGAAAATAAAATAAAATAAAGTAATAATAATAGTTGTTTAAGATTTGACAAATGAATCACAGTTTATATTAACCAAAGCCGATCAGTTGGCAACACTGAAAAACAATTAGGGTCTAGGAGCGTCTCGGCAACATAAGAAAGTGACCATAAGTGACGTAAACAGATCCGATTGACCCACCTTGATGAACAGCTCGATGAGAGGTTCTTTTTCAGAGCTCTGTCGCAGCGCCATGATGTTCAAATAAGATCTGCTATGCCAAACAAACCAATAACAAAAAGTCCTCCAAAGGGTTGTCTCCGATGCACCTTCCCAATCGAATGGGATGTGTGTGGATAGAGAGAGCTAGTTGACAGCCCGGGGCTGGAGTGGGCTATGACAGGAGAGGGTGTCCTGTGAGGGTTTCCTGACTTCGAGTCGAATTTAACAGGAGTGTCAGAGTGGACGTTCAAGACCTCAGAAGTGTGTGCATTACTTAAATCTACTGGAGTGTTTTTGTCTGAGCTATAGCGTGGGGGGGGGGGGGGGGGGGGGCGGTCCTGGCTGTACGCACGTCTTTTGGAGGAGAGGGCGGGGCGCACAAGGGTGGGCGGGGTACAACCCTCCTATATACGTACCCTCAGCCAGAATATAAGAGCGCAGCTTAAAATAGCTATTTCAACATAGTGCTAAACAATGCAACGGCGTTAACTATTGACTCAAAGGACAAATATTGATTCAATTTTAGTTTTAGAATTGAGATCAATTTCAGCTTTCTCATAGTGTCGTGAGACCAAAGTGAGTTAGGATACAGCCTATGATCTGTAAACAGGAGAGCAGAATGGGTCTGCTATTTAATAAAGGGCCCAGGTTGTGGTGGTGGGGACACATAACGCTACAGCACAGATGAAAGAAAGCTAGAACAGTTCGATAAAATTAGTTATGCCATCTATAATACAAATATTTTTGGATTTTGTATTGAAATACAGAACAGGAAGTTTATATGATGCAAGGAACAAATGATGATGTATTTTGATATTACGAGAAACGAAGGAAGTGAAACTTGGTTGGTTTTTAAAAGAAAAGGGAAACCAGTCAGCTGTGATGAAGCCTTATGTGACCTCATGGGGAGGAGGCGGAAGGATACATTGTCTGTGTGATGTTAAAATTACTTTTTAATGTATTATTGAGAACTTTCTAACGTTTCCTTAAGTTTTCAACATTATTTTGTGTTATTTTACGATAAATGGGTTAGTTATTAATAAACCATTAATTAACATGTGTTAATGCAGAAATAAGTATTTACTAACAGTAACTTAACAGTTAACTCATATCTAGTAATAATGAGTGAGGTCAACGGTTTAAACAGCCAACTGTCTTGGGAAACTAAATCTGATTGTGGTAAAAAATTGTCAGTACAAGGAAAGGCTCAACCATTCCTGTAAATTAGACAATAAGCAGGCATAATTATAGCAAGCAGCCATCAGAAATACACAAAACGCACTTGCTCACTCAATATTGTATTGCAATCCTCCTCCTATTACTAAGATTTACCATTGTACAATACTGATTCTTCCCTGTCCCTACTGAGTCCTACATAGTCATACTTTGGAATTTCTTAGAGATATTACTCACTCTCTTGACACTAGGAGGTGCATGGAATTTTCCCTGATAATATTATGCCTGGGAGTGCCATAGTGAGATGAGGAGAAAGTTAACATTGGTGGAGAAAGTTATCATGTAAGCTATGTTTACATGAATGGGGAAGAATGTCAAAAAAATATAGAAACATCTTGATGTGTACTGTTAACAGTGCTATAACTGTCACTTTTCAAGTGCAAACTGAAACCAACTGCTGTGGTCTTCATAGTGGTAACACAAGGAGACCGGGGATTTCCTGAGCGTGGAAAAGAATGACAGTGAAAATGAAGAAGTTGCCAACGACCTGCCTCTCTTCCTCTTCCACAAAGGAAAAGGGAAAGGGCTATTTTGTGGAGATAGAGCTCTGTATCTCCATAGGATGCCAAAAGGACTTGTTATCTGCAGAAACTGATTACATGCACAAACACACATGCTTGCACGGGCGCACATAAACCAAACACACACACACACAGCAACACACACGCATGCACGCACATACACACACACACACACACACCCTCAGAGAGGTGAAGCTATTATCAGTTGAGTGCTGCATGCAGCGCTCAACTATTGTTCTTCATAAATTTTATTCTTTCTTTCTTTCTTTATTATTCTCTACAAACTTTGGGACCTATCTCCCTCCTCAATTTTTCACCTAGAGACTCCATTCAAAATTTGAATTGAAATTTGAATTAAAATATTCAGAATAGCTTGGAATCGCGCACTTCTTTTCAGATTTTTCAAATATTTTATACTTTTTAAGATATTCTACTTTTAAAATATTATCTTTTTTTTAACATGGGAGTCAATGGGAGGACGGCAGAGCCGTTGTGGGTACCAGATTGACTCGGCTGCCAGATCGTCTCGGGGTCCTAGATGCGCAATAATGACGCACTTCCTGTAAACGCTGTCTTTTCAATGCGCATGCGCGTTTCATTCATTCCCATGTTATTCCCAAATATTAACAATCTCCTTTTTTTTCTAATCTATGAATAATAATCTAATGTTCAAAGATTGATCAGATAATATTTGTGGCTTTAGATTGATGGCTAACATGAGCTAATAAACGTTGGGGGGGGGGGGCTTTCATCAATATAGGATTAGTTTTGTAGGTGATAATTACTTTAACATATGTGAAAACAAAAATATATGTGTAACCGAGCGTTTTATTGTTGACTAGGGTAATATATAAAAGAAGAATCGGTTAACTCCATTCACTGAATGGGGCGATCCACTTTATTTCCAGCGCTCCCAACACAGAGTCAAAACAGCGACCCACACGCAGACACTTCCGTTCTCCTCCTTCAGAATAAGAGTCCCTAACAGGAACTGGGTTACATATGCATTCATCAGTACATTTAGACGTGTTTCCAATGGCTTTGTTTGTGCGGAAGAACGGGCTGCGTTCAATGAAATCAAAACCTAAACGGATTGAGCCTTCTTTTTATGTCCATGATTGAGCCCCATTTATAAACAACCTTTCTGGGTTTTGTCCGTTGGCCTGTGTCGATAAGTCAAGTGTCAATACGTCATCTGTAAGCGCAGGACCCCGAGTCGATCTGGCAGCCGAATCAATCTGGTATCCACACCGTCCTTTGGTACTTCAAACTATTTAAGACGTAACTAAATCAATTTTCAACCGTTTAGCTTGGTTCAAACCATTTAACAAATCTACAAACTTGTATCTTCAATAATATCCTAACGAATTTCGTTATCATTTTAACTTTCTTCAGAATCACAGTTTTAGTTTCAAACCGTCATATTGTACAGTTGGTCCCATTGAAGCCGTCTGCCCATTCCGACATTTAAATGACTAAGACATCGTAACTCGGTCAAATTTCAACCGTTTACCATCATTCAAACCATTAAACAAATCTACACACTTGTATCTTCAATAATATTCAAACGGAATTTCGATATAATTTAAACTTTATTCAGAATCACAGTTTTAGTTTCATACAGGCTTCGTTTTCAGTTGGTCTCATTGATTTATGTTGACGCTGGAGCGTGAGGACGTTCAGCAGTGTTGCCAGATTGGGCGGTTTTTCTCGCCGGATTGGGCTACTTTCGGAGGACGTTCAGGCAGTATTGCCAGATTGGGCGGTTTTTCCCCACTCTATTGAGCTACTTTTAATCACGCACCGGCTCGCTATTCCCTTAAACACACACACACACACACACACACACACACACACACACACACACACACACACACACACACACACCCACCCACCCACCCACCCACACACACACACACACACTCTCACACACACACACACACACACACACACACACACACACACACACACACACACACATACACACACACACACACAGTGCAGGGCAATACATTTGACGTTTCAGATTCTTCAGTTCAGTTCATTTTACATTTCTGCATTTTTACCAATGCTTTGCGCTTTTCACACTATGCGCTTGTCACTTTATTTGTTTCCAACCATTTACTTTTTCTTAAATGGTGTGCATGATTACATTGTTTACTCCATTTAGACTTTTGAAATTTGTTCAAATCCCTTCACTTGATTTAAGCCATTTAACGTTTCTTTATGTCTTAATCCATGTGGCTTTATTAAAAAATATTTTCAACCTCATTTTGCACTCACCGCATTTTCTGCAGGAAATGCATTTTCTAGTTATCATTATTATCATATTTGTTGTTGTTTCATTCAATGTACAGACTGGCTGGGGCTTTATGCTAAAGGGAGGGGAGTTTCTTCATCAACAACAATAGCATCTTTGACTGGCGAATAGCATCCAGTCAGCCATTATCAAAACCGTGTCTCTAATTAAATCCAATGCAGCCTGTTAGGCAGGCTATGCACAACAATGATGGTATCATGGAGTTTATACAAGTGTGGCTGTATTTTGGGTCTCTTTGTGGCTCTTAATAATCACATGACAGAGTCTGCTCCGGACTTCTCCAGTAAGTATGTTTTTACATCCAAATATCTTTAGAACTTCTTGAATAACCGGATTAGGGCAGAAACTGTGATGGCACTTCAAGCAGCAAAAATATAAAATTAACTACAGTGTTTAATTATAAAATGTGTCTCTGTTATTATAATTATAATTATTATAAAATTATATAAACTATCATTGATATTATTTATTTATTTATTTTATTGTGTTCTGTTCTGTCAATCCTTATTCCAACCATCTGTGAAAGCTCGAGCGATGAGGCATAGTTATCGGAAAGGGAATGTTTGCCTAATAATAACCTCCATCATATGAACTATTTCAACACTGGGAACATTCTCTCTATACTTTCAAAGCAATTCATCAAATGCATGTTGAGTTATATTAGAATTGTTTATGTTTGTAAGAGTTTTGTTGGCCCATACACATTATTGGCCATCCTTATATTGATGTGTCATCTTTTTGCCAGGGTTGGTTAGTAGATTGTCACGCTGGGTAATTATAGTAAGTATAATGTAAAATAAACTTCCTTTGTGAGAGTCTTGGCATCTCTGACTGCACAGCGATTATCATGGGTGCCAATGAGTGGCCCTAATAATAGTGCTTTGTGAGTCAGTGCCTGTTACTGCCTTTTGCTCTCCCTTGTGTACCCAAGCACACGCACACTTAAACATATGCACGCATTACACATGCACACACACATTCACATTAACACACACACACACACACACACACACACACACACACGCTTACAGACGCGTTTCTTTGTGAGCCAGTGCCTGTTACTGCCTTTTGCGCTCCCCTGTGTATACATATACACACTCACACACACACACAGACACACACACACAAACACTCACACACTAGTGTACGCACACACACACACACACACACACTAGTGCGCGCATACACACACACACACACACACACACTCGTGCACAAACACACAACCACAGGAAGCCACATGAGAGGGGTGGGGAGCCTTGACTGACTCGCTATACCTTGTGTGTGTGTTTGTATGGCCTGTATGTGTGTGTGTGGGGGGGATTCTGTGTGTGTGGGACGTCTGTGTATTTTTAAGTGTGTTTGTATGGTAGTTCAATACCAAATATTGCCACAGAGAGCTGCACCCAGGGATTGGGGCTCCACCCACTTCCAAATCCAAAGTCGGTTGCAAGAAGTTCTTAAAAAAGAAAAAGCGATTGAAAACAATAAATGAAAATTAGGATGAAGATCAGTTTTTGGTGAACCTTCAATATCATACCTGTTTGCTATAACAAAGATTCATTAAAAACAGAGTTGAAGAAATCTCGTTCCATATCCGGCTTCACCTGGATCGCACTATGACATTCTAGACAGATTAAACCGCTCCTGTTGGTATTAGATTACAGCCCTTGGTTTGATTGGTACCACATTGTTCTGTTTTCAATGGTCTTATGTACCTACTGTGTTGACATCAGCCAGGTCTATTGTGCTGGCCTGGCACAATGCACAATTAAACTAGATCTGTTACAGTCGTTTTTTATTTCAAAGCTTTATTTGGAATGAGAGGAACTTCCTCTCTCAGTTATTCTTCGATATACATATACAAATAATAACAATATTAATGGTCCAGAAATATAGGCCTACTTATAGTTGTGTTAAATGTGCCCTGATTTGTTTTCTTTGTCAGTATACCTCCATACCGTTCTGAAGAACCACACTGGACATGCCTGTGAAGGGGAAATCCTGACCATCAAATGTCCCTCCCGAACCTCCATCGCGGTTCTGTCGGCCTTCTATGGACGCCATGTACCAAGTCAGCATTTTTGTCCCCCCCCAACAAGCATTAACACAACCTCGGAGGAGGAAGAAGAGGCTCCATGTACGTCCTCTGTGGCAATGGAGGTAGGCCTAGGATAACATTGGGCTGTTTCAAAACTCGTAGCAGTTTCCTTTTTTAAGAAAGAATGAAACAGCCATCAAAGCAGGTAGGGTGGTGCTGACTTGATACATTTGATGTTGTTGATGAAAACATAATGGGATTTGTTTGCTTGTTTTATCCCATCAGAAAGTGTTCTCAGAATGTCAGGATCAGCCCTTATGCCACATCCCGGTAATTAGCCCGGTGTTTGGACAGGACCCCTGCCCGTCCACCAGCAAGTACCTCCTGGTGTCCTACAAGTGCCGACCAGGTCTGGCCTACTTCCAAATCAATCTTCATGTGAAAATTGTTATTGTATTATATACTAAGGTTTATATATATACATATACACACACACACACATATATATATATATATATATATATATATATATATATATATATATATATATATATATATATATATATACATATATATAGGCCTTATATATATATATATATATATGACTCCCACGCAAATATGTGTTTTTGATTCAATAACTAAGCCAGGCTAATAAATGTTAAATTATTAATTTCTAAATGTATCGTTGTTTTTATATAAATATAATATATTATATAAATTGCCTTCATTGTTTTCATTATTGCAGGACATTAAATAAGCGATGAATTTACTTTCACTAAATTCGTTTTTTTCCTTGCAATCCTTTCCAGTGCACCACCGAACACGGCTTGTGTGTGAAAATGAACGCATGAGGATTATGTGTAAGAACGACACCGTCATAGCCATCTACTCAGCCTCTTTCGGACACCTGGTCGACGCGAGCCCCAACTGTCCTCAGGAATCCACTGCACTCACCGAGCTGGGTGTGTGAGAACGCTGTGTCATAGCGACCTCTTGTGGTTAAATACAGAATCATTGAACAGGCCTATTTGTTCCAAGTTCCAAAAGACAACTTGTACTCTTTTAATTCAAGCCAATTGTTTCTCAGAGTGTTCGTCTCCTTCAGCTCTGAGGAAGGTGTCACGCAGGTGCTACGGAAAGGCCAACTGCTCGTTAATAGCTGACACACACACATTTGGTGACCCTTGTTTCCCAGGCATCAGGAAGCACCTGCGAGTGTCCTTCACGTGTGGTAAGTGATCATTTTACACTAGAAATTTAGACATTCAATAAAGGTGAATTGTCTTCTCAAATCCATTTAACAAATACAACCTAATGTTGGTCCTCAGTGCCTCGATTCCTCCTTGAAGAGACGGGTCGAGGGACATCAGATCCCTTCGACATAATTGACTACACACACGGTAAGAACAAGAGAATATATTTTAGGATTCATAGCCTCTATACTTGCAATGGCTGCACAGGCTGAGCCGGGCATGGTAAACTAGGCCAATCCCAGGCCCCAAATAGTGCTCCTAACCAGCTCTTTGGAGATATATGGAACACATTTGGGGTGCTGTACACATTAAAGCAAGGCGGTCAGCAAATGGAGGCAACAGAAAAATTCGATTTTTCTCAAACTCTTTCTTATTTTATGCAAAGCATCATCAATTCTTTGGTGGGAATCAAACCTCAACCTGGCAGTGCCATTCCTACCAGTTAAGATCAGATATCACTTTAATGCCCAATATGTTCAGACACCTGTCCTGCGTCCCTGCATCACAGGACCACATTTAGCCTACTGGTACAGAGGGCCTAGGGGAATTCCAGTAGAGTTTCTGCTGTGTCATCATCTGATGGATCCAGTTTGACACAGTATCACTCTCCAAACCCTACAGGTTTCCCAGAAAAGGTGGCGTTCTTCTTTGTCTCTGGAATCTGCGCAGGTCTGTTACTGCTGCTCTGTCTGTTCGGTGTGCGCTCCACACTGATCAAGGACGTCAAGGAGCTGGTGACCGAGCTGAACGAGGAGTACATGGCGGCTAGTAGACGCCGTCGGGGATTCATTGAGGACCTCTACGACGATGACGTGTCGGACACGTCTTCCTTCTGCCGCCTCACCCGGTCCTACCGTGCGGCGGACCTGCTGAGCACGCCCACCATCTCCACCACGGTGGAGATGGTGGAGCGCGAGGTGCGAGAGACGAAGGAGCTGCCAAATGGAGACATGTGGCCACATCGAGACGTGGTTCCTCATGCCATTCATAAGATTAAAACTTACAATTGCTGAGCCGTTGGTTGAAAGCTTTGGTGGCAAAAAAAAAACACTGGTTGGTCCTAAAAGTAACGGCTTCACATTTGACTCATTTACACTCTTGCACATGTTAACACTATACATGAATGTATATTTACATTCATGTTTGACTACACTAGACATGTTTGTTTACTGAAAGCACTTTCCAAAAATAGCACAATACTTAAGCATGAATGAACATTACTTAATGCAGTAATAAACGAACAGTTAATTAACAGTTGTCAAATGGTCAAGTAATAATTGAATCACTAACAGTGTTCATGTTAACTAATGTTTATATTATTCAATAGGGTTGGGGTAAACCCAAATCCTTACCAATGCATTAATTGTGCCTTAATAAACACAAACAACATTAGTGATTGATTACTAGACCATGAGTGAAATGTTAATAACATGTTAGTTACTTGTTATTCAATGCTTATCACTGCATCGACTAATGTTAATTAATGTTTAATTGTTACCCTTATTAGAGATTTTATCTAATAATTCAAGTGAATCACTTTTGATAAGGGCAAGCACACGATTTTACGATCACTTAAATTATTGAATCTTGGTTTAACATTGTTATTTTATTTTAATTTTGTTCACATTTTGTTAAATTCTGAGATACATGTTTTTTTGTTTATTGAACCAATATTTTCATCAAGTAAAATTTCCCTATGAATAAATAAATAAAATTGAAAAAGATTTGGCGTGTGAATTGTATCAGGTATAGGTCTACAAACTTTAGCTTTGACGATTTTTTTTAAAATTAAATTGGGTTTTCAAAAAAATTTTTTGCCATCACATAAACATTCCTGGTAAATGTTTTCTACAAATGCACTTGCCTCACTTCATCTAGCTACAAACAGACCTACGAACAAATCATGTTACAAATGCAATGTGACGCAACACCATCTACACATTTTTCAAACCGGACACTTCGTAATGTGAACGCATAAAAAATAGCACCCGCCCACATGAAGTGGACATACTGTCAAACTGCAGCTGCAACAATTTCAAATTTGCAAGTGAACGAAGCGTTCCACGCATCGAGAAGACCCGTGTAATAATGTTGTTTAATGTATTCGAGCCAAGTCAACCGCAGCCTCTGGCTAAGTTTAGACAGAGGGGACGTCTCGTTCCCAGGCGTCCTCGTACCACGAAGGCGAGAGAGGGGGCGGGACTTTCAATTGTGTTTAGCGGCGAGAAGCGAGGGAGAGGGGGTTAGTCTAATCATTGTCTGGTTTCTTCTTGCCATGTTCTTATCGTTCTCGCTCCTTGGAAAGTTTATGATAACTGGCGTACACCGCTCATAGGAAGACTGGAAGACCGGAAATTGCTCTGCGGTAGACCGGGATAACGTTAGAACTCAGGATCATCCTCTCAGTCAAGTTAATCATCAGCAAGCATACCTTTAACAACTGTCACCCCCGGAAGGCCGCCTGGCAGAGGGGTGGGGATTTAACTTTCTAACGTCAGTAGCAAACATCAGCCGAATCGCTAATGGTTACCTACAATTAAGCTCAAATCGGTAAGAATGGATTCGTCGTCAACATTTGGATTGTCCGACGAGACATGCTTGGCAATATCCTTTTCTGGTTTGACTCGCGTGAGCTCTCGGACTGTGTGTTTCTGCTTTAGCTTGATGGCTAACGTTAGCTCTTAGCTTGACCGAAACATTTCTTCCATTGCAAACCAATCAGTGTTGTATGCAGTGAATCCATGTATGATGTGTGATCGATTACCATTGTTTGAATAACAATTTCCCAATGAATAGGGTACGAATTGCTTCGTTGATTTAGTTTAACGTGTAAGGGGAAAGGCGATGTTTTTGCATGCAGAAGTTCCTCCTTTAGCTTGCACGTTATTATGGTGGTCAGATATTATTTAATAAGCGATTTAGTAATGCTGGAAGCCTGCTTGAATTCGAGGAATAGCAAGGTTCTCTCCATGGCGATGCATGTGCTATTAACCTCTTACTTTTCATTGTGCTAACGATTTCATTTGATTGATATACAGGTACCATTTGAATGCCTTTTATATATTTAACATCATCGTCTGTTTCATTCACCGACATAGCCACCAACTTTAAACTTACGTGTAAGGCCAATTATGTGTTCAGGGATGGTGACAGACAGTATCTGGTCAGTCACTTTAAAGAGTAATCTACTCGTAAAGCTGTACAAACATCGGTCTCATATCTGTGATGATGGTTCCTTGATGGAGATGCTCACACCGTAAGAGGTCAGGAGCTGAGGTCTGGCCTGAAGGAACCTAGGCTACTTTCGCTGATTGAGCGCTCTGGAGACTTTATGTAAGTATCAGTTGCAGCAGTGACTCTTCAGAGTAGATCAATAAAATAGTTGTTATTAACAAGTCCAAGCTTCAGAGTTCACAACTGTTTAGCCAGATTGTCTTCGGCATCATGACACAATTTTGGTCTGGATATACCGTGAACTACCTGTTGTGATGTTAAATATATCCTTGTACATTGCATAGGGTTCTCTTTTTAGTATTTGTGTCTGACCAGAATAATCTCGGGTGCTTATAACAAATGCCCTACACAATGACAGAAATAATTTCTAATTTATCAAGAGGTATTTATGTGAATACTGACGTAGTCATCCTGTATCAAAGGGTATCCTGTCAGCCCGATATTCAAACAATATGATTGCATAACTTTATACTGACGGGCACTTTCTAATCTAGCTGAGTTTTTGATGCGCACTTGTGTCAGAGTTTCCTGGTCACAGTGTTTCGCTCATGTGGCAATGCAGTGTCTTAAGCAGGACTTCGTGGTTAAACACACACAATGCATGTTTTGTTAAAACTATGTTGCATGCTGTGGCCTGTGATACTAAGAAGCCTCAGTGCAATATAGCACTCCAGCGAGGCTATCCCAAACTCCACTACATGGTCTGAGAGTGTAATAAGACTCACATGAGCAGACAGGCTTTGTGCTTGGCTTATTGTGTTAAATCCAAGCATTTGAATCTTCTCCCCTGTCACAGTAAAATAACAGCGGAAGCATGGGCAACATAGAAGATTTCACATTTAGATTATGGATATATATGTTACTTAAGTGTTTTCTTGTTCAGTGTCCCCCACATGCACCCAAAGTGCCGTGTGTGTCCTGATGAGAATGCTATATCAATAAAACAATTATTACCTACTATTATTTTAAAAATATATTATAAACAACCCTAGTTTTCAGTAATGTGCACCATCAGCGAACACAATTGTTACTACCAGTTCTGTGGAAGTGTATGTCCGTGTTAATTTGGTCGAGCAAGGTTGAGTCATATTTCCACCACTCAGCAGAGCTCATGCTGACTGAAGTATAACGGAAGGATCTGTGGTCCGGTTGGGCTACATAATTTGCTTCTGGCGGCTGCCCAGCAGCACAGCCATTGTTAGATCTTGTTAATGATGATCCGGCCCCTCATTAACCAACATTAATTTAGGTTTAAAGTGGCTCATTGTTAGGTTCCCTTAATATCCCCACATGTACGTTTCTCTATTACTAATTAACAGAACATGATTTTATATACATGTAGTTGTACTTAGTCCCATTTGTTGTAGTTTATCTTTTCACACATCATTATTTCGAGGTGGCATCAAACATCAGCATGTGCTTCTAATATAATTGCATGCTGTATCTGCTCTCTTATCTTTGTGTTCATGAAACCATTCACTTTAATAACACTGAGGCTGATATTTAATCTAATGTAGTTAACATTTACAGTATGAGATGCATGGATAGTTGGGTAACAATCTGTTCTCATGTAGACTGGGTGTTTTGGCCTCCCCTGACGCGGTCGTGTCGTGTCCTGTTCCTCAGTTATCTATACCCATCAATGCTAACTTCCAAATAGTTCAGGGTAAGTAGGCACATTTCCTCTCGTAATCATTTTAAATGTGTAATAAGTTGACATGTTAGCCGATTCTAAATCTTTATTATTACGAAATGCATTTTATTTGCAAGATGTTTTGTTGTGCACATGCATGCCTCACTGTGATACTATTGGCTGCGGGGCTAGTGCCGTAGTAAGCAAAGGGAAGATGTTGCCTTCAGGCAACATTCAAACGTCAACATTAAACGTCTGGAGCCTATTGGGTTGAGTTCTAGCCTTAGTGCACTCCCACCACAGACCTTTGCACTGCCTACCTCGCTTTCATCTTATTTCTCTCTCGCTCTCCCTCCCTCTCACTTTCTCTCCCCCTGTGTAATTCCAGAGGCTGAAGAGGCTCTTCTCATTGACTTTCCCAAAGATAGTAAGTTCCTCATTGATATCTGTTTTAAAATGGAGACCTGAGGTAGTTAAAACTGAATGTAATGTAGGCTACCTTTTGTAGGATGGCAAATGGGGCTATGGTGCTGGTATAGTCTACACATGAAACCAATGTCTTATCAGCTTCATAGTATCAGAGTACCAAACTATTATACAGCCCGGGTCTGCCACAACTGCCTTCTAAACAAATAGGCAACCACCTTATTGAGTAGTAAAGTAAAAGGGCAATGGGGAAGCATGCTGAACATGTCTTCCTTTTAATCATGTTAATTTGTATTTGGGGGGGGTGGACATGCGCAAAGTACTTGCTCAGTCTTCAGCTGACAACCACCGGAACTCATTGTGTGTGTGTGTGTGTGTGTGTGTGTTTCCGCCTGTCGCTCACCAAGGGTACCGTAGGTTACGTGTGCGAGGGGACAGGGCCCCAGAGCTGCTGCTGGAGCTCCAGAACGATGAGCGCACTCGCACTTTCTTTACCCAGGTGAAGAGCGCAAAGGAACACGGTAAGGCCCCCTGCCACCAGCACCACGCTCCGTCACACTGCCGGCATTTATTATTCAGCCGGTTCATCTAATATTTATCCGCCGGGAAGGGGTGGATTACACCGAACCACTGATTTCCTATATGTCCTTGTCGCTCAACCACACTGCCGAGACAGATTTTGTCTGGCCATCTCTGCGGGGAAAGCGGGCTGTAACGGAGACGGCCACGCCAATGCTCGTCATTAAGAAAATATCTTATCTCAGCCGCGTCGAGAAGCACCTCGGTGGTTCTGCACTGAATTTATTTATTTTATTGTATTTCCTTATTGAGAGCCATGATTCAAAAGTGAAACTGCAGAGGAAATTAGGTAGTTAGATCAGCAAGATAACCATCAGACAATGAAACCATGTCCCAGAGCTGTAACCCGAGATGGACCCTTGTGCCGCATGGTGCAGCTTATAGACTTTCTTGGAGATATACCTGTAACCAACTATGAAACAACCCTTTGGACATCATCGAAACCTGTTTGTCTGGCTGCAACGCAAGTGCTGCCAAGTGCCTTGACTCGCTGGTTAATGATTTAAAGACGCATAGTACTGAGTAAACCATGCGTTTGGAGACACAGCTGTGTTGGGCTTCTGTTTGTACTAAGCAGGGAGCTACTTTTTGGCTATCCCTTGGGGCGGGTGTTCCTGCTGCAAAAACATTGTTATTCTAGCCCAGCCGTTATCTATCTCTGCATGGGCATTAAGAAAACGTGAAGCGTGGTGGAAAGTGTTACTGTAGCGTTTATACACACACACACACACACACACACACACACACACACACACACACACACACACACACACACACACACACACACACACACACACACACACACACACACACACACACACACACACACACACACACACACCATTGTCTGTCATCATTGTACTAATGTCCTGTTTTGCATTCATTTCTTTTTCCTTCTATCACATTCCTCTTAGTTGACTCCAAAGCCTCAAGGACATCCACAGCAATGGAGCCACACACTCCTCCACCCACCAAGGGTCCCGCTCCCATCCCACCGCAGAGAGCAAACAGACCCGCTACCTCAACTCTTCCTGGGGCAAACCCTCCCACGATACCCACCGGTGCTCCCAGTGGCCCCGCGCCCTGCATCATCAACCACAGCACTTTAGCCAATCAGGCTGGACATGGTATAACATGCATTGATTAAGATTGAAATTGCATTTTGTGGAGTGACAGAACAGGATATACTCTGGTTGCGGAAAATAATTATTTTCGTTCAGAATCTCACAAAGGCGGGCTCAAACTTTTATCTTGCAGTTACCTTTTTTTTTTATATTTAGTTTTGCCCACATTTGTTTCTGCACTAGTATTCTACATCACTCCTTTTTTAAATTCACCTCAAATGATTGTCTCTT
This sequence comes from Pollachius pollachius, assembly GCF_949987615.1. Taxonomy (NCBI): domain Eukaryota; kingdom Metazoa; phylum Chordata; class Actinopteri; order Gadiformes; family Gadidae; genus Pollachius; species Pollachius pollachius. Next base: position 8,704,513 of record NC_136943.1, read on the forward strand.
TACTCGTTTTAAGTGTGATTTCTTGTGTCGTAAAACACAGAGTGGCCTTGTGGCCGAAGGGTGCTGTAGAAACACACTTGCCCTGTAAAGGATTACAATGAGTAATCATTAGCCTGCGTGTGACTGCTCCCTCCCTTAGCCGACCGAGGGGACGTCGCTCAGTCCCTGGCGTTGGACTTTGGCTTTGAGGACACCTTCAACCGCGCCCTCAAGGTGGAGCAGAACCACAACCACTCGCTCAAGGTAGAGGACAAGAAGAACCAACAGAACCGCCTGGTCGCCTCCCGACAGCCTCCCCCCGTCCCCCCGCTCCCACCCCGGAAGGCCTCCGTGGCGCCCTCCACCCCTCTGCCAGCCCCGCCCCCCGCTCCGCTGCCCAAGGACAGGGCTTCCTCCGTGCAGGGCAACAGCAACACCTTCATCACGCCCGCCAAGCCAGAGTGAGTGTGGACCCGGGCTGTGTCGAGACAAACGGACGGTTCTGGTCACCAGCAACACCATTGTTTTTGATTTCCTGGCGTTTCGTTAACATGGAATAGAAAGGCCTCCTCCCTCGCTGACCTTTGTCGACTTGTATGTGGTGATGGAGGAGGGGGAGACGACGGTATTAGTGAAGGGCGCTTACAAATGGTAGTGGCGGTTTGTCGTCTTTAAATGTCACCACACAAGTTTTGACAAATGCCAGTTCTTTGATCAATTTGTTTATTTCTATCTCCCTTTGTCATTGGTTTGTAATATTTTTTTGTAAAGAAGAGAGTCTGCAGTGATGCATTTCTTTATTCATAATCTGGGCTTTTTGGGGGTTTGAGGTTTAGTTTTGAATGGGTTGTGGAAAATGCATTGTGGCTTTCTCCTATTCCACAGATTTGAGCGTCTGGAAAGGTCCCCGTCGTGGAGCAACAGCCCCACCAGCAACAACACCATTCGACAGGCCATGTTCTCCAGCCAGGCGGGCCAGAGAGAGTACCTCATCAAACACTGCCTGAGCAAGAGGGAGAAGGAGTACGTGGACATCAAGAACTACAGGTGAGAAAAACGAGAGGGTCAATGTGTTTGTCTATGCCCTTCTGCAATCACGAAGAAATGAATTGCACTAGTTTAATTAAAGTAGTTTGATTTATTAAAGGATAGCATAGTAATTATGTTGTTTGACCCAAAAGGTTCTGGGTTTGAACCCTGATGGCTGCAGTCTACCTGTAGTCATCCCTGAGCGAGATGCCCTGACCCCTACCTGCTTTGGTAGGGGCAGCCATTGTCCAATGTCTACATTGATAATGGTCCTGATTCACACTGTGAATGTTTTCCTTCATGACCACGTTCATCCTGGATCCTAACTGGTGGGCCCTTTTCCCCCAAGGTTCTTCACCGGTACGTGGAATGTGAACGGCCAGTCACCGGACAGCAGCCTAGAGAACTGGCTCTGCTGTGATCCAGAACCCCCAGATGTCTACGCCCTCGGGTCAGTCACACGGCTTTAGCTAAGAACCAATATTATTTTATTGCTGTTTTTTTTTTTTTAATTAAAAGTTACCTTTGCATGCTTAAAACACAGACTTTGTCCCAACTTGTTAGTCATTGTTTTCAGCGTTGTAATGTTTTCGCTTGAATGAAAGCAGACCTTACTTATATAGTAACAGCAGGTTTAACATACTACAGCCCGCTCCCTGCACAGGGCTGACACTGTTGTTTGCTGTTTTTTGTGTGCTTTAGTTTCCAGGAGCTTGATCTGAGCACTGAGGCTTTCTTCTACTTGGACTCGTCCAAGGAGCACCTCTGGGCAGACGCTGTGGAGAGGAACCTTCATCCCGACGCCAAGTATGAAAGGGTGAGTCGGGGGGCAGAGTTGACCACCGGAGCGGCGTGGAACGGTGATCTACAATAGTCGGGCTTCTGTTTAAACATGTGATCAGTTGATGAATCCACTTGATTTTTGTTAATTTTCTATATTAAAAAGATCATAAAGTGGAGAATATTAAAAAAAATTGTTTATTAAAATAAAGTCGATCAGAGTCTTTAATGTGTATAGCTGAATAGAAAATCTGTAAAAAAAAAAAAGAGTTCCAAATGACTACAGAACTTTGGTTGCTCAGGTTCTGGTAGATTGGCTGGATGATGTTTTCTCCTGTTTAGCATGAGGGCCGTGGCCAGTAGTACAGAACTTATCCCTGTTTCTGTGTGCATCCAGGTCCGGATCGTGCGGCTCGTGGGGATGATGCTGGTAGTCTTCGTCAACAAGCAGCACAAGAATCAAATTAAGGACGTAGCGGCCGAGCATGTCGGGACAGGCATCATGGGCAAAATGGTGGAGTCCTCTTCTACCCCATTCGAGACTATGTCGCAGTACTGGAATGAAAATGTTGTAAAATGTGGAAGGGTTCTCCGCAATGCTGCTTTGTTGCCAATGTAACCGCAGGGGATGGCAAGCCACCGACTGAATGTCCCTGTCCCTCTCTCTCTCAGGGGAACAAAGGAGGTGTTGCGGTGAGGTTTGTGTTCCACAACACCAGCTTCTGCTTTGTCAACTCCCACCTCGCCGCACACGTGGAGGACATTGAGCGTCGCAACCAGGACTACAAGGACATCTGTGCCCGCATGACCTTTCACCTGCTGGATTACCCGCCGTTCAGCATCGTCAAGCACGAGTGAGTCTGGACCCTTAACCTGGGCTCATTTTGATGAATGGATAAGTTTTTGTGCTTTCCGTTTTATCGCTTGTTTTATGTAATTATGCGAATTATGCTTGTTATTAACTAAACCAAGGCGGGAAAGCAGGAGAATTCTAAATCAAGACAAAGCTCAGAAAGGCCTTTTTACTTGCCTTCAAATGTGTCGTTTTATACTTTTTGTGCACATCTGGGAAAAAATAAAAAAATCGATATAAATTGATTTAATTTATTTTCTTATGCTGATATACGACAGACATTTTTATTATTGTCTGTCCAATTGTGGGGATATTACAGGGAGAGACAGTCCTGAAAGAGCGTTGTAAGAAAGGCTGTGTGTGTCTCTTTCGCAGTGTGGTCATCTGGCTCGGGGACTTGAACTACCGGCTTACTCTGAACGACGCCGCGGAAGTCAAACAGCTCATCCTTCGCAACGAGCTGAAGATGCTCCAGAAACATGATCAGGTGACTCTTGACCCCTGAGTCTCTCGATGCTCGTTGCCGGGGAGGGTTGTCAGTAAAACACACGCACGCTCACACAATGTGACGGCAATACTACTTATCGTGTAAACATGAAAACAAAGCAGAGGGGGTCCAGGGTTCCTCAGGTTCCTTCCCCTTTCTTGTTATATTTTATTTTGATTGTTTTGACTAATATGAAGAAGTTTCCCTCTCTGCTGTTGCACTCACTGACGCCCTGTTGAAACGCTGTCCCGGTACAGCTCAACTTCCAGAGGCAGAACAACCATGCCTTCAAAGAATTCATGGAGGGAGAGATTAACTTCGTCCCCACCTACAAGTATGATGCCAAAACGGATCAATGGGACTCCAGGTAAGAAGATCATCCTCTCGGCTACGAGATGCTTGCATCGACTCCGTTATTTGTCTAGTTCCATGAAAGAGCAAAGCACTTTCAAAGTGGGGCCGGGGGCATTGAAGAACGTTGAGTATCAAGCAGCATTGAGTGTTTTATGAAATCTTGGCCTGGGGTAGACGAAAAGCCACCAACAGACACACACAGGATATCCTAGCACCTTAGCCCCAATAATGTATAGAACAGAGACAGAGAACACGAACCATGATCAGAAGAGTAACAATTCACCAGGGTGAGGATGAGTGTGGTAAACTGCAGCAGATGACCCTGTCTCAGCGGTTGCATGTGTAAAGGTCCTGAGCGGGGTCCCTTGCTGTGTCCCTGCAGTGGGAAGTGCCGGGTGCCTGCCTGGTGTGACCGCATCCTATGGAGGGGGAATGGAGTCAAGCAGCTCCACTACCGCAGCCACATGAAGCTGAAGACCAGCGACCACAAACCCGTCAGCGCGCTCTTCAGCATAGGGGTAAGGCAGCGTCGGCAACCGAATCATCCTCTCCGGCCTTCTCTCGGTCCAAAATGGACCATTTACACAAAGCTGTTCAGCAGATTTGCTTGTGTCCAAATCCGTTTAAAATGAATCGCTAAACAGGTGATCTGGTTTCGCCCCACTCCCTGCCACAGCCCTGTCTCTGACCACCACTATTGGCTTATCATAAGGTTATTATGATGACACCTTTGCCACCTGCCCTCACTCCCCTCCCTGCCAGACCCTTGTCGCTGACCCCCGATGTTATTTGATCAAACTGTAAATATGTTTAGTCTTCATCCCGTTCTCATCCTCCTCCCTGCCAGACCTGTCTCTAACCCCCTATTGTTCTTAAAGGTATTGATTCATAGAGCTACTGGGATTAACATAAAATTGGTGCGAATCTTACCCAGGTATCACAACCCGCCAGTTGTTAAACCAAGAAAGGGTGTCGGCTTTTTGTGATTAGCCTCTTTTGTATACCGGAAGCCCAATCAGGAACAGGGTTAGAACCTTTTGTTTGAATAATTGAGAAAACAACTAATGATTGGAAGGTATCCGATAGCCCTGCCCTTTTCGTTGTGTTCGGATGACCTGTTGTTTGGGTACCCTGCGGTGGCCCGCAAATAAAGGGTTGAACATTGCGTCTTGGCTCTATGGATTTGAATAATCCAACTACTTCATTTGGTGAGCCAGCCAGGAGTAAAGAAGAGGACTACATCAAGATCTAACTTCTTCATTTGGCGAGGCAGCCAATAGTTAACTTTACATACCACCTTAAATACATTTACATTTGGATTGATATTGTTTAGGTTGGTAAATAAGAAGCCTGTGTCACACTGGCTCTAACCATCAACAACATGTCTCCGTCTGACCTGTGTGTGACTTGTGTCTGACAGGTGAAGGTGGTGAATGTGCCGCGCCACAAGAAAGTCTTTGAGGAGATCGTTCGCAAGATGGACAGAATGGAGAACGACTTCCTCCCATCTCTGTCTCTCTCCATGACCGACGTAAGAAGAACACAGAACACGGATCTCATATCCTCAACAAATATGTTTTGACATGAGTCACTCTTCAGTCTTATCTCTGTGAACAGCTGTCTGTGTTTAATCCCTCTCAGGGAATGAGTTACACATGGGTGGTCTCCTAACAAGGTCTCTCTCTCTTCCCCATCCTCCTGTTACCCCTCTTCCTCTTCCTTCCTCTCTTCCTCGTCCTCTTGTCTCCTCTCTTCCTCATCCTCTCGGTTCCTCTCTTCCTCTTCCTCCTGTTTCCGCTCTTCCCCATCCTCTATCTCTCATCTCATTAGTTTAAGTTTGAGAACGTGAAGTTCCGTCGGCTCCAGAGGGAGCGCTTCGTGATCACCAACGACGGCCAGGTCCCCTGTCACTTCGCCTTCATCCCCAAACTCAACGACACGCAGTACTGCAAGAACTGGCTGCGGGCCGAGCCCAGCGACGGCTTCCTGGAGCCCAGTGAGTCTGCTCGGCTGGTCATCTTACCCTCCCGTCAGCTCCCGTTGTTCCCTTCACATAGCCTTCACTTTGGCCTCCTCCTGCTCGCATGCTATGCTGCGTTTTGTAGGCGTATGTGAGGTATAACAGTGTAAATAACGGGTTAACATTCACATCTGTCAGTTCTATTGCTTGAGGATTTTATATTTTCTCTCCAGCCTCTTGTCTTACCCACTGATTTTAAATCCTAATGTTCTGCACGCGATAAGAACTCAATAAAGAAGAGCGGCCGTTTCCCGGCGCTTTGCGTTATCGCCACCACATTCCCTCTTCAAAGCAACCGTCCCACAACTGCCCCCTACGCTCCCCAGGTGAGAACCTGGAGATCTACCTGGAGGTGTACGTCAGCAAGGACTCGGTCACGCTGCTCAACTCCGGCGGGGACTCCATCGACGACATCCTGGTGCTCCACCTGGACCGCGGCAAGGACTTCTTCATCACCATCTCGGGGAACTACCTGCCCAGCTGCTTCGGCACCTCGCTGGAATCCCTCTGCCGCATGAAGAAGCCCATCCGGGAGATCCCCGTCACCCAGCTCATCGACCTGGTGAGGGCGCCGGAGAGCGAGAGAGAGGGGCCGGCGTCTCAGCGTTATGACGTCCGTGTAACGTTAAGCGGTTTTGACAAAATGCTCTCGACCACATAAAAGCACTGTTGCTTCTACAGCGAATGAAGCGGGATGGGGGGGGGGGGGGGGTCGGTCGGATGTCTAAATAGCGGGTGTGATGGCGAGCTCTGGTTGCTTCCCGTGCGATCGGATGGCTCCTCTTGGCGAGCCTGTACCCGGGTTCCTAGCTGATACCCGAGCAGCGGCGCCGTCACCCTCCTGCGTGGCGACATCGCTCCCGCTGGGTCTATATTTAGAAAGCGTGAGTGGAAATAAACATGGAAGTTGCATTCTTTACATGCTGAGAATGGCAAGAGGAATGAGGAAGTAGTAGCACGTGTGTGTGTATAGGAACATTTAGCAGCAGGGAGAAGTCTCGCAGCTAGTTTCCTCTGTGAACGAACAGATCCAGTCTCTACGGTTTCTGTTGTCTGTTTTACTTGTTTGGTTTTCTATGACTTTGCTTGGGGCTATACTTCTGTGGGCCGACCATTTCCACCGATCGTTCATCCGGCTGGATGGGTGTATTTGCGGATATAATTTATATTCAAATTTGCATGCTGCTCTCCTTGAATATCGATTACTTTCTGATTTTCTATTCTGTTTGTTTTTGTGCTATCTTACCTCCGGTGCTTTTGTTTCTCTATCCTCTTCATTCCATTTTCCGTCGCCTCCGCCCTTCTTTCCCACCTCTTCCCTGACGGTGTGCGGGGTCAGGGAGAAGACACCTTCACTGAGAAGGTAACCTAACGCTGGTCAGCAGGACTGAGACAGCCGTCGCTTGATAGACTCATGGATTTCCTTTAGATGAGCCACTGATTTTGAACTTTTTGGGCTTATTTCAAATTTGAATGCAGAATTTTTATATTCTTGTTAAGGATATTTTAGTATTTGGATTTTTTACAGATGCAGTTTCAAAACCGCTTTCAACGTCAATTCGACATGTTGCTCGTTTAGCTTGTGTGAATGAGTGCATATTTATTGCATCCACCTGGTTAAAATTGGTGTTAGTCTTATGCATACACCACCATATCAAATGTGTGTATGTGTGGTGTACAAAAGAAAGCTAGAGCAAAAGTACCACAGCGAGCAAAGTACGAATCAGTGTCCCATCCAATCAAATCTGGTCCTTTTACCACATTGTACAACCTGTCCACTTAAAATCAAAAATGCACACACACATGCAGCAACTTTCATTTCACAGCAGGCTTCTCTCTCTGAAGGGCCCTCCTTACACACATGATAAAGGCTCATTATCCCTAGAACAGGTTCAGCGAAGCTTGAACGTTCATCATGAATCCACTGCTAATCTTGCTTGTCTTTTGCCAGACATGCACATTTAGTCATTTCCCAACATGTATGCCATCTCGAGCAGAACAGCACTTTTTCTTTCATTCAAGCTATTATATTATCTACTGTTTGTGCAGGATGCCACTGTCCAATCCAGTTTCCTCCAGCTTCCTCTGTGGAAAACTGCGGCCCTACTGCCATTAATTCTCTCTTTAGTTCCCAAGTAGCTCTCAAGTGTTCAAGGCTTTTTTTAGGAGCATTTAAAGCATTTCAGAAACTCATTCTCATGGATCAAATTTTCCCCAGGAAGTCACCGTTTCATAGAATGATCCATACTGTTTCTTCAACTCAAATCAATCTCTTCAGTTTGAATCTATATTTATATTTGTATAATTTATTTAGTCAAAGTCAGCTTTATTGTCAATTCCAAAATATATGCAAGACAAATAGAGAAATCTAAGTTGCCTTTGTCTGACCCACGTTGCAATAAGTAAAGAAAGATAAAATAAATAATATTTACAGTAAATTCTAAATAGTGCAAAATAATTCTGAATAGTGCAAAACGGTAGAACAACAAGGTTTATGTACCACAAAGCGAAAAAAAAAAAAGTTAGGATCCATGCTCCCCAAAACTTGAGGCACATGTATGCTGTTTCCCATGTGGTTGTGGTCAGTGTCTCTGCCTCCCCATGAGTGTCCTATCTAAGGCTTGCTGTGTCGTGTCCCCGCAGGAGCAGAGCAAGGTGAACTTCCTGCTGGTGGAGGGAGCCGGGAACGAGGAGAAGCCTCTGAAGATCCCGAAGGAGGTGTGGCTGCTGGTCAACCGCCTCTTCACCCAGTCCTGTCAACAGGTAACACTGGACCAGACCACACGCTCTCATGCAAAGGAAGGGGTACTGGATGCTACATGGCTGGACACTGAACACTTTACACATTTACTCATTACATTACATTATTTTTGTTCTGTCTTCAGGTCATGAACGGCTCGGCTTATACCAAATATGCCCTCCGAGACCCCTTTTCACAGAGCCGTCAAAGTAGACTTATCACAACTGGTGCTCATAAGGCTAATTATGGGTCTGCTACTTGTATGTCCCAGAGCACAGGTAGTACACAACTAGTGAAGATAAGTCTACTGACATTGCTCTGCATAGAGCAGTCCCACAGTTAAAGCTGTGAGTGACACCTGTGTTTGTCCTAAGATGACGACTCTGTGGAACTATTTCCTAGATAAGAAAAGAGGATGGGTTGAATGGGGCCTGTGTCAGCACTGAGAAGATCCTTTCAGAGGCATAGTCATGGTCTGAATTTTGCGCGTTGCTCGAGTATGTTGTTTTGTTTGCTGTGTCGCATCTGGTGTTCCCTGTTGTTACAAGGAAACAACAGATTGTTGGGCCACCAAAAGGTCTCCATGGCACTGCGGACCAAAGGGTGTACAGTGTACAGATCCTATAGCTACTACCCCAGCCACTACCCTATGTCACAATCCAAGGTTCCCGACCTACAGGCCACTGCCACCTAGTGGTTGACCAGGATACTTCAGGGGGACCACCAAATTTGGCTTATTTTGATAATTAGGGGTCCGAGCAGCGAAGCTGCTTGGCCCCTATTGTTTCTCTAATGTTTTTTTACCCCCTCAAATTATGTAAAAGTCAAACTGCGTAAGTCGAAAACCAATAACCCCCTCTACCCATAAACCCAAATTTGTTGTACTGCACCCAAAGGTGGCGCTATTGTAAAAATAAAATCATCGAACAGAATTTGTTTTACTTAGTTCCATTTGAGAAAAATTGGCCAATAAAGTTGGAGCAGTTTGCCCATTTTTCTTATATGACCATTTTGTTATTGTATAAAAAAAACATGACTATTAGGTGGATAACAATACCCCCCACTACTAATGAACCCAAATTGTGGTACTGCACCAAAAGGTGGCGCTATTAAAAAAAAAATGAACTAGCCTTATTTCTCCTTACTAGATTGACCTGGACTCAAAATTCTTTCATCATATTAATCTCTAAAATCAGATGCATCTTTTTCACCCTGGTCTTCTGCTCTAAAAATGTTTCCTTTTCCCACAATTTCAGAAAAGCCAAAAGTCCACAGTCACCTTAATTCTCTTGTGAAATGTGTGCTTGGAGTTTTCTTGATGTTGTGTGCTTATCAATTGACATTTTCACCATGTGAATGAGACTTCATGCAGTTCAGGAATGTCAGTGGCTCAACAGATTAATGCTGTGTACTGGTGATCCTTAGGTTGAGAGTTTGAATCCTGATTACAGCATTATGAACAAGCTGAACATGACATTCTGTCATTGCCACTTATTTCTGAAACACAACATTGAACAGCACCTGAAATTCATCAGGCAATCAACATTCCGGCTCATTAGTTTCCAAGTATTGGACTGCCAAGACACAGTATGGTATTAAGGGGAACTTCTTTGTTAACCATTTTTCCTTAATTAACTCAGTCATATTTATATCTCGTTAGTGTTCTTGACTACAAATGTTTAATTTCCCCAGAATTTCAAAGATTTTTCAGGTTTATGCTTTGAAGAAAGCCCTTAATTCACTTGAGAAATGTGTGCTTGGAGTTTTCTGGATGTTGTGTGCTTATCAATAGACATTTTGACCACGTGAATGAGGCTGCAGTTCAGGTTTATAAGTGGAACATCTTTCCTTAAATATGACAATTATATGTTATATTTATATATCTTCCATTAGTGTGTTCTTGCGGTTATATTTGGCTTTTGATTTGCTTCAGTAATACCGTATTTCAGGTCGGCTACTGACGCATTCACTTTTGAGATGTTAAAAAGTACCCATACCTTCCTCAAATACTCAGACTCATTCTCCTTCTCTGTGCATTGTTCAGGAGGACCTCTTTCAGACCCCCGGTCTACAGGAAGAGCTGCAGAACATCATCGACTGTCTGGACACCAGCATTCCCGACGCCATTCGTATCCTTGCCCCCCTTTACAAGACGCGTGGCCTTAAAACGCTCCACCTACACAGATGTGCCAATGTGCCGTATGGCTTGCTCTGCATTATTTCTACGCAACTTCATACCATTGACTCTATTATCAATAATGCTACTGGTGTTACTACAACATGAGGAATTATGTTTAATGCTAAGTACATGCATGGTTAATTACTGTACTTTCTTGATAAGCACGCACACACGCACACATGTGTTGTCCTTGACTGCGCGTGCAGCCGGCTGTAACCATTCGGTGGCGGAGGCGCTGCTGATCTTCCTGGAGGCCCTTCCGGAGCCCGTGGTGTGCTACGAGCTGTACCAGCGCTGCCTGGAGGGCTCCCATGACAGCCGACTCTGCAAACAGGTACCCGGCCTCCCTCCCTCCCTCCTTCCCTCTCTGCAAACAGGTACCCGGCCTGCCTACCTCCCTCCCCCCTTCCCTCCCGCTCTCCCGTCTGCAAACAGGTACCCGGCCTCCCTCCCTCTCTGCAAACATCTACCCTCCCTCCCTCCCTCCCTCCCTCCCTGCAAACAGGTACCTGGCCTGCCTCCCTCTCTCCCCTCTGCAAACAGGTACCCGGCCTCCCTCCCTCCCTTCCTCCCCCCCTCTCTTCCTCACTCCCTCCCTCATCACTTAACGCCTACTTGTCTACTGCTGCTTATGTTATGCATTGTGTCATATTCCTATTATAATTCAAGCCTCATGCCTTCCTCCAAAGTGTTACAGTGTCAGAATTGGCATCATCCGACAGAGGATTATGTAATGCAAGGGGAGGATTGTCTCATGAAAGCATTGGATGTTTTTTTATTGACAAAGCGTCATGTTGAACTAAATAAAGAATAGTAATATACAGTCCTAATAAAAAAAAACTAGCAATAGGCCACCCACTACATATTAAAACTGAAAAACAAATCAGAATACTTTAATGCTTGTGTCTCCTTCCTCTTTGATGGGCAGCTCGTGTCCCAGCTGTCCCGGGCTCACCGCAATGTATTCCGCTACCTGATGGCGTTCCTCAGGGAGCTGCTGAAGCATTCCCACTCCAACAACCTGACGGCCAGCCTTATAGGTACGTCTCAGTCGTCAAGAGGTGTGCTTTAACCGTCCTGTCTAAAAGGATGTTTGGAGGATATGACCTTTAACTAGGCCTCTCTGGAAATGCATACACCTTGTTTTGTTTTTTTGCATGCATACACAATGTGTACTAGTGACGTGCATCATTGCATGTGCATATTTACACACGTCCGCGGGTTTCTTGTTTTATGACTCGTAGGATGTCAAACAGGTCACTTGTGTAATCGCTTCCTGCCTAATACTCAAGCTACGGTAGGCAATTTGTAATAAGTGCACGACAGAGTGCACTCAAAGCCAGACAGACAGACAGACGGGTAGGCCAATCAATAATTTCATATGGGCCGAATTAAAGGATTGGAAAGGTTTATTACTAGGGATGTAACGGTTACCGGTGTAATGGTAAACCCCGATAAAAATGTTGTCAATAACAATTACCGTTTTCATTTCAAATAAAATTATTATCTCGGTGGATAACCTCACCCGCAGAGTAGAAACCGTGTGCTTAAATCCTTCCCAGCGCTTCATCCGAGTCTCCTGAATTTGCCGTGCAGGCGCACTGTGTAGCCCACCTTAATGTTTTTAAGTTTCTTGAAGTTGGAGTCATGGCGGAAGAAGAAGAGGACAGCGCTCAAGACATTCATCAGCCTTCTATTAGGGATGTGCATTTCTGAGTATTCGAATAATATTTGAAAATCAGTCAACCAAGAACCCCCCACGCACGCAGCTCGGAAACACGCACACACAATGACCCAGGGAGAGGCTTTTATAATTTGTATGAAATCAATCTGTTTATTTCTCCAACTGCGCCATCAACATTCAACATCAAAAATATTTCAACGTGGGCTTAGGCAGATAGGCCTGCATGTGCCGAAAACAGATCGCTATTTATTAATTTATTTTACTGAACAAAGCCTGCATGAAGCCGAACTAAACACGTCAAAAAAATAACTTCACACCGGGTGTCTTTTTACAATTTATTTGTTACCAGCATTCGTAGTGTTGATCAGCAGAGAAATAGTCTGCCAAAGATGTTGAAGTCGCTAAGCAACCGAGGACGCTAGGGTTGATAAGTTACCGGACTACTTGCGGAGTGATACGATAGAAAAAAAAAATAAATCAACTTTCCTTGACAGCGGTCAGTATATGCTTAGCAACAGTGAATTATCATAAAATTATTCACCACCTGAAGTTGTGAAGGCCCAGCCAAGTGAACGGAGCGTTCAACAGCATTGAGAAGAGCCGTGTAATAAATAACGATAGTCACATTCATTATTCAATATTCTACGTGACTATTCGACTATCGTTGCCCATCCCTACCTTCCATAAGGACTAAGTCTGAAGTATCGGCATGTTTTCGGTATTTAAAAATACTGCGATAGTACCGAAAACGGAGATAATTTTGGTCACAATAACCGTGAGGTTAAATTTTTATACCGTTCCAACCCTACTTATTACAGGCCGGTTACAGCCACACAAATCAGATTTGATTAGAATTTTTTATTTCTTCAGAGCACTTGATTTAATGATTGCTGTCGGGATTAAGGAGAATTTCCACAAATATGACAAGAAAAAAAATCAAAATTTAAACATTCCCTCTGTTTCCTGTTGCTTCATCCTCAGCTAACCTCTTCGCAAGCCTTCTCATACGACCCCCGCCCAACATGGTGGGAAGGCAGACCCCCCAGGAGCGGCAGAGGGGCATCGACTTCATCCTGGGCTTCCTCATGGGTGGGGATGAGGAGTAGCCTCACCTCTCAGGAGTCTAGAGTGGGACGGGAGTCCACAGTACAGAGCATAAACAACACCACCGTGATCAATGATGTGTTTGATCCCTCACCTCATTGTGCTTGAATCCCGGCCCCCGACATCCTTTCTTTCTGCCTCGTATTCATCTCGGAGTTTGGCAGCGGTGTTCGGCAGAAGAAGGTTCGGAAAGGTCGGGACCGATAACTTATGCCCTTTTCGCTGACCTAAAGGATTCCTGCCTAGAGGAGTCTGGGATAATGTTTCTTCTTCTTCTTCTTCTTCTTCTTCTACACTTGCATTGTTTATTGTAGGTGCTCATGCCAAACCCTGCCCCCACCCTCCCCCATCTCTGTTGGACGAACTGTATGAATGTAAGGAGTGATGTTTACTGCGTGATACTTTGCGGATGCGGGCTCCATTACACTAAGAAGAACACAAAACTTGTCGATGTTTGGAAAATGGCCATCTAGGATCTCCGGCACTCTCTTCTTTATTTCGCTGGACGTTGTCGTTCCGGTTTTGGGAAGTCCTGCCTGGAGTGGAGCCGTGTCTTGTGAATATGGTAAAATTGATGAACTTGAGATGACAAAGCTCTTACCAGGCATCATGGTCAAACGGGACAATGGAGCGCATCCAGTGAGTCATAGTTTTCTGGCGATACACGGACGTGTGTTCGAATCCCAACTGTGCATATCCACTGTATAAGTTATTTATTATTTTTTTGCAGTATCAAACATCATTCATTCATTCATTCATAGCCTAAATTAAGAATTCCGCTCACTAATTTCAACAGAATTTGGACGTCATCAGATGGATGTGTGCATTTTTATATCCAAGTTTTATTTTTTATCTTCTGGTTTATATCTGTCTATAAGTTGTGAATGTTTTATATTATTCTATGTCCATTTCAAGTGTCTGCCTTACAATGAATATCACAGGTTGCTTGCAAGTCAAGCCAGTACAGTACACTAACAATATGGAGTTATGGCTCACCGCGTTGTTCCTCTATGTAACTGTTGTGTGTGTTGTATAGTCGTGATCCTGTCCCTGGCTGTGACTCCTGGGAAGTGGAGTCAGTCAGCTGTTTGCGCTCGCGCTGGTGGAGTTTAATGTCATATGGTATGTGTGGTACTTGGGTGTTGTCTTTGTGTGTCAGTGTACCGTTTTTCTTGTTTTTTTTTTTTGTTCAGGCCTTGTATGACGCACAAATGTCGATGAGATCATTTGCGGTACCAAAGCTTGTCCACTCGTGTGTCAACGTCAGGTGCAATTCTGGATGTTTAACAGCCATTTGTCCCTCTAAGTGGCTCTCTATTTTATGAGTGCAAGTACAACCGAAACGATACATACATGTATAATATAGCACATATGCAGTCCATTATGACTGTTGCTACCCCTAAACAGCTTAAGATGACTATTTTCTTTAAAATGTCAAAATTGTGGTCAAATTGGCCCACACTAATTGCACCTCCCAATGTTTGGTTTTGAAAGAGGCGTTCCTGTCACACACTACATGAGCAGAATATCTGATGTGTTCAAAACAATGTGAAAACCTTTCCATATCTCACTCTGCAGACAATCACGGCAACTAAGGACGCACGTTTTAAGCCTGTTTTACCAGATGTGTATTAACGTTCTTAAGCCTCATTTCTTCAACATCTCTGTGTTTGGTTCCTCTGTTGCACTGAATCCAGTACAAAATATTAAATTTAACCCATCATTTTAGGCTAGGTTTGCCAAATGGAGACTGGGAGTCTAATGATTTTAATGATGATTAACTAAGTTGCATATATATATATATAAATATAAATGACATTGGATTATTTCAGATAGCTAGCCTTGTTTCCTCCGTCGTTGCTGGTAAGATTCACTCTAGGTATGACAGCTGTTCTATGTGGTGTCCTCTACTCTTCATGGGTTTTGTCAATGTGCTGTAAAGTTACAGTACAAAGGCTACGTTAATCTTGCACACCTTTTCAACTTGTTTTCAGATGTTTTTTGGTACTTCTAATTTATTTAACAGAAATAAAACGATGGATAAATTACTTTTTGTGTGCATAATGTATTTTGTTTTTCAACACTTCCCTAAATCATTGCTATTTCGGCTGAGGGGTTATTGCATAGGCATTTGATATGAAACGGCTCATGTTGTGATCATGAGGTTTTCTCCTTATTTAGAAAACGCACAGGTCATGTTGACATCAGAATGCATCCATTTTGCGTTGGATGCCAACGATGGACAACAACACCACAATGACCGTCTGTTTCGGGTCGATGCGAAATCCTTGACGCTTGATGTCGAGCCTATAGTTAGGCCGGCCGATGCGACCCCGAGATATCCCTCACCTCCGTGCCACAACGCCACTTCGACGCCGACTATAAGACTGCTGCCTGGCATAAACCGCGAGCCATTTGTGCGTCCATCGCTGCGTCTGAGCACCATGGCCATGCTGCGAGTGTCTTCCTACCGAAGGTTGTTTGAGGAGCAGTGCTGGAGACAGAACGGAGGGTCGGTGGGGTCGAAGCGCAACCCTGGCAGGTCAGTGTGTGTGGACCTTAACCTTGGGGGGCGGGGAAGGATACAATTATTGATAGAAAATCCCTGGATTGAGCGACTTGTCATTTTATTCTTGAGAAATTATCTAGTTCTGATATTTTGTAATGGAGTAAAATAGCTTAGTTGCAAAGGTTTAAGTTTCTTATAATTTGATGGTCTATAGATCTATATCTAGATATCATTTAAGATTTGATTTCCATTTGTAAGAATAATATCAACCAAAAGAAAAACGTGTGTGCTGGAGCTAGCTTTTAAGAATGACCTGGCAAGAATGCAGCCACGCCTTGATAAATCTCAGAAGTTTTGATGGGTGGTGGCAAATGCCTTCTTTTGTTGATGTGTCACTATGATCCATGCTGTTCCTTTACACCCCCGTGACAAAGGGCTGGCCAGCCATACCGTGCAGTGAAGTAATCACTCCTTGATGGCAGTGTTCAAGCAATTATTCATTTAAGTCTGGTTTAATCATGCATGCAATGCCTTCAATGACTTAATCAGAAAGGAATTGAGCTTCATCTAATAGTGGTTTATCGCTCTCCATTCGGTGGACGGCTATATAATTAATCAATGAAATCTCTGGTGAGATGCATGAGTTTGGGCTGAGCCACTAAGGTTGGGTTTAAACCTCTCCCTAGCGGGAGGGATGGGGTTCTGAGCAGATTGAGGTCACTCCATCGTACATTGCGTGTCTGTTGTTCCATGATCGCAGGGCTGGAGCGGCTGATGAGTGCCAATGCGACAAGTATGACTTTGCATCTGCCAAGGCGCTCAACAAGGAAGGCCTGGTCCGATTCACCCAGGACCACACTGTCCTCTCCGGCCTTAACAACCGCCTGGTCAGGCTGATTGAACTGGTAAAGCTTGGAAAATGAACGTTACAGTCCCCCTTCAGAAACGTGTTAAAGTTTCTATCCTCAGTTAAAAAAAAAAAAAAAGGCCTTTGTGCGCTTGTATGTTGCAGATCATAAAAAAAACGGTGTATTTCTTGGATGACGGTTATTGTTTGGCACTGTAACAAACAATCCCATGTCCAAATGATTTACATTGCATCTAACCTGGAAGGTCTGTTAGATGAGTCTGCAGGGATTTCTCTTTGTTGTTGTCGAGCACAGTGAATATGTTACGATTGTGTTTGCAGTATCAATTCTGAGGCTGTGTCCTCCCCACGCAGGCTCGTTGCTTTGAGGAGGAGAATGAGTTCCTGGAGAGCCAGATCCTGGATCTGGAGGAGAGTGGGCCCTCTGCGGGGGTCTCTGCCACCAGGGGGGTTGTGGCTGACTGCAGCCTGGACGCAGTGGTGGAGAGACTGCGCAGAGAGAGGGTGAGGCTCTCTCTTCCTGTGGGGAGATGTGGGCATGGGTTGGGCTATATGCCAGCATATGTTTCTGTGCATTGCTGCATTTCTTTGCACGTGGTATATACTAATATTGAGCCTGGTTCAAAGAGCTGTCTTTATTGCTTTAAATACGGTAAGACATACAGGAATGAGATGTGGTTGAGGTGCATACATCAAACATTTGACAGTAACAATGGACCATTTACAGCGGGGGGGGGCAGTAGCTCAATAACCCTGAACTGTCCCTGAGTATGACCCCCTGACCCTTAAACCGAACAGCTCCCTACGAGCTGACAGTTCCTTTGCACGGTCGACACAGCAGTCAGTGTATGAATGTGTGAACAGGAGGCAATCTTTTTAAAGCTCTTCAAAGGTTAAGAACGGGATTTATGCATGCATTCATTTTGCAACCAGCAGACTCTACAGTGGAGGAATCCTCGTCTAACCTGCGTACATGTGGAGGCCTATGGCTACTGATTTTAAGCTCTCTGCGTTCTCGCCCTCAGGATGACATCTTGTGTGACACGGTGGAGCTGCAGAAGGAACTGCAATGTCTGAGGCAAGAGTTCGAGAAGGCACTGCAGCAGAGGACCAGCGTCCAGCATGCAAGACTCGATCTCGCTGAGGTAATGCGTGTAGTATGTGTGTGGATGTGGGCCAAAGATATACATTAACGTAATGGCTACTGTCTTTATGATTGATTGACGCTCCTTATTCGTTGATTACCAAAATCCTAGTATGCAATGAGTGCGATGATGTGGTTCAATGCGCCTGTGTTTACAAACCTGGCAGTCGTCAGGTAAACTAATAAATTAAATCTACTTTGAACTGTATTTCTGTATGTTTAAACATGGGATTAAGATATTTCAACAACCATGAAAAAGAGAAAGGTATATGTATTGCATTGCCCAAAAAGCATGTCAGCAACCAGTGTGATGGTATACTTCCAGCACTAGATGGCAGCGTTGCCGTGCCAACTCCTCTGCTGTATCGCCCCTCCGTCTCAAACGCTCAGGAGATGAAACTCATCAGCACACATCTGTCTTCCTTTTCTCCTTCTTCTCCAAGTGTGTTGGACAACATAAGTAACATACACACACACTCTGGGCCACAGGCCACGGCGCATATGAAGCCAAAGTCTGCACTCCATACAACACACATAGACACACACACACACTTAAATGCACACACATGTGTCACACAAGCCTAGCAGTATCGATGCCAAGCGGGTCAGATACAGGAGAAGCCATAACAAGGCCTCCTCCATCATACAGATGTTAACGCCAGGCAGCAATGTGCCGAGTGGATGAGTTATCCTCTTCTGAATAGCAAACAGCTGGAGCGTGTGATGGGGCTGGGTGGGAAAACAAGCACCGGGATAGAAACTAAGCCAACTAGACACCAAAGGAGGGAACGGAACACCCCCCATAAGCTCTGGGTATCAGGAGTGGGTCTGCTCGTGCAGGTAGGGATGAGCGAACGCAAGGAAGACTGGCACTAGTCAGACTTCGCCAGAAGATTCTATCGTTTCCAGAGAAATGATGTCCAATCGACTTATAGTAGTCCTGATGTTTGGCCTTTACTGGATGATGGCCAGCTGCAACTCTTTGTTTTGAATGTCAAGTGCGATATAACGTCAAAGACAGAATCATGAATTTCAATAACCTTGGTTTACCAGCGATGGTGGTTTGAGATAGCGTTCTATTTTTAGTGGAAACCATTGCACATACACACTGCTATTGAACAGAGCTAGCTTGGGACCTACATTACTAATCCACATAAGAGTCTGGGTCTGAACTGCAGAAGCAAATTAGTGTTGGCAATTCTTCAGGGGCTTGTTTCCATTGCACAGAGTGAGGTGTAATCCAGGATTATCTTTCATTATGCATTTTTCCTATCCTCTTTCCCCCTCCTATCTGTAATCAGGTGTCTTCTTGCTTGTCAATTAAAAACTGACCAGTATCTACATCTGGATTTTTCTTCACAATCCAAATGTAAATACACTCATACCACGTGTTGTTGGCACACTCGCATCCAAGCACATAGACAACGCACAAAAACACATACATAGATGTGCATTCACATAATACGCACACACACACACACACAAACACACACACACACACACACACACACACACACACACACACACACACACACACACGCGCGCGGTATACGCATGCCACCTTCTGTGTCCCAAGCTCCTTGCAGTAGCCTCCAGGTAAATGATTTACCAGGCAGGCTGCTAAAAATTCATATCTGTGCCGTTTGGTGCTGTTATCCTCGGCACCTGAGATTATGGGACATTATTTGATCTACATTATTTAACAGCGTCGGCCACCAAGGAAATAAACCAGGAAATGAGATTCTGATACTTTCTGCTGAAATCACCTGCGATAGCAAGTGACCAAATGGCCTGAGATACTGTAGCCATGACAAAGCTTATTTTAGGCTCTTAGTGTGGGAATTCATAAATTCCTGCAGTGCAATGTCTTCTTCCATATCTGTTTCTGAGTCCGGCAAACTTCAGATGACCTCCTTTGTGTGTCTATGTGCGTGCGTGTGTGCGCGCATGTGTGCGTGTGCTGCAGAGTAATTTTTATATTGGTTTATGTTAGCATCGCTTTCCCTTTTTCTCCCCCTTTTCCTTCTTTCCCACGGTAGGAGGTGGATGCGGTGACAGCCGAGTGCCTCGCACTCAGGGAGCAAGCTGAGATCTACGAGCAGCAGCTAGTCTGCATGGAGGCCCAGCAAAGCACGGTGTGGCCAAGATAACAGTGCACCGTATAGCTGCGGTTTACGCTGTGTTTATTTAATCAAACCGGGCTAATGTATGGCCCTGGAAATGGCTCAGAATGATGCACTCTGGCCAGACAGTAGGGCTCATTGTGATGTTCTGCAGTGTGTCTGTGGCGATGTGCATTGCTGTAATGACCTCTAGGGTCTTCTGTTTGAGGTTGAAGACAAATCTGCCCCATATGAAGACCCCGTTGCATACCTTAAAGCCATTCAATTAGCCATTCGTAGAGGTGCTTCTCTGAAAGAAAGTACAACAATGAGGCCCTTCTGTGAATGACCTTCATGAGAGCGGGTCTATATATAACCTATGTATGGACATGTGTAAAAGCATGTAGGCACGCATGCACGCATTCATGCACATGCATGAATTCACACACGCACGCACGCACGCACGCACGCACACACACACACACACCCCCCACATCGGCCCAACACACACACACACTGTACGCTGTGTAACAGGGCGGCTATCATTACCCGACAAGCAATTTGTCGTGCACACAGTCAGAGACAGACAGACACTCTCCCTCTCAGACACATTACGCCCCCCCGGCTCGCGCCTGGGTTGACAGCAACCGCTCTGGTATCAGACAGAGAGGCCGCAGGCAGCCGGAGCACAACACAAAACCTCCCCATCACCATCACACAGTGTTTTTCCTCTGCGTGGAGCCAGGGCTGCCCGGCGTCTAACAGCCACCCTCTGGAGGGTGGAGGGGTGTTGCTGGACAACTCAGGAAAACAGAAGCCCTGTCTTCTTGTGTTGTTCACGTTACTTCTTTATTAGCTGCCGTTATCGTCAGCCCTGTATTGCCTCCCCTGCTGACAAGCCGTACAACGTTGTCGTTGTTTAGGAGGAGTGAGAGGAAAGGGGAGTGAACTGTCAAAGGCGGACATTGCAGCATTGTGTTGATCGTCCACCGCAGGCCCCGAATCGGTTAGATAATCTAACGTGAGAAAGAGGTGTTTGTGTGTGTGTGTGTGTGTGTGTGTGTGTGTGTATGAGTAAGTATGCACAAGACTGACCAGGCTCGAAGCCATATATGCATTCTTGGGTATAGTATAGAACCTTATATACTTCCATGCATTTCATGTGCGTGTGTGTGTGTGCAGGCGGTGCAATGCCACGAGTCCGCGGCGCGACTGGAGTTCTGCAGCCCAGACATTACCCCCGGCCTGCAGATCAAAGCGTACTACGGCCAACTGGCAGAGAGCCTGCAGGTACGACTGCTGTACAGACGGGATATTACACGCAGCAACGCATGTCATCTGCTGGTGGCTTTAATGCAGAGTGCTTTATGCAGTACTGCTGCTAAAGTGGGTGGCCCCGTTGGGAATCAAAGCCATATTTCTGACCGAGTTACTGTAGGGCTTTTCCCATTAAACCACTTAAACGACATATGCATGTGCATGAGGCTGGTAGGCCGTCTGGGAGGCAATTGAGCACACACACGCTTGTCGCATATAAAACAAATTTAGGCCGTTGTTTTTTGCGTGTTTTTCACACACACACACACACACGCACACGCACGCGCGCGCGCGCGCCCACACTGCAGGCATGCGTTTGCGCAAACACACATGTGCAGTATATACATACGCTAAATTCACACATTCAATGACACCCACCGTACACCAACACACACACGCACACAAACACACCAAGCCAGCTGTCATCTCAACCTCCTGCTGACTTATCTCTTGTCCTTTCTCTCACAGCTTCGCTCTCTCTCTCTCTCTCTCTCTCTCTCTCTCTCTCTCTCTCTCTCTCTCTCTCTCTCTCTCTCTCTCTCTCTCTCTCTCTCTCTCTCTCTCTCTCTCTCTCTCTCTCTCTCTCTCTCTCTCTCTCTCTCTCTCTCTGCAGTGTTGTAAGTCTGATCCCTCACACATCACCCAGGAGGGACCAAGGAGTCTCCTTGTTTGCCTTCCCTCTTAACACAACATGAGCCGAGCGTCCCAGAATCAGTGGGACGCTCCGGACCCCAACAGAACGCCTTTGTCCCCCCTTCTGGGTATCCCTGTGTGTGTGTGTGAGTGTGTGTGTGTCTGACCAGCTCTGGGGTCACGGAAGTCAGCCCCCTGCAGAGGTCAGGGATGTAATCAAACCTGCTGGCTGGCTCCCCAGGCTCCTGATACAGCACCATAAATGTGTGTGTTTTTTGGGACGTGTGTGTGTCTTTGGTTGTGTGTGTGTGGGGGCCTGTGTGTGCTTGTGTGCACACCTCTTCTTCGGCCCCAACTACACCCAGCCCTGCCTGCATGTCTTGGTCCAGGTGCAGTTGTCTCCAAAGCTAAAATGATTGCCACTGAGATTGAACAGTAATGGTAATTGCTGTCGGGACACTGCGTGTAGGCAGACACACGAGCATGCGCACACATGAGCACATACACACACACACACACACGCGCACACGCGCGCTCGCAAACAGACACACACCTGTGCATTGAATTTCTCTTTTTGTTGGATCGTTCTGATTCAATGAGGTTAAGGCTGAATGTGGGGCACAGGCCAAGCCTAGAAAGCCACTGATTGGTCAGGGTCATGGTGCACTTAGCCGCACGGTGGTCTCGTACAATCAGACCCCCGTTAAAGCCTGTGAGAGTGTGTTACTGAAGTTGGACTGGCACAGACGTCCCGATGTTGATGCCGATTGTTCTGTCTCTGCAGTGCGAGTGCGGAAAATCCTCCCCTTCTTCTTATTTGGTGCCGTCCCAGGACCCGCTGCGACAAGAGGGCGTGTCTGGACCCCCGAGGTCAAAGGGCAAAGACTCCCCAAAGATGGCCGACTCCGGAGAACTGAAAGAGCTGGTGAGTGGACGACGCATTAATTCAAGTCACCGTATGTGTTATTAGCCCTTTTTAGTCCACCTGTCATTTTTCCAAATCCTCCCAACAACCACTTTCCTCTCTCCACCTCCCATTCCTTCCCCACTCCCTACTGTAATTAATTTCTCCCCTGTGGCAAATTTCTACTCCTCTGGATAAGTTCTCATGCTCACAACCCAACAAAGAGCTCTCTACATTAGCGCGCCCGTCAGCCACTAAATCACAACTTATGGCGAAGAGGGCCGAAAAAAAAAAAGAATGGTTTCCCACCACTGGCCTGGGGAGTGTGTGTTTGTGTGTGTGTGTGTGGGCGTGTGCGTGGGTGGGTGTGTGTGCGTGGGTGTGTGGGGCGGGGGGTAGGGGGGGCTTTGATTGACAGTAAAGCAACAGAGAGTGTGAGAGATCCCGCTGTCCAGGGTGTTCACCATGCGCCCCTTGCATTGGGTCGCTGGGGGGGGCCTGCTTAGCCTTGAGTGGGATTTATTATTGCCCAAAACCACCGCCCTGTTATTAACAACTGTCTTTCACAAGCACTTTACAGTGCTCACCACATGCGCACGCACGCACACACGCACACACACACACACACACACACACACACACACACACACACACACACACACACACACACACACACACACTGACCACAACTGCTGCACTCTGTCATAAAGTTTTTAAAACTTCACACATTTGGGCTGTCTGGAGACTTCCTCCCCTCCAAGGAAATAAACCTTGATCGGACATCTTTTCAACTCAGGCCCTCGCTCTTTTTTTTAGAGGGGGGGAGAGAGAGAGAGGGGGAGAGAGGGAGAGGGGGAGAGAGGGAGAGAATATAAGTGTAGAGATTCAACTTTAGGAAGTGTAGGGAGGATTCAGAAGACAATCCATTAAACTGTCACTCACTGAGTCTCCCGGCATCTCCTGGATGCCTACAGTTCGACCCCCCGTACCCACCACAGGCCCCCCACCCCTGACCATCCATCACAGCTGACACCTTTGCGGCGGCCGGGTCAGACATCATGGCTTGGTTGTCAGTACCGCGGTACGCGCTAGTAGCAACTCCTTCAGTAACCACGGTGCCCTCTGTTACCGCAGCAGAGCGCAGACACAGACAAACACACACAGACACACACACACACACACAAAGACACAGACACAGACACACACACACACACACACACACACACACACACACACACACACACACACACACACAGACACACACACACACAGACACAGACACAGACGCACACACACAGATTATCCCAACATGCGGTTACAACAGCCCAGGCAGACTTTGGCTTAACTTGTCGTAATGTTTACTCCTCCGCATTGTCTCTCTCCTTTCCCTTTAAACTCCTCTCATTTTCCCTCTCCTACTTTCTCTCTCTCTCTCTCTCTCGCTCTCGCTCTCTCTCTCTCTCTGGGATGATGCTAGGTGCCTCAGGTCCTCTAGCTCCTAACAGCGTTGGCAAACAAACAGACTGTGGTGAAATCAGTGCTGACTGACGTAGCGATGCGTTGTGCGATAGAGCAGGCATTGAAAGCCAGTTGAATGGCCTCCATGTACGTGTACGTACTCGCGCACACACATACACACACGTAAAAGTACACTCACACGCGCATCAGAGCAAACTCACTGACACACACCATCAGGGAGTGTGTGTGTGGTGAGTAAGTGGGATGACTGGGTTCAAAAGTCGTGAGTGGAAACTGAGTCTCCCTCTGCTCCTCTGCCAGGGCTGGAAGACAAGCAGGGCCGCCCGAAACTCCCATCTGCTCTTGACAGATCATTGTTCAACTTCTGTGATTGCTGTAATTATTCATCGCAAGACACACATACACACACACACACACACACACACACACACACACACAGACACACAGACACACAGACACACAGACACACAGACACACACACACACAGACACTCAGATACCGACACACTGGGATAGGGATTAACCACTGGTTTGTTTTTAGAGGTACATTATAATCGATGGTGTACCTGCAGGATAGCCTGATTGGGGTTAGCTTAGTTTACCTTAGAGTTGAAGTGCACTGTAAGGTGATTCTACGGTCCATCCTTCACTAAGACCACTATTGCAGGTAGTTAGCAGTAACAGCATCGAACCCGGTTCCTTCTGGGTGAGCACATGTGGTGCTTTCCCTCCGTCCCTGTGGAACAATAAAACATAATCCGGAGATATTGACTTTATTAGCGCTCTCGCTTTTTTTTCTCCATATGTCACATTCAAAGTGCTTTATTCACATGGACGTTCAATGAAAACAAGATGGACTCCGAAGCAAGATAAGCCAGATCAAAACACGTTAGGGTTAGGTCATCTCAACGATCTGTCGTGTAACGGGCGTATAGCGAACCATATGATGGCTGTCATTGTTGGCGTCAGTGTAAGGAGCACAGAACAATGTGTGCGGTTTCCAGCCTCTTCCGAGGGAGGGTGAGGTCCATCTAAGAAGATGAAATCCACACAGTCCTGGGATCTGCTCTGGGATCCCCTCACAGTGTGGCGGGGGATCCCAGGTATTGACAAATCTGCACTCCCTGTGATGTTGTTTTGATTTATTAAAAAACATATTACGTTTGAGATGATTGCATCTCGTTTAAGAAACTAATCTGCAAAGGTATTTCTGTGAAAGATGCTCTTGTATTATTTAGGACTCAATCATGTGGGACTCCAACGGCCTATCAAAAAGGCATTTAGATAGGTCTGCTGTGTTTCTACTCCAGACCTCATTCACATCGCTTTTCGTGTAAATATACCACTCTGTGGCTGCTTGTTTTCACTTAGCTTAACACGGTCACCATATGCAATCATTTAAGCATTCAAACATGGCCGTGATTTTTTGGAAAACTTGGAAGCTTCTTCTCGGGGTTCCCTGTGGATTGCATGGCTGTGTGGCTTGCCACACTCAAAACAAAACAAGCCATGAGAAACAACATCTACGCCGTAGTCACACACAATCGTGTTCCTCCCGTTGCCTTCCGCAGTTTGCGCCCGAGGGGTAATCACCGGGTGAGGATCCCAACGGGCCAACATTCGCAGAACGTCTAATTGAGGTCTCTGCTTTTGTTTCTTTAAGTGACCGTGCCGTACCACACCGCAGATCGAGAAACAAAAAGACGATATAATCACACGAGGGGAAGGCCACATTACGGAGGAGCTTGTGAAATCTAAACAGGGCTCTCTGTGTGGTTCTCTGTAGGTGGGCCAGCTGCAGAAGGAGCTGGCCGAGCTTCAGATGTGCAGCGTGGAGTTGGAGGATGAGTTGGAGGTGAACAGAGCAGCTCACCAGGAGCGGATTGAGGAGCTGGAGGTGAGAGGGAGACGCGAGGGAGGAGGGATTACTGTTAACCGCAGGATACACTGGACCAGGCGTGAGAGGGATGTATTTTGATGCCCTGATCTCTTGTCTTGGTGTTCCTCTGTGTTGTTATCATTATTTCTTGCTTTTGGTTTCTGATCTTTTTACCGTGTGTGTATGTGTGATACCCCTGCCTTTGTGTGTGTGCGTGTGTGTGTGTTTCTTAGTGCACCTTAGAGGATATGAGGGCTCAGCAGCATGATTTTGAAGACCAAATCCAGGATCAGTGTGAGGACTACCAGGAGTTGCTGTGCGAGAAGAGGACCAGAGACCTTGAGATCGCGGCCTACAGGTCAGACCACAGGGGGTCCTGTTGGGTTGTGTATGCCGGCCGTGGGAGTGGTTTTGGTTCAAACCTTCTCACGGCAGGTCTGCAATCTCATGAATTGGCGTAATCAAGTGTAACTTTCGGATATAAAGATGTAATGTCACATCATTATCTCTCTGCCAATATTGATATTTATTACGCCTCAAGGAATTGAAAAAGAAGCAAGGTGTTCTGATAGCAGTTGAACCAGTTCGCCAGCGCAGGAAGTAGCCATAATGTTCAGCAGTACTTCAAACTGTGCCTTGGCGAGATTGATCAAAAGATCTGCATGAATTGGGGACATAGACCAGACCAGAGAAGATGTTGAAACAGTAAAATGTATCACTTTAGGTAATGGGATCGAAACAGTAAAATGTATCACTTTCGGTAATGATTACGAAACCAATGACACATGCACCCACGGATTCCCCACAAGCATCCGCTTGGCTCCTATACAGGTTACGTCTTAAGTTGACCAAAGACAGGCCTGGACCTATTTACGCACATGTGCTTCTCCGCTTAAGAATGCATCCTGAAAGAATGCTTCTTTCAGGATGCCCCCTCATATCCCCATAACCAAGACATCCTGACAAACAAAGGGCTGACATCACTGGCCAGCTGAGGAAATGACAATCATAGAAAACGTGAAATCATTTCCTGCCCGTGTTTACGGAATACCAGACCTGCAGCCGAGGAAGTCTTCCTCATCTTACATGACTATGTTAGGTGATGAACTATCTGCCCCTGTGGATGACATCCCCAGTAGCTCTACCGTTGCCCCCCCCCCCCCCCTTGCCAAATGCTTTCCGAGCCCTGGAGGATGTTTCAGAGGCCATGTAGTGAGGCTGGGCTCAGGAAGGAGGCACCCCCCCCCCCCACGTCGCCTGATTAGATTGGGGCTTGGGAGGACCCCACACTGTCTGAGAGATGTTCTGGGTGACCGCCAGCTGTTTTCTACTGCAGCCTGTTAATGACACACACACACATACACACATACACACACACACACAGACACACAGACACACAGACACACATAAACATATACACGCATACACACACACATACAAACATACACAAACATAGACACATACACATAGACACACACACACACACACACACACACACACACACACACACACACACACACACACACACACACACACACACACACACACACACACACACACACACACACACACACACACACACACACACGCGCGCACACACACACGCACACACACACACACAGATTCACCACCATTCAGTACTACCTCATAGACAGTTTCTACCTCATAGGCACAACAGATGCTAACAACTTGGGCCAATAATTATTTTCTTTAAATTTGTGTACTTGGTGGTTTGTTATCTGTGGTGAAAATCAAAATTGGGGTGGTTTGGGATGTATGCGGCACGTATAGTGTGTCGGCTGAACAAACTTAGATGACACATGGCTGCTTTTAACATGTAGCACATCTGTGGAGCACTCCTCCCCCCCTCATCGGTATTGTTGCTGAATTAGCTCAACAGTTAATGGGGCTTATTGTTTAATGATCCATTAGGCACAAGGACATCCAGCGACGCGGGTGCATTAAAACAACAATATAATCGTTAAGAATTGATGCTAAATTAGTGTGAACGTAGTGATGTTTCGTTTCTGTTGGTCCCTGCGATAGCCTGATAGTTTGCTGGCGAATCAAACTTCTGGAGTTACACTAACTTCACACTCTGTGTTTTCTAAATACTCTGATACAAAGTGCTTTGCAGGGCATTGTGTTGCTCAACCTATGTCGAAGTCAACTCATACCGTTGACATATCTACATCATAGCAACCTTTTTGTGACTGCTTGTCTCTTATTGGTTCTATGTCCCTCGGTCTCGCTGTCTCACTGTCTCTCTCCCTCCCTCTCTCTCTCTCTGTCGGTCTGTCTGTCTGTCCGTATGTCACTTTGTCTGTCTCTCTCAGGGGTCTCGTCGCGGAGGAGGACGACAGGCTTTGTCACCTGTAACAGGAGAGACGGAGTGAGGGACGGTCATTCAGAAACCCTGGCACTGGAATAGATGGATGCCACCGGAATGGACTAGAAGTGGAAGGAGAGAAAAATTGTCTCAGAGTGAAGAAGCTTAGGCATTTTGAGGAGATGCAATGTTAGCGTGACAGATTAATACCGGCTGGATCCCTGCACAGGGTCAGTGATAACTGCTCTTGTCAGATGACCCCCAGACTTCAAGAAAGATTGGACTGTCTAAAAACTGGGTGGTGGAAGAGGGATGGGAGGCTGTTGTGATGATGGGTCTGCAGTCATTACCGATGTGTGTGTCTGTTCGATGTATGTAACGGGCGCCGCTAAAACCCTTATTGTTTTGATCTCTGTTAGCTAAACCAATTATACACAAAGAAACTGTTGCATACGCACACACACACACACACACACACACACACACACACACACACACACACACACACACACACACACACACACACACACACACACACACACACACACACACACACACACACACACACCCCCACTCTGGCAGATCATCTCTGTTTTGTCTCCCTGTCCCCTCACCCATCAAACATAGTCCGATTAGTTGCTCTTAACCTTTGACCTTTCAGCTGTTGACATAACGACGTGCAGCTCTCTCTCTCTCTCTCTCTCTCTCTCTCTCTCTCTCTCGCTCCTATTGGATGGTATTAAAAATCAAGGTACTTCAACTGTTACAGTCACGCTTGTGGATCGATTATACTCCTAACTTGCAGCGAACCAGATAACGAGTGCAAGCTGTGTGCTTTCTTAGCTAATTTTTTTTTTATGTACTCTGTAGCTTCAACAAGAGTTCAATTTGTCCCTATGTCAAATACTTGTTTGCATCGATAAGGTAGATGATTATTTAGCTTTTTGTGACCTACAACTACTAAGTACAAAAAATGACTAAACGAAGTACAAAGTTAAACGCTGTTACATTAAAATCGAGTAAAATCCTGTTCATTTTTGCTGGACCATCCCTCAAGTCTTCTCTTCCTCTATTAGTCATAATTTCCTCCCAAAAAATGCTTACATGTTTCCCCCCCCCCCCCCCCCGGTGCTTCTTGTAACAGTTATTAATCCGTAATGGAGCATATGAAGATTAATGTTGTCGCCGTGCCGCTGCCATCCATCTCCATTCATAACCTCGGACGTGGCCGCGCTCCGCTATTAATGATATCAAAGGACTGCTAGCTCTGCCGTGCCGATGAAAAATGCCCGCTAATCGCAGAGCAGATAAGATTAGCCTCAGCCAAGTAAACTCTGCCGCGCTGGGTGAGCGTCAGTTAGCTTCTGTAATGGGCCAGCTCATTGTCGGAGCATTGGGGGGCTTTAGCCGGCTTTCGGGTGCCCACGGTGACCCATGTTTAATTGTCTGGATGTTGAAACATGGCCGGCCCCTGGCTGGAAAGGCTCCGTCTGCGTCTGTTTCTCTCAGGGTCACGGGCGTTCAATCAGGGTCGGACTCAGACGGGGCCGAGGGGCCTACGACACGTGATTTCCCACCACAGCCCACCACCACCACCACCACCACCACCACCACCACCACCACCACCACCACCACCAGCCACAGCCTCCAATCCTTTAACCTCTGCCCTCAGGCGAAATAACCCACAAGAACCCCACAAACCACCTGGGCCCCTGCGCCTCCTCCAGGGAGGGTCGTGTCTCGTGTCCCGGCCATAGCGTAGTTACCGCTCAAGTGTCACCTTGAGGGCCACCCCCCCCCCCCCAGCTCCAGTATTTCCATCACAACAGTCCTGCCTTTCCCGCTCTTATCGGTCGGTCATGTGACTCTTGTTGCCTTTTTTTTTAATCAAATAAATCAGGGGCACTTCAGATTACAAACACACACACACACACACACACACACACACACACACACACACACACACACACACACACACACCCCACCTCACCATTAAGGGGACTTTGATGACCCAGAGAAAGGACGCCGTCGGGCTTAGAGGCTCCTCCTCCCTGACATGGAGAGCCCAGAGGCCAGCGCCTTCGCCACCTCGACTCCTCACGCCGGTCAATTTGATTTGCCACGGCGAGGGTTTCAAAGCGGAGTCCCGGGTCAGCGGTCAGCGAGAGGCTTGGCCTTTCGAAGCCCCGCTGGCCTTAAGGAAGTCTGTGAAGTTGGAAGGGGGGGGGGGGGGGTGTTGAGAGAGCAGGGAGGAGCAAACAACAACAAAGAGGAGGGGATACACACAACCACAGACCGAGAAACTAACGCTGGGAGCAACTGAGAAAATACCGGCTTCCCGACGTTTAAAACAAATGAAGTCTCCTTCAGCCGTTAACTCTTTTTTTTTTTTTACTTTGATTTATGATTTGCTGGCGCTGACAGGAACAATTTCACACAACATGTGTCCACATCTGTAGACCCCGGCTGTTGGAACCGAACATACCTGTTGCACATGAAGGGTGACGGCTCCCTCACCTCGTGAATCATGACATCGGAGCGCGTTGTTTCAGTCAGCCGTCTCCCGCTGAGAAACGTGATTACGAGCTGAGGTAATGGCGGCCCGGTGCAGCTTGTGTGGCTCAAGTCAGCTGTCACCTACGGTATAGGTATCCCTCCAAATGAGACCCCCCCAACCCCCTCCCAACACACACACACACACACACACACACACACACACACACACACACACTCTGCATCACCCGGCCAAATAAACACTGTCCTGGGTGCGGAGAAGGGTCGTTTCTTCAAGGCGCTGGTGGACGAAGCGCCCCTATCTGGTGTTTATAAAGCAAATAAATACAAGGGAAGGGCTGGGTGGGGGGTGGTGGTGGCTGGGGTGATGGTGGTAGTGGTCGGGTTGGAACGGGATGGGCGGAAGCAAGGGAGAAAATAAGAACCGTAAAAATATACAAGGCTGAGAGAAGCATTGAGATGGTATTTCCTTAACAAGAGGGGAACAAATAATAAATTACAGGGACCCCCAGCCCCCCACCTTCCTCTCTCCCTAGAGGCAGGCAGTGTCAGGCCCAAGGGTTAGTGGGAAGTCTGCATCTCTCTCTCTCTCTCTCTCTCTCTCTCTCTCTCTCTGGCCCTCCCTCAAATGCTCTCTTGTACTTCTATCCATCCTTCTCCCTCTCTCTCTCTGTATCTCAATCGACCATCTCTTTCTTTTTT
Organism: Pollachius pollachius; assembly: GCF_949987615.1. NCBI lineage: Eukaryota > Metazoa > Chordata > Actinopteri > Gadiformes > Gadidae > Pollachius > Pollachius pollachius. Next base: position 8,736,101 of record NC_136943.1, read on the forward strand.
TCTCTAACTCTCTCTCCCTCCTCTCTCTCTCTCTCTATCCATTTCCCTGTTGTCCTTTATCTCTTGCCCTCTTCATAGGGGATCAGGGGCCGCAGTGGTTACCGTGGGAGAGGCAGCGGCAGCCGTTACCCCCGGTCAAAGATGGGCCGAAACATCCCAGTGTCCAGTCTTCTTTTAACCGGGAATGCTGGTTCACACACACACACACACACACACACACACACACACACACACACACACAAATACTCTCACACACACGCTCTCACTCTCTCTCGCTCCATCTCACATACTTACATACACACACAAATACTCTCTCTCTCACTCACACACACACACACACACACACACACACACACACACACATACAGACTCACACACGCCATGCAACACTGTGTGGCGGTGCGACCATGCAACGTTCGCTCCCATATCATTCCATGAGTGATTCCCCCCCCACCCACCCACCCTCCCTACCACCAGTCCCGTCATACCTGCAGTCCCATGTGACGTTTTACGGCTAAGAGAGCGCTGACAGACGTGGCCCCCGGTTTACCCCACTACACGCTACACGCTTCACACACACGTCAGGTGGCGCCGAGCCTGCCGAGCCTGCAGCCCCGCGACCCCTCCCCTCCGCTGACAACGCACCGTAGGAATACATCATAAATATATATCTTTCTATCTTTCCGTTCCCTCGTCTCTATGCTAGCATTTTGCACTAGCGGGAATTGAGGGGCCAAGTAGCCTGCTTTGCTTTCGCTTGTTAATTCCCTTCCTTGGCCTGCCCCCTCCACACACAGCCAGCCGGCTAGTCTCGGCTTGGCTTGGGTTGATAAAGTCTCCCCTTTGTCCCCTTGTGTTTAATTAATCAACTTCAGAGGACGTTTATTGAATGGGAGTGGATAAAAGTCAGGGCTACAAGGCGACAGCAGGAGTAGAAGAAGTCCTGGGCATCGGTGGCTTGTCTCCTCATTAAAGGATTTCTGCATCTTCTTAAGTAAAGTGACTTTGTTGTTGTCAGCCCAGGGCGAATGCACGGCCATCCATTCGCAGTTCTGGGTTCTTGGCAGAAGGCCCGCATGGATCACAGCCATCGCCTGCCTTCGGTTCTCATAGGGAACATCACCTTTTATTTACTGGATTCTCTGCTCCGGGTCACTAAGCAGAGATATATGTTGTTGCTTGTGTCTTGTTTCAAGAAAAGTCCACATATCCAGTCAAAATCTTTTCTTCAAACTTTTGTTTGCTGCAGCAAATAAAAAACACCAATCAGATTGTATGGGATATTGTCATTGTAACAAACTGTACTTTTTAAAATACACCTTTATGGTTCAAATGAATAGCTAGCCAAATAATACCTTTTTACCTTTTTTTATTAAAATACATTTAGTAATTTGGTTTTATATTTTATGAAATATTGCATCTATATTTATAAATATATGTGTATTCATTTTTATTTGTTGCATCATTACTATAATGTACATTATATAGCTGTTGCAGTTGTAAACCTTTAAGTTAAACAATACATACTATGATGTTTCATGCAACCACATTGACTGCATGATTGAATCATCTGTCATTCAGCCAATCCCCTGCCCTCGCCAGCATTTACAACGCAAATATTTATCTCCATAATTGGAGTTATTAAACATGTCAAAAGTAGGAATTCTGATTTCCCCGCATTTCAACATAAAAAAAACGTTCTCTCGGGTGTGTTTCTGTTTTCTGTTTATCAATGGACCTGCTTATTTCCTCTCTAATTCATCTTCTTGTGCCTCTGCAGACCTGGAGCCAGAACACCGGTAGGCCAAACCATCATAATTTGGGAGTTAAAAAAAGAAAGAAGGAAAAATCCCATGTGTCACAGTTTATGTCGGCAGCTGTAGCCCGGAGCGTCGGCTGGGCGGAGAGCTCGGAACAAACTCCAAAATCATTTTCTCGGTTGCGCCAGTCATTCATCTGTCTCCCCAGACGCCCAAACACCCGGCCCTGCTTCCTCTCAGCGCTGACACGGCCCGCCTGGTAATAGGGGGTAACTTTCCACTTTCTTAAATGTGTTATTAGCATTCTATTAGTTTAATGCATTCTAATTTGATATAACTGGCAATGTGTCCCAAGGATAATGTTCAATTTGAACCGCCAATCATTCTTTTTACGTCACATTCCTGAGCTCTACCGCACTGGATAATGTTGACAGAAATGATATGCTTCTGATTATCCGTGTGACACCTTTGAGCGGCAGATGAAGGACCCGCATATGGAGGACGTTAAGATTACCTCGGGGGGGCACTGGAGAAGGTTATCCCCTAATTCATCATGGAATTATCTTCCTCATCAATTCAGATGCAAGGGGGTTTCGGTTCAAGTACGGGTCTGTGGCTTGGATCCATTTCAGGATACACACTCAAGACCGCTACTCATCGGCTGGATGTCCCATCATAAGTGACCATAAAACGGCCCATTTGAAGCAGTGCTCACGCAGGCGACTACAAACACTACTACAACTACTACTGGAGGGCCCCGCTGCCCTGCCACCGCCTCCACCCCAGGGGCCCAAACAGAGCGCCCTGTCAGGCCTGCGATTTTTTACAGCTCCGTCCGCGGACAAAACACCGCTGAATAACCAACCCCCCGTCACCAGCACCACCATCACCACCACCACGACCACCACCACCACCACCCCAACAACATCTGCTGCCAATTTGGCCGCGGCGGCATTCCTGTAGTCGGTGCTGTTTAATATTCACAGGAGTACGGATCTAGCGGGACAAGGGTAGATGGAGCGGTGGGGGGAGATGGGAGAAGGAATGGGGGGGGGGGGCTGGTTCCTTTTTCATGACCCCTCACTCCAGAGTCCAGACAGGGTGAAGAATGAGGGGTTAAGGTGGGGTGTGCGGGGCAGGAGTTGGGGGGGGGGTTAACCAGGCAAATTTGCGGGGGATAAAAATGGCGTTCACAAGAAGCCTTCAGGGAGCAGCTGCGCATGGACGAGGGACGCGGGCAGCGCAAAAACCACACAGGAAGTTTAGAACACGGGCCGGCCAATCACAACGTAGTTAATCATCAAACGAGCTGGCAAGATGCGGTCGGAGCCGGCAGCGGCCTTCTGGAACATTTAGAAAAATGTTTGGCAAAGAGGTGTTTGTGGGGTGTTTGTGGTGTGTGTGTATGTGTGTGTAGGGGAGGGTGTGTGTGTGGGGGGGGGAAGGGGTGGCAGGTCATTCTTCAAATGTAGAGCACATTTGAGCCCCCCCTTTTATTAGCCTACCCAAGATATGACCTGTCAAAAGTCCATGTTTCATTTTAATTCCCACCAAATGGTTTCAGTTAGAGAAAAAACAACTAAAAGAGGCTACTTGTTAAAAACTTATTTTAATGGTTTTCATGTGAACACATTAAAAAATGCTATACAATGGGGTAAACAGTAAAGATTGCATTGCAGCCTTTGGTTGAAATTACCAACAATTTCCATTTTATGAGCCATGATAAATGCCGTATAGTGTATGCAAATGGTTGACACATGTATCAGCCTGTGAATCTGAGCACAACACAATAAAACTGCTAACTGATTAAAAAGCCGACCGTCTCAATGATTAAACAAGTCCCTTTTCATGATATATCCCAGAGACAGCTGCTTTTAGATATTTTAAGGGAAATTCTGTTCATCCCTGACCCTTGTTTGTCCTTTTATATTTATTCCCATGAGAAAGTGCATTTTGTTTGCTTGTCTGACCTAGAATGAAATACAATACATTAAAGAGGCGGTATCTTAAAGATGCAAGCAAATTCTTCCGCACGGCTAAAGTAATAAATTCATGTAATGTTTGCTAAGGAGGGACATTGTCCACATTTGTGGGAATATTTATCTTTTCTTGTGGACGATAGCTATTAATATTTCCCAATTTTGCTTCCCAGTGGACTTGTATTTTATATAAAAATAATTCCTGTGTGGATTAATTGGAATGATTGGCCTCATTCCTCGCTGTAGCGGTGCCCTGCGGAGTGCAGCCATGATATTTCAGACACTTGACAAAACCAGGGCACTCATATTCTTCTGGAGACGGGATGCGGATCATGTGACTATTCTTCATTTCTCCCTTACCAAAGGACGCCTCTCGCCATGGCAACCGCATAAACTTCTTTCATTTCAGCATTGAGATTGTCTGGTGTGTTAGTATATGCATGTGTGTGTCTCGGTGTCTGCATATGCTTGTGTGTGTGTGTGTGCGTGTTTGTGTGTGTCGGTGCATGGGTGTGAATGACTGTGTGTATGTGAGTGCGTATGTCTGTGTGTGCATGTGAGTGTGTATGTTTGTTTCTGTGTGTGTGGCAGCGGGGGAGGTATAGTGGGTAATGCTGGGTCAAATAATAATGCAACCACCTTATGCTTGTGAGCAGATATACAGTAACAAAGCTATCTGTGATGATGAGGGTATTGCACCCAATGTTTTGGCCAGCTTTGTTTAACGGGGGAATTGCATTTGGATGGGAGCGCCATGTTCCGGAAGAAGATATTTCCAGCCCTCGTCACTCACATCCAGAAGATAGCTTAGGATGCCGAGTGAAGTGACAGCTGGACTTCTTGACAGGTTCTCATCCTTTTAGACCGGGACTCACGACGCCACAGTCCATTTCCCTTCCTATCAGCTTGTTAAGAGGCTCAGCTTTCACTCCGACTCAGGGTTTTTCGTGTTTCCTCCTCCCCCCCCCGCACTTTGAACCAGTACTGAACCGTTGTGTGGACACAGTGTAAGGGATCCTGATATTTAAGTTCCTGTTTTTTTGGCAACATGTGCTTTTATTTACATTTTGTAGGTCAGTTGGTGGTGTCATGTGCTTTTCTGTTTGTTTTGAATTGCCATGTACTTTTGACTCCACCCTGCCGCTCCTGTCTTGATTTGAATTGCTGCCTCATTGTGAACACACCTGTTGCTAATGTGTGTTGATTGGTTTGTGGGTATTTAAGCTCAGTGTGCCCATCAGTCTGTCGGATCATGCCAGCATGTTACCTGTGCCTTGCTGGAAATGAACTGAAAAAAAAGTTGCAGCCTTCTGTCTGCAATTGGATCTTTTTCTACTGAAAGCCTAACACACAGGCCCAGAAGGACCTGTTGTTACATGGAGATCCGCGGCCCGTCAACGCCCGGGCCCTTGTGTTCCACATTCCTCCAGCGTGCTTTTCACTGGACGGAAACGCCAAAATGGGCATGTGTTGACAGAACACCAAAACATGAACATGTTCGAGGAACCACCCAACCATGCTGATAACAAAGCAAGTAGAGCTTAAAATACACAATTCTGGATAATAATTAAACCATTATTTTGAAAATCATGCTTATTTTGGTGGTAAATTAAATACAAAGTATTATAAGGAGCTGAATATGAACCTCAACGTCTCAAATCTATTGCTCTGTGAGTGTGTTTTTGTGTACCTGTTGACTTTTATATTGTGCTTAAGATGGCCACAGTACTGTGGGAACAGTGCCAGTGGGCAGGTGTCATTCCAGCTCAGATACATGTCCAGTCATAACTAACCAGACACGCACCAGCAAGCAGAGAAACAA
>NC_136943.1:8746661-8771661 GCF_949987615.1 Pollachius pollachius
TTGTGTGTGTGTGTGTGTGTGTGAGTGTGTGTGCTTATGTTGGTATGCATGTGTGTTTGTGTCTGCTTATGTGCGTGTGTGTGTGTGGGCTTATGTGCATGTGTATGTACGTGCGTTTGCGCCTTCGTGTGTGCGAGCATCGCGGCTTGCGTCGCCGTGCTGCTGACAACCACCCAACCCGGTCCCTCAGCGGACTTCCATTCCTCCACGCTGGCATGACCGCAATCAGGGAGGGACGGGCCGAGGGAGACCGACGCCAGGTCTCCGTATCGGGAGGGAAGGGGAAACGTCCTCTCTAAAAAAGAATAAACCTTGTTGGAAAAAAGGGTTAGGGTTAGGCTGACGGAGCCATTTCCCCCCCACGTCCGTTGTCAATGTGTAACGGGCCCGGCGATGGGAAGGCGATGACCCCGGCGGCGTTAGCCCCTGGGCCGCTGCACTGGCTTTGTTCGCGTGGTTGAGCCGTACACTGCTTGGGTTTAATCCTAAAAGAGGATGGGTGGGTGGGTGGGGGGGGGGGGGGGGGGGGGGGGGCGGGGGATTGGTGCACTCTTGGCTCATTGACGAGACGGATGAGTTCAGGGAAAGGTTGGCAAATGAGCCAGCCACCAATACGCCGCCCGTGCTACGACGGGCCTTGTCCCGCTCGGCACTTCTAACCGCAGCGGACGGTGTCGGATGTTTTTGTTCACAGAGGCGTGCCCTGGCGATTGACTCCGACGCTGCGCTTCAATGTAGTTCATTAGTACACTTATCTTCCAGAAAACGTCCACCCCCCCCCCCGCCTGTTCTCCCTCCTCTCTGTCTGAACCCCCCCCCCCGGCTCCTAGCCCTGTGTTTGTGCTAACTTTGTTTTTATGACTATGCCAGTGATCCGTTGCCTCCGCAGTGCTGCTGCTGTTAAGACAGCTGAGCTGCATTACACCCAGTGTTGTTCTGCCTGCTACCTGGCTCCGGGCTGGCCGGCTGACGTCCGTCACAGGCAGACATGTCTACGACCACGCGCACACACGCACGCAGGGACGAACGCACGCATGCATGCACACACGCACACACGCATGGATTCACGCATGCACACATGCTCCCACGCCGGACACACTAACACACACACACACACACACACACACACACACACACACACACACACACATAATGTACACACGCACAGACACACACACACACACACACACACACACACACACACACACACACACACACAAATAATGTACACAATCCTAAAGTGCAAACAGACAGGCCTACTTATGTCCACAGCAATACAGACATGAATACAAGCCGCAAAATTTCAATCAAAACTAGGTCCACACCTGTAACTACAGATGTGTACTTAATTTGCAATCAAGGCACACATATAATACTTTTTAATTGCACTTTTGCAATCAGACACATATATAATAACAAATTGGGGTCATTTCATATTTTTATGTTGTTTTATGTTTAAGGTCATAGAAAAACAGCATTCCTCCTAAATGAACTTGAATTGACAGATGCCTTGACATCATTACCCTCTACATTTTATGTTCCTCAATGCAGTGCATGGCTGAACCACAGCTAGGCTCCACCACTGACGGTTTGTTGGTGGTGGCAGTAAAGGTTGATCCTGCGACTCTGTGCTGAAAGCCTACCAGATGTTGCCCCCCTCCACCCCCTCACCAAACAACTTACCCCATGTCTGTCGGTGTCGTAGAGCTGGACTCCTGTTTGCAGAACAAGCTCATCTTCATCTCCCTGTCTGCCCAGCTCTCGCTCTCTCTCTCTCTCTCTCTCTCTCTCTCACTCGCTCTGCCTCTACCTCTCTCTCTCTCTCTCTCTCTCTCTCTCTCTGTCTCTCTATCTCTCTCTGCTTCTCGCTCTTTCTCTCGCTCTCTCTCTGTCTCTCTCTCTCTGCCTCTGGCTCTCTCTCCCTCTCTCTCCCTCTCTCTGCCTCTCTCTGCCCCTCCCTCTCTCTCTCTCTGTCTCTCTAGGATATTGTCAATAATTAAAATAACCTGCCAGAGAGTGTAGTGACTGTGTCTGTGACGTTCCTTACCCACAATGCTTCGCTCTTCACCTCATCCCCTGTGGGCCCACTTTCCATTCGCCTCAACCCTCTTGATGTACAACTTCTCATGTCCTTCGTGCTCTCTCTCTCTCTCTCTCTCTCTCTCTCTCTCTCTCTCTCTCTCTCTCTCCCCTGTCCTGGTGTCCAGGGATGAGTGACAGTAAACAGGGTTGGAGAGACGCACATCGCAGACGGGCCTTGAACTCTACAAAAGAGACGTCTGGTCTCTTGCTCTCTCTCTCCCTCTCTTTCTCTCTCCCTCTCTTTCTCTCTCCCCCCCCCCCCCCCCCCCCCCCCCATCGTCTACTGGCTGCACACTGTAACTCTAGAGCCCCCGTCCGTTGTCACGGCCCGCGTTACCGCGGCGACCCCTAGCCCAATTATGCAGCAGACCCGGGGCTTGATGATATAACCTTGGGTGTCGCATGGGGGGCATCGGGGGGGCGCACCCCCTGTCCATCATGGGGTGTCAGCGCTGCTCACTAACCAGACACTTCCTTGAGCGGTCCCACTGGGGGGCCTGAGGAACGGCGACTGCCTTTGCAAAAGGTCCTGGTACATGACCCCCGCCCCCCCCCCCCCCATCTTCTCCGCTGCTCCACACTCCCGCGGGGGAGTTGTGTTTCTTCACCAGCTAGAAGTTGTCCTGATGTAAATATCGGGGTGATCCACTCTTCTATTCTATGCGCAAAATGTTAAAAATAAGCTCTTACTGGATGCAAATCATGGACGGTGAAGTGTGTTAGGATAAGATATTGGGAGAACGCCGAATAACATTTGTTTCCTTTGGTTAAATTGGTGTGAGAATATTGGTTTAGAGGGAATATTTTTTGGTTGTATGCTATTATATAAATGTTAATTTCTTCATTAGTGGTTGTCATCCTAGGGGAATATGAGTATGCTAATGAGTTGCATGATTGCTGCATAAAATAGCTCAGATTCATCCATAACGTCCATGCATCCTCAGCACTTGTGGGTGAATTAATGTGCCCCCGTGCTTAGCATGCATTATGGGATGCCTGGGACAAGCCGCCACTGGTGCGGTGCTGTTTGGTTTGCTGGAGATTGATTTACATTTCCAAAGGTATGGGGATGCTGCTGTTGTTGCTGCTGCTTTATGACGCTGCATATATTTAATATTGAACCCATTGAAATGGTGATGCCAATAGCAAAGCTCCAAGCAATAAGCTTTTGCAGCCAGGCTTGTGCTGTCTAAAGTCAGAGGTGGGAAATGCAGTTTTACAAAATAAAAGTCCCTCCCAGGATTTTAGTGCAATATTGATTTAGCAGAAGCATTACATGAAGTTACGACTTAAGCGTAAGAAAACCTCTCATTTCTATAAAGATATTAATTTTAATTACTTGTCGGAAATTTGGAAAATCTATGACCTCTTTCCTGATTCTATTTGACCAAGCTGTAGCCCAAATAATCAGACAGAAAACAGGGCTATGGTTTGCAAAGTCTATTTGCTGTAGTTTGCTACTAGAAACAGGTAGAAAGTGACAACTTGGAGATTTTACCAAAATTTACGACAAACACCATGTTAAGTGAATTGTATTTCTTTCCCGATGGCTTCTTAGTCAAATGATGGATGCTTTTGGTACACAAAATAGTTGTCCAAAAAGGAAAGAACACACCAATTTCTTAAAATAAGATTTTAATATTACTTATTATCATAAAGATATATTTACACACTTTACAGAAATAGAAAATAAAACACAAAGCTACGCATGAAAGGAAACAAAAAATTACTCCAAGAGCTAAAGCTTATCTTTTATAAATTAGAAACCAAAAGTTCAAATATGTACACAGTATTTCAACCATTTCTGATACACTTGTTTTATTCATTTATTTAGTTATTTATTCATTCATGTATTTTTGTCCAGTTCAACATCAAAACAGAGACAGGGACTGTACATTTGGCCTGGTGAATAATATGGGCTCACACCATAAACAGAGTTTAGAAGATCAGGAGTAATACGTTGTCTTTTTAAAATAGTATCTGCTTGAGACCTAGTAACACTGTCACAATGGTGTGTAAACCTACAGACTCAGCCATTTCCCCTCCTCCGACGGTTTAAAATGGTGGTGATGTTGGACGCCTTAGTTTATATAAGGTGGGATAAAACCTGTCACAACTGAATAAGAGGGGGGGGAGGGTATAATCAAATACAGGGGGCAGAGGAAGTCTTATTTTGAAGCTGGGGATGATGACGGATAAATTCCATTTTCCCCTTGGATATACAATCTAATCTCACGTTGGACTGCCTGGCCCGTGGGAGCGTGCGGCTCCATTCATTGGGTTGAATGTCCACCACACGATTCTACAGATGCTTACTCGGAAGGCCAACATGATACAGTAAAATGTATGTTAAGATGCACAAGTTAAATAATGGAATGTGTCTTGAAGGTAACTTTATTTTCCTTACTGACCTAAATGTTGGATATCCCCTTTTGATGAATTTGCCTCACAGAGAACTGTAAAAAATATGCAAAATATGCACGCACTGATATTTAAAAATTAAAAATCTCTATATATATTTTTAAGGAATCTGGGGACATTCTATACATTTGGTAGAACGTAGCAACCAATGGCTAACATTGAATTTCCTCTTTAACACATCTTAAACATCCCATAAACCATTTCCACTTTGCAATTCCTTCCTTCCTTGTCATTCCTATCCAGATGCATTTAAAAAAAAAAAAAATCCCAACCCAATGAGAGGGGAGGGAGGAGGGGTGGCTATCAACCCCAAAACCCAAAACAAAACGTGGGGCCTATGTGGGAAACATGCTAACAAGTGCATAGGAGCATTACTGAGGCCTGTGATCATCACGTCAAAGAAGAGGTGGAGAGGAAACAATGTGTGTGTTTGTGTATGTACGTGTGTGTGTGTGTGTGTGTGTGTGTGTGTGTGTGTGTGCGTGCTTGCGTGTGTGTGTGTGTGTTTGTGTGTGTGAGCCTTGCTGGAAAATACCATTTTCCTAGGAAATGGTTTTGCTCCCCGAGCATAATGTAGTGGTTTACCATTTGAGATGGAGCGCGTGTGTGCTCTTCCCTCCTCACCCCCATGCCCAGACGGGGTGCAGGTTAGTGGGGGACCTACATGAAGACCGTGCCTCTGAAAGCTTTCACCGCGTCCACAACCTATTGTGCTGCAGACTACTTAGCTATTTTTGTTACATCCACAAAAGAGAGAGTACTGTTTTTTTTCTTCTCCATACTGTATTAAAAAATAAATAAAAAGTAAGCTTTGGACAACCAGCGAGACGAGAATAAGACAAAGAAATTGTCACAATACACTGCGAAAAACCATTCCATACCAAGAGACTGTTGTTTTTCAGGGTTTGAATGTCCAGCAGCATAATGGAGTTTGCAAAAAAATTGCAGCCTTGCAAACCATTACAGAGAAGTCTCGGAGCGAAGCCACATCTACACAGGGGGGAGTTAGACGTTACCGAAAGGACTCGGAAGGGGATCGTAATTCTAACAAATATTTGGTTTTTTCCATGTTGTTTTTTTCTTTTTTTAGATCCAACCACTGATATCCAGACCACATTCATATATGGTACTTCTACATGAAACCTGTGTTCTTGTTTTGCTCTGCGGCGTGTCTCTGGAGAAGGGCAGCGGGGCTGGTGTGAATGGCGGCGGGCGAGGATACATTCATGAAGAACAGTGCGGACACACAGACGCTGCTAAGCTCCCCGACAGCAACGCCTGACACAGGGAATAAATTGAACTTGGACCACCCCCCCTCCCTATCCCAACCACCCAACCCTCCAACCCCCAGTCTACATACAGCATCCCCACTCCTGTGGCTTTTCAGTCGTCTTACCACCTTTCCCCCCAATAATACATGAGGCATGCTCAGCCACGCGCTCTCATCACCCACGGATCCTTAATGAAATCTACATCTCTGTCTGTGAGGGTATGAAATAATAATGGTGAAACTGAAATTATTACTCCTTCACAGTGCCCTAGGATCGAATACATTTTTTATCAAGGTAGGAATGGGGCGGGATAGAATATCACTGTGATTTCAAATGCTCTCCTCTTGAAAAGAAAATGATATAAAAAAGCCTATCGTGGTTGGATGAGGAAACGGTGATGTGTTGCTTTGTATTTGCATGAGATGTGGAAACAGATGGGAGAGTGTATTGAGAATAAAGGTTAACCGAGTTAAACCTCGTGGCATTACCCAGTCGATACCAGTTTTACTAGTTAAGCTTGCTAAGTGGACGTGACGGCCACAGTCATTTGGATTTAGGGTTTATCTTCTTTACTCCCCAAACGTAACAAACGACTTGAGCGCTCTAACAAGTCGTAGTGGTTCTTCGAAGTCTGTAACCCAGTGACTCTTGTTAGACAAATCAAATGGGTTTGGGAATTGGAAAGGTGGATGGGAGTGGTTTTTAGTCTAAGCCAATTTGACTATGAGCTCAGACTTTAAGTGGGCCCAGGCTGCCTTGGGGAAATCCATCTGAGAGAGATTAACCGTGGGATTTAATGAGCGTAATGATCAAAGCCACGGCCACCTGTGCTATGGTAGGGCTAGCTAGGAAGGCAACAGTACCCGCTATAGGGATACATTTAGGACTAGCAAGGAGGGCTACACTGGCTTATACATAGAGGGTAGTAGAGTAAAGAGATACGATATACGAAAATATGTTCATATAAGATATAAATGTTCTGTATGTGTGTGTTCATAGATAAATAAATGCACAAAATAGACGGCTCTGGTCTAGGCTTTCTATCACAGACACCCTGAGAAAACAAAAACAAAAACAAAATATAACTTGTAGAACGAAACAAAATTCTAAATATTAATAGAATCCAGTATGATGGAAAGGCATTGCATTCCGTCAATCAAATATCTCCATGTGAGGATCCCACTAGTCTTGTTTTAAACAGTAATACACCTATAGCACTAGTGGTAGGCTGAGCGTGGTGTCATTATTGACTGAGCTGGCAGATATTTTATGGTATTTTGGTCTAATCACCGTTGCTACCACTCTCTAAATGTGATTTTTTTGTTGTAGTTTCTTTTTTTACAGAAATGTTGAATGACGCATAATATGTCAGTGTATAAAGACTTCAAACAGGAGGTAACATGTTTTATTTTTTCCTTCTCTCATTTCTCCCTCTCTTTCGGTGTATTTGACATGTCTTTTCATTTCTGGCAGCATTGTGTAGTAGTTTAGTATTTGGCACTTTATATAAAAGGCCTGGTGGTCCATCATCGCCGTGGCAGACCACCCCTGCCAGTGAACAGTCGTGAGGGGCAGCCGCTCAGAGCAGCAGGCTAGCCAGCATGGTGGAGGGGTTTGGGACGGAAGGGTCTGGATTGGAACTGGGATCTGGTGTTGGGATTTTGAGGTCAAAGGACACTACAGTGTTGGTAACTTGGGAGAGCATCAAGGTGCTAATGAGGCTTAACAGCACCGAAATAGCTACGCAGGAAGCTTTTATCTCAATGCATTATTATTCCGCCAATTACAACAGATTAGCAAGACAAAGGGGGTCTGCCCAGGGCGGATGTAGGTTATAGCGAAGGTGATCGCAAGGTCACGCTCCTGTGCTTTCTTTGGGTCTAAAGACTGCTTTTTTTTAAAGGGTTACGATGAGAACTGAATATCCGTAGACGCGGTGGAATGGCACTGTGCCGGGGCGACCAATCAGCACCCTCTAAAAACTGGCGAAAAGCGTGGCCACAAATAGCAAAGCCAGCATTGGAGTCAGCGGCTGACGGGAGATAGGAGATGGCTATGCCACATCATGCCGACAGATGCGTTAAGACTGAGAATGTACAAGGACTGGACTCCATCTCCACCACATGTCATGCAAACTGTGTGAGAACCGCAGGGAGATGGTTATGAGCGGGCTCGAAACAACAAATGATAATAATAATAATACTAATAATAATAATAATCATAATAGTAATGATAACTAATAGAGAACGAGATAAATAGAAAGGTGGCCAAGTAGGGTCGTATTGAGGGGGGGCGGGGGGAGAAAGAGAGAGCGAGAGACAGAGAAATAGAATCTGGTTGCTCGGGCTGAAGACATATCCCCCCCCCACCCAACCCACCCAACCCACCACCCTCCACCCACCACCACCCCATTTCCCTGCCCCAAATTCTTCTCAGAGCTGAGGGTGAGTGGTTTGTCCTGATTTTTCTTTTGTGGACAGAGTAGCTTGAAGAACCAGCAGGTGCTGTGGACGTCACTCTTCAGGCTGGCCAAGCAATGGCCCTTCGTAGCAAGGTCCCCCGAGGCAAAGGAAGAGCAGAGGAAACAGAACCTGGGGGAGGGCGCTCAAAGCAGTGCCTGCACAAAGACAAAAAATGAAAAGAGAAATTATGTTATTGTTTTTTTTTCCTTTTCTTTTAGCACATACTGGTATCGTATAAAGCATTACATTCTGTTAAGGTTTGCATGGGCTTCAACTTGAAAGGGACTGTCTTTAAATAAAAGATTCAGTTTTTAGTGTGTACATAAACACACACAATGCAGGGTTGAATTACACAACTGAGGTAATGGTTGCAGGTTTCCTGGTCTTTGATGCATATCAACACTGAAATCAGTGAGATAGAATAACAATTGTGTATTTCAGTCAGACACGGAGCCTTCCCCATGGCACTGATTTACAGATTGCCAATCCTATATTTTTCTTTGCCATCGACTCTGCCATCTCTCTCTCTCTCTCTCTTTCTCTCTCTCTCTCTCTCTCTCTCTCTCTCTCTCTCTCTCTCTCTCTCTCAGTTCCTATGACCCATCCCAGGGTTTTTGATTGAGTGTTACATTCAGTTTTCTTTGTACCACGAAAACAAGGATCATTCATTGATGAAAGCCTTTCTTGTTTTGAACGGTTACATATTTTTCTGACTGAGTAATGCCACAAAGGATGATGTAAATCTAATCTCTTGCTTGAGATTGTTCTGCCCCTGTCTTTATGCATTGTTTGCTCCTTGTTCTCGTGTAGGATATCTGCACAGCAAGAAGGAATCACAACTACATCACAGAATATGTGGATGTGTGCGAGATGCGGTACTAAGCCCTTTTAACATCAACAGTATTAAAAAAAAAGAAATATTAAGCCTTAAAACAATAATACCCTGCCTTTAAAATGTTCCACAACATGCTTGACTCCCTACTATTGTAATCGCACTTTAAAATGTTCTCCAAGCCTGCTCGAATGCATACAAAGGCCTACTAAGGTTTACAATGTCTCCTCAAGGATTCCCTCACATCTGGATCATGTAAAAACGAAAAAGTCAAACTCCTTCGCTTGGCCTAAGGTGACAGAGAATAATAGATGAGCTGCCTTTGATATTGAAATAGGGTGACGGTGGTGAGGGAAAGGGGCAGGGTCGGTGCGAGTGGATAACACTGTCAACTCCGTTCCCTCTACCCCCCTTCCTTGTTTATACCAGACGGCAATTAAATCCAGGCCAAATTGTGACATTTTTTCCCATTCAGTCCGTTCGCCTTGCAGCCATGTTCTCCCTGCCTGGTTCCTCTGGCTAATATCTCTGATTTACTCCAGCTTTGATCTTCCTCCTTCTTTGATAGGGCGTGGAATAAAGTGAAACTCCAGCTGCTGGTGTTCTTTCCCCTCCCTCTTCATCAGGGGGAAGGTTGGCAAGAAAGGAAGCAGATAAAAGCGTCTGGCTTGTCCTCGTCTCGATCGCTTGCGATGAGTTAATTCTCTTCCTTCTAGTGTTGTACGAGGAGCTTTCTTGGAACGTTTCTATCGTTCGAAAAAAACTAAAATACGATTGAAAACAGCCGGCCAAACTATCCGGTGAAGGCAAGCATGTTATTTTATTCCTACGTTTAAGAATAAAATGAAATAATAAGTTAAAAAGATTTTTAACTTATTAATTTTTTAGATTTAGTCGAGGGAGGGAGGGAAGAGAGATTCTTGAAGGACATGAACTATGACCCAGCGAAGCGTGAGAGGAAGCGGAGAAACAAACGGTGGGAGGGCTTCATCGTGTTGTGATTGAAGTGGTGTTTGTGAAGACACCATTGTGAGTCATTGATGCGTTTTGCTTTTAAAGAGATCCACCACTTCCTGAGGCTTTCCTCATTGTGTGGCCGCCATTCCTGACCCTGAAAACAAGCACTCACAATGCACAACCTCAGAGAGAAAATGCTCTTATTTTATTGGCAGAGTGCGAAACTTTAGTAGTCCTGTGTTTTCACTGAAGTGCAGAATGCCCTTGCCTGAGGACTTTGTTCATCGTCTTTCTTGCCTCGCTCGCTTCCTCTAAACAATACGTTATGACTTGCACTCAAAATAATTTATCATCCTAAGAAATAATAAAATAAGACAACTTGAGGTTTTCTTGAATCTGAATTCGATAAATTTGGTTTTATTGGAGTCTTCCTTTTGTCATACTCACCCTAGTTCTCGCTATGTGACTTATTTATGGTGGACCACTGCAGGCTAGCATTGTGTGTTACGCACCCCCTCGGGGGTTATTATGGCCTGGCGAGTTCTTCTGTCTCTGTCAGAGTCTGGGACTAGAGACATGTAAATTGTCATGGTCCATAATGTATACACCAGTCTACTGCTGCTGCTAATGCCCTTCAATACAAGAAGTGCAGATGAGGTAAACATCCTCACATAAGCTAGTCGGTCAAGTTTAGCTCAAACTGCTCATAATTGTCTGTTTAGTTTAGTTTCTATTTTGACCCTGTAGTAATTTGGATGAAAGTTGTTCATTATACAGGGGCAGAAAGTATATGTTTATTTTAATTGTACAAAATTATTTTGGGCAAGGGAAAGACAGAGTGTCTGAAGGGGTGACAGTTTAAATATTTTCACAGATTAAGAGATGAAATAACTTTGGCATAAAGACTTGCTTGTCTTAATGGGAAACTAAACATCCTTTCATGTGAAAGAAACACAATCACAACTCAGCTGAGAAACCTAAACCTCCCCTGTATTATCTCTAGTAAAACGATTAATTAATTTTATCTGATTGAAGGATAAGGTTCACTTTAACTCATTGGTCAGGATTCCCAGTATATTTTTCCCCCAACTAGAGCAAATATATTAAATTACATGGCATTACACAAACCTACCTGTAGAGTACTATTGAAGGACCAAACAATGTAATGCACTGTGGTTAGGTTTGCTGAGCTTTTTTGTATGCCAACAGATAACATCTCTGTGTGAGTTCAAAGGACTCCTATTGGTCATTGAAAGAAAGCCATTGAAAGATATTCCAGACATCCTGTTATAGTTTTACTTCTGCCTTAGATTCCCCAAACAATACTGAATTACTCATTTATGGGCGAAGTTTAAGACATTTATGCCTTTTTGCGGCATGATATGAACGACGCCATTAAGCACGAGACAAGACTTGAATTGGCCGTTTATAACTGCCCCCATTACGCAGCAGTAAGAAACTCAAAGCGACGTCAGCTAAACAATGGCGTTGCGTCACTCCCATGGAATTCCATTTCCAAGATCATGAGAGGATTTCAGTCTACAGCAACACCCTCGCAGCCGTTCTATCTCGTTTCATCGCATGGTTTCCACTCGTTCCAAGATTACTTTAGTCTCCAGCAAGTCCCTCTCCGTTTGACCCTCCTTTCATTCGCTTCATCTCATTGTTTTCCTATGTTTCACCCCATCTTTCCTGCGTGTAGCCACGTCACAATCTTCCCCTCCGTACACCTTCGGGTAGAACCCGCGTCCGAACCAGCCGTCGTTCAGAGGAACCCACCTTGTTCTAGAACGGCATGGGCCCCTTGTGGGAGAGACGGGGCCGTGGGCGTCTCCTCTTCCAGCCCGCGGGTCTGTGGGTCTGTCCGCCCCGGCCCGGGTTCTGCGATGGGACCCTCCTGGGCGGGGCGCCGTCCTCAAGAGCTCTGCCGCGGTCCGTGGAGGCCATGGGACCTGGAGGGGGGGGGGGAACAGAGGAGGGCATGTCAGAGGGTTCTCTCCAGCGAAGGACGTTTCGCATTGTAGTCTACGATGGAGAGATTATATATGTATATATATATATATGTGTGTGTCTATGATTCGATTTTCAACACAGCAGGAAAAAAGGGAGCACATGGGTAGATGAGGAGAACGAGACGTGTGTGGGATTTGTGTGTGTGTGCGTGCGTCTGTGTTTGTGTGCAACAGTCAGCCCACCCAGGATTGTAGTTCATCAAAGCACAATGTGGGGGAACCAAAACAGGGCATCCAGAGCTAGCCAGCACGCCAGAGAGCTGTCAGTAAAGCCCGACCCCGGTGTGCCATGTCTCCACCACTCCCCGTCAAGATTACGAGACGGATCAAGACACCAGCACCCTTCACCTGGCAGAAGTGCATCCTTTAGTGCCATGGCGTTGACCCCGTCCCAAACCCCCCAAACCCCCCAAACCGACCCAGATGGTGGACATGGCGAAACCTCACGAAACAAACCTCACGGAACGAACGTGGTGTGTGAACGCGTCGCGACTGAGGGTGTGCATGTGTGTGTGTTAAAGAGCGATCCCAGATGTTTTCAGTCATCTCTCAATAAGTGTGGCCTGATCTGTTTAAGCCCCTTCCCACCCATCCCCCCCCCCCACACACACTTCCAAATGGGTTGATCCGCTTTGGTTTCTCTGTGACCTTTCAACCTTGCCCAAACTCAGAGGACCCCCACTTGGTTATTCCTTTAGGTGTGTGTGTGTGTGTGGGTGTGTGTGTGTGGGTGGGTGTGTGTGGGTGTGTGTGGGTGTGTGTGTGTGTGTGTGTGTGTGTGTGTGTGTGTTTGGGGGGGAGAAGATGTTGAACACATCTTTACTTGCAATTCGATATTTATTGTGGTTGATCTTTCGCACCTCTTTTATTTCATTAGTCCCATGAAACTTTACTATGTGTGTCGGTCTGGCTGTTTACAGAGTAACATCAGGTGTTGAATATCTTGTGGATAGAAATAGCAGTTGGTCAGTATTCATTTAGTTTGGAATGGTGGCATAGAATTTAAATGATTTGCTCCATTTAACAAGCCCAATTTTCTAACACTTTCCAGCTCTTGGCAGTTTATTCAGTAAACAGTTAAGGCGGTAAAAACGGCAGTGTAGTTGCTGAAATTGTAAGATGCAATTTTTAAAACACCTAAACATAAGGCTAACTTTGAGAACCAATTGATCGCCATGTCTCAACGTTAAAGACTCATTCTAATTAGGTTTTTCTTTAAGAAAATAAAAAAAGATTTACGTCAGACAGAAATCCTGTCAATCCGTCAGGCCGTGAAAGACACTGGCACCGTTTTTAGGGTTCTCCAGAGAATGGACTTCCTAGGGTTTACGAGCTGCTGAACAAGCAAAACCCCGGCAGATAACTGCCACAGAGGTGAGAGAAGGCGGGAAAATGTCTACTCAAGTTGGCTATTGAGCAGATGTCAAAGCCATGTTATTTTTTCAGGCCTGGTTCTACAACTTCAACGAAATTGTCAAGAAACATCAAGCCCGAGTACTTTCTCTTTCATTCCCAGCATTCAGAGGAGACTGCAGACTACGTTCAAGACGTCAAGACGTTTGGAGTCTTGGTCTTGTAAATCAGGGAGTTCCACTTGGTCTTCTTGAACAGACATGTTGTGTTTTTTTGTTTTTTTGGGGGGGATTTTTGTTTTACAACATCTTAGCAGAAATGTAGAAGTAGAAGTCATCGTTACCCATTCGTAGAACAAACAATGACCATCCTCCTAACAATAGCATCTCAATTACTTTCGACAAACCTAAATGGTTTCCAGCATGTAAGGGCAAACAATAGTCGATTGCAGGATAAGCCAGAAAGCTAATTTTCTTCAACAAACACATTGGACATTATGAATGTAATAATTTGAGTGAACAGTAGGGTAATTAGTCTGTGTCAAGGCAATTCTGTGTTGCATATTTCTGCATCCAAAGCCAGACTTTCCCCTGTAATAGTGTTAATCTGTACATTATCCTCTTGTTCTTGCCCCAGATATAGAGTAAATGAGCGATGTACATTCTGAACTGAATAATCAGAGGCTTTATCGGCTTACTGAAGCTTTATTTTATGGGAATATGAGCCGGAAACACAAATTACAAAAGTATACACACATGCACACACAAACACAAACACAAACACACACACACACACACACACACGCACACACACACACACACACACACACACACACACACCACACAGCACACAGCACACACACCCACACACACAGATACTCACAAACACATGCACACAGATAGAAATTGTGCCATAATTGCACCTGAGCCATTTGTGCAGAATGTAACTCACAGGGCTGTTCCTCTCGGCTGTGCCTCTGTCTCGCTCGCAAGCAAGCCAAGTCTGTAATGAGACAATTTAGATGTCTCCTGTCATGGCGAGCTGTCAGCTGAAGCTCAGCGCTGGGGAGAATGACTCCTTCCCATGATTGTCTTGACGAATCTCAAACCATCCATCTCAGTATAGAATAGAAATTGTGTTATGAAAGCTGCTAAAAATAGCTTGTTTATTTCCCCAGTGGAAAGTGGGAAACCTGCAGTTATGCCACACTGTAACCCGCACTTGGCAGACCCACATGATGGTGACAGACATGATAAAGCGAGATTTGGGGGTCTGTGGATCCAAAGACGCATAGCGTGGAGTCAGATCGACAGACTTTAAATGTGCAAGCGGGTAACAATTAGGAAAAGTTAATTGGACGATAACTC
The DNA here is from genome assembly GCF_949987615.1 of Pollachius pollachius. Taxonomy (NCBI): domain Eukaryota; kingdom Metazoa; phylum Chordata; class Actinopteri; order Gadiformes; family Gadidae; genus Pollachius; species Pollachius pollachius. The sequence continues at coordinate 8,761,419 of NC_136943.1, forward strand.
ACCATGGTTATCGTTGTCTAACGTATGTTTGATTACTTTGTGTTTTTGCCAGCAATCCTATTACTCTCACTGCGGTCCATTCCTCACTGTTCATTCCCATTTAATTGCTTCATGTTTACGTTAAGTTAGCAGAAGGATAAGATCTAGCTTCAAAGTGTCCTTATCTCTCAATTCGACTACCTCAAAACCCCCCCGGCTTTAGACTTATTCCAGCAAATCCCAGAATGTCATCCTTTCAGCTGGTAATTCCCTCATTAAACTTTAATAAAGCTAGAATTCCAGGAATGTCCCTGCCTACGGCCACCAATGCTTTTTTTTCTGCCCATATCTCCCTCCTACTGGAGGGGACCACGGTTTTTGCTTTGGCTCGGTGGAGGTTATAGTGTCGCGGAATGTCCACTCTGCTCCACGTTCATAATGAATCGTTCGGTCAGCTGATGCCTAATTTCCCACTCTGGCTTCAGCACACTTCCAAGAGACCATCCATCACGCTGTGTATTTTCATTGGCCGGGCCCTCTGTCTTCTCCTGCCCATGCTGAACGAGCATTACTGACAACTCGCCCGCCACCCCTACCTCCATCCTCATCCCCCCCCGCCCCATCTCGCCCCCGGTCGATTCCCAGCGGCCTGTCATGGAGACTCAAGGAGTTATGGTGTGCATCTCTCTCTGCTCATCTGGTCAAAGGGAGAAAAAAAAAGAGACAGCAGTGCTCTGGTTCGATGCCAACTTCATCAATCGCCCTCATGGCGGCCTTGAGCCAGACGTACATCACACAGCAGCCAGGGATGCTGGCTAGTCGATACACGAGCGCAAGAGAGAGCCTCGCAAATGGGTTTAGCGTTGCCCGCTGAGGATTGTCAGGTCCGACGTACGCTGCTGAATGGATCGCATATCCAATGCACTTGTAAATGTAGCCCATAATGGCCGACTAGACTCTCAGCAGGCCATGAAAGATTAAATAAGTTTGCGATTGCAATCGCAGCGAGTTGGAAGGGGCCGCGGGCCAAAGAAATAGAGGCCATTGTTTGCGGGGATCACGTAGAAAAGGACAGTCGAAGCCGAATTATTGCCGGTTCGATTTCAGTCAAACTGAATCATCCGCAGCGATTCCACTGTTTATTCTCATCACTTTGAGACACACTGGTTACGATTCAATCAGATGTTGCCTCATTTGCTTGAGTTAATTTTCATAATTTACATTCAGCGTTTAAGCATTCACATTTCGATTGGCTGAACATTTGATTGCCCGTGTTTCTTGGGGTGTTTTTTCCCCGTGTGTCTGCCAGCCCACCTCCTGTGACAGCTCCAGGGAGCGAGAGCCGCTCAGCACAGTTTGAACAGCGGTAACTTGATGTGTAAACAAGCTGCTTTGCTATCATGTAAATTAGGGCACTGGCCTGGAACATTAGGAGGAGAGGAGAGGAGAGGAGAGGAGAGGAGAGGTGAGGAGAGGACAGGAGAAGAAAGGAGAGGAGAGGAGAGGAGAGGAGAGGTGAGGAGAAGAGAGGAGAGGACAGGAGAAGAAAGGAGAGGAGAGGAGAGGAGAGGAGAGGAGAGGACCCGAGAGGAGAGGAGAGGAGAGGAGGGAAGTGATCTCTTTGTCTTTACCTTTTGATTTGTCATCATATCATGACTAAATTGTTACAGTGATTAATAGCAAATAGTAATTGAGCTTGTTCTGAAGAAAACCTTAATCAAACGCTGTTCTCTTTCCACCATTATAAAATTCCTTCCGCAATTTGATCTTAATAGTCCTAGTGAGCTGGACCAGCCCACATCATGTCATTGTATATGATGCAGATGCATACATAAAGGGAATCTCCATCACGGTTACCCTATAGGTTCTTTGTTTACAAAAACGTCCCAACTTAATTAGCATTGTTGCGTAATTTACCCAGGTCCTCTTTTATCCTAATACAGTATGCACGTTGGGTCCTCATGGGTGACACTTGGAAGCCTTAATCCCCTGGCATGTGTAGCCATGGTTATTACCATGACGTCGGAGAAGCTCGCTCTGTTGTCGCCGTAATGAGCCCCCTTTTTTTCATTCACTAAAAAGAGCAGCTTGAGCCAATGAATCCCTTTATAGCATGCTAACGCTACAGACACGCTAACCCACACACGACGCAGGCAGACACAGACACACACATATGCCATAGCCTGAGATGCCTCCCACTACATAAGCACATAAGGGGATCAGGATTATTTAGGCAACGGTGAAATCGTGTCAATCGTGCCAGTACGAGAGAGCACAATCTCTTTAGCGTCGACTGCGCCCCATCCACTCCAAACATGAATGGGTGCTTAAGGAAGACCTCACGCTGTTCTGCATTGGCAATGCTCAGCATCCGTGCTCCCCCTTTATGTCCCTCTGAGGCTGAAGTTGGGAGTGCTGCTTATCGTACAGCTATTAGCAGCCACGGGCCTCGGAAGAAACTGGTACCGATTGCTTCGCCGACTTCCAGACCATGTTACCATGGCAGCGGCAGTCAAAGCTGCTCAGTCAGGAGGAAGAGGAATGACGTTGTCAGCTGGGTGAAGATGAAGAAAAAGCACCAGGTTCCCAGTTTATGCGTTTGAGGTGCGTTACAGTGGCATCTTTTCAAACCCCTTTCCCAGGACATTAAACACGTTGCTTTATATCTGTCTGTTCCTCTTGGAGGTGGTTTCGGTTGTGCTTATTGTCGTTGCCGGTTTGGCCCTGTTTGATATGCAGCATTGTTGTGGCTGTGATAATGCCAGGCTTGTTGCGGAACTGAAGGAAGGCTTTGTCTACATGTAAAATACACAGAGGAAACTCAAGTGCATGAAAAAGTTGCTCTTCCTGAGCAAGCATTGCAATCCTCCCCCCAAACCCCCCACCCCCGCACCCTCCCAACACACACACACACACACACACACACACACACACACACACACACACACACGTACACACACACGCACACACACACACACACACACACACACACACACACACACACCCTGTCTCTTTGCAATTATCCTGAGAAACCAGATCCCCCCACCTCACCCCACCCCCAGCACCCCCCCACACTTTCCTTGAGTCTCTCTACAGATGTCCCCCCCCCCTCAGTGTCCCTCGGGTGCCTGGCGGGGGTCTCTGGGGCGCCGAAGTATGCGTTGCTCCTGAACGAGGTAGGGTGCGGGGCGATGAGGTGTGAGATGGCCTGCTCTGCTATGATCAGAGCACCTGGGAGTTCAAAGCTCTGGCGCGCTCACGGTGGGGCTGGGTGTGTAGAGCTTGCAAATGAAAACCCACGGTAACTACAGAACTGCCTGTTGGTTTATTCACACCAAGCCACTACAGTGGCAAAGGGGTGAACCGATGGTGAGAAGGTAACTATAGGTCAGAAGGCAAAGCCCCAGAACAGATGCAACACATGTAAGACTCACACCCAAACATAATTGCGTTTCAATCTCATTTACGTCTAGGGTTGCCTCTCTATAGAGAGATGATGGAGTCGCAGGAAGCAGAACAACAAGCCTTGTTTTGTTGCAGGCTATTCGGGTAAACATTGGTGGGGCCGTAGTGGCAGGTAAAGTAGGTGAGTCCGCCAACCGAGCACTGGCCTGATCTCTAGAGACAGCATGTCAAGGGCAAAGAGGATCCTCCGCCCATCCGTTTCCATGGGCACACTAATCAGATGTGAAGCAGGGCCCCTCCCTCGCCTGTGTCACCGCTCGCCCCATGCTGGGAGCCCGCATGCCTTCCTCCCGTTTGAGAGGCGAGCGAGAGAGGCAGAGAGAGAAAGAGGGAGGGGGGGGGGGGGGGGGGAGAGAGAGTGAGAGAGAGAGAGAGAGGATATGATAAAATAGAGAGAGAGGAAAGAGAGAGGGACCAAAGCTGTCCAACGGGGAGAATGGGACCTCAGCCTCTCCCAGTAGCATACGTACTGGGAGGAAAAATAGCATCAACATTGCGTCAGATGAGGATGCCTCCTCACCAACCCACAAGATGCAAAGTAGCTATTTTGATCGACTTGATGCCCAATCTTTATCGCCCGAAACAACATAAACAAATAAATAGAATAACATTTTAAGCGACATCAACGCTGTAAGATACCTATTGTTCAACACACAATGTACGGTTTCATCGACCTAACAACCTGATCATTTAAAATCAGGGCCGCTAAAGATTTTTATGTGCGGTACTTCAAACCAAACATAAAACTCCTGCTGCTCCTTATTGATAGATTGAGCTGTCCAGAGTGGCAGTGCAGGTAAGCCCTGCAGCCCAGAGTTTGTTAGTCCTGCACGGGCACATGGTACCCATTAGCGGCCTGGATAAACTGTTTACCTGACAGCGATGGGTGTTTACACATTCCATATATTGTTTCTCCCTTTTGACTTTCATAAACATCTGCTCATGATCTGGGGGTCCTGTAGTGAAGCTAAGGGGGTGGGGGGGTAAAAAGAAGGTAGAGATAGAGGGACGCAGCAAGGGGCCCTGTCTTATCCCAAAATAACCATCAGGAACCAGGCGGGGGAGAGAGAGAGAGAGAGAGAGAGAGAGAGAGAGAGAGAGAGAGAGAGAGAGAGAGAGAGAGCAAGAGAGAGAGAGTGTTTGGGGCTATCAGTCAACAGCAGAACCTTCGATCGCCCTGTGTCTCAGTTGACACCAACCCCCGCATAAAACGTCCTCCAGGGACAAAGTGTCATTGGATACAATAGATAAAAAAATAAAACAGGATGACAACTTCCTAGTCCTTAAATAATGTATTATTTATTAAACAGAGGCCTCTTCTGTTGTTCTGCATGTGTGTGTGGCCACAGAAGGGAATCAGTGTCAGATGGAAGTGATGTAATAATGATGAAGGATGTCCTGATTTTGGTTCCCACTTCCTTTGGGTCACAGGGCAGGAGCCTAGGGTCCAAGGAGGGGCTATCTAGCCCTCTAAGGGTCCTGGGGAATCTAAGGTGCACCACAGATGTTGATATGTTGTGTCCTAGGGCTTGGATTCGGTCTGATCCCAATAGAGACGTTATTATGTTTTTTCACAAATCCGACCTAATATGCTATAGCCCTGATCCATCATCCCATCATTCCTGATGATGAACCCACAGACAAAATTCCTTGTTCTTCCTAACCAGTGCCAGCTGTTCAGTGCCCTCCCAAAAGTCTTCTGATCAAACTGTTTTCTGTTTAAAGCTTTAAGTGACTTGGACTTTTTAGCTTTTCTAAACTGCTAGTTTAAACCGACTTATTCGAATAATCGTTCAAAAAAGAGTTTCAAGGGGGCGTTGTTCCACAACAGTGCGTGACATGACAGGAAGGTAATATTTTTACCTCCCCAAATTCCCACAAATTGAGCATGAAAGCAATTAAAGTGCATGTATTGTAGAGTCCCCAATATTGACTCTGCAACGCAGTGCGGTGTTAATTAAAACGTCTACTCCGATCGTGATCAGGAATCCGATCTGTTTCGGCCACCACTATATAATGTAACACTTAATGTTCAAACAGAGAGCCATAAATCACCTTGTTTTTCGACCCTGCTTCCCAATTGTGCCGTTTTGAAAAATATCTGTCTCTAATTAACTTGTTGGGGGAGAGAGCGAGAGAGAGAGAGACAGACCAGAGAGAGGCCAGAGTGAGACCAGAGCCGGCTCAGCCCGAGGACAGGGTCTTGTGGTTCAAAAAGGTCTGGTTAACAAGCAGACTGTGTAACCCCCCCACCAGAACCCACTGCTACCCCCACGCCCTTTGTCCTGACAACACCGGTTGTTCCCTCAAAGTTCAAAGCCTGGTTAAAGTGCCACTGGGCAGCTTGTTAGTGTATCGAAATGTAGCGAAAACTGAAATTGATCTGAAGGAAAGGTTCACCACAGCAAACTTGCCATATCATCCATTTCTACACATTTTTAGACCGCTAGCTGGAACAGTTTTGGGGTTTCTGTGGGTTCGGTGTATGTAAATGTATTCCTTTTTCGCTGGCCTCTCTGTCTCATTTAGTTCCCCGTGGCCTCACGTTTACCCTTTCCTTTTTGGGGTTTTCACCACACATGCTCTCAAGGCGATGTCTCAAGTGAGAAGATTTATTTATTTAAAGCATTCTGAATTGCATTACGACAGTTGGTCCAGCCAGTCCCATGTGCCAAAGTAATCAAAGGGCTGAACTCTCTGAGGAGGACCGCTCGCCCCAAAGGTTAACCTTATATCCCTTGCAGATGAGTTAGGATTTCTCTTTAATCTCCTCTCGAACTCCTACCCTTTCCTCAGCCATTGTGGTGCGCCATTGAAGCTGGTAGGTAGGGGGATATTCTACAGATGTCGGCAAAGCTGTCCACAAAAAAGCCTGGTTGGTGTATAAATCTCGACCACTGTACATCGAGGATTATGGCTCTAATGCCAAACAGACGTACGCATTCTGGATGCCTAGGCAGAGCCACGAGTTCAACAGTTTGAACATTTTATAGTTTTTCAACTTGATCTTCAAGAGTCCCTCAACGGGATACATTGACATAATATGAGATTCATCTGGGTTTGTGTGTGTGTATTATTCCCTGCCCTGTATTCCCTCACAATGATGCATGGGTATCAAAAACCGGAAATCAAGGTGATGCATAAAATAGATCCAAGAACTATTGAACGTGTCTCTTGATGTTTGTGTGTGCGTGCGTCTGTCCTGTGTTTCTGTGTGTTTCAGACTAAAAACCAGCTGTCACTTACAAGCCCCAGTGCCTCAGAGAAAAGCCTTGGTGCGTCTTCATAATCCCGTAATAACCTTTCCACTGAACCCCCTCGGATGTGACTGTTTGCCCCGCTGTTATTATGTTATTCCTGGACATCTGGAAAAGTTTCCCTGTTTTTCTTCTCCCCAGCCGACATAATCACATCCACGGTCAAAAACACCTTCTTTACATTAGAAGCTCTCGTGTGGTGAAAAAGCAAGGATCATGATTTAAAGCTTCCTGGTGCGCTGTTTGCTTTGGGGCCTATTGATGTTGTTGAACAAAATATCCAGATTGTTTCAGACTTTTTTTTCTTCTTTCTTCTCTGTGGGCCAGTGGCTGCCTGAGCCAGTAGCTGCTCACAAACACCATCCCTCCCCTGGATCCTTAACGCTCTGCTGTGCGTGTATGTGATGCTGGGGGTGTATGCTGGTGGCTGGGGCTGTGGTCGGGGCCGCCCCAGCTCCTACATCAAAGTTAAACTCGGAATAATACCCGCCGCTGACAGCCGTCTTAGCACCAGCTCTGTGAATGTCGCGGTGGGTGATTTCACTCACTGATAACAGCCTCCTCTCTGCACCTGAGAGGCAATCAGGAGACAGCGAAAACATGCACACAATCTTTTCTTCTGTGTGTGTTTGTGTGTGAGTGATGTCAGTGTGTATATATGTGTGTGTGTGTGTGTGTGTGTGTGTGTGTGTCACACGTGTGTAAGTGTGTGTGTGCCGCATGTGTGCGCGCCCGGGTGTGTACCTATGATGGTCTACGCTGGCCTGTTGTTTTTGTCCTGTGGGTCCCTAGACGCCGACGGCCTGTAGTGTTTCCATTGGAAGGGGAAAACAGCAGCTTCAATATCGACGAGGAGATTGCTGCCTTGAGAACCCAGGCCTATTTCCTGAAGAAGGATTGTTTACATACCAGCCATAAGAGTTATAGGCGGGAAGAGCGCAGGTATCCACTGAAGGATGAATTATAAATACCACATGTCTACTACTGTGGTGCGGTCCACTCTGGATGCGGAGTGCTTTTTTACGGATGGGTAATTGAAGCGAGGCTCAAGGATGCTCGTAGGACATGTGCAAGGCCGCAGTACTTGTGTTGTGTTGACACTGAATGGATTCAGAAAGCTGTGCTGCTGGTTTATTGAAGCGGCCTGTTGCACACTGTGTTCCCCGCTGACAAACACGCACACACACACACACACACACACACACACACACACACACAGACACACGCGCATGCAGAGATACAGTCACACGCACAGGCACACACAGACACACACACACACACACACACAGACACACACACACACACGCGCATACAGAGATACAGTCACACGCACAGGCACACACACACACACACAAATGCAGAGTTACAGTGACACACATGAATGCACATGCAGAGATACAGTCACACACGCACACACACACACACACACACACACACACACACACACACACACACACACACACACGTACACACACAGTTCTGTTGGTTTGTCAGCTGAAGACTGAGCAAGCACATTGCACATTTACCTCCCCTCCCCCACTAAGAATACAAACATGGAGTTATTCACACACACACATGCAGAGATACAGTCATCCCCACCCTGAATCTAGCAGAATCTGAATCTAGCAGATGCAGCTCCATATGTACCAATCTGAACCTCACCCTTCCAATGACAAACTCTACAGTATACCCCACCCTCAAAATTGTGGTCTCCCTGACAATCTCATTTCAATCTTATTCTCTATTGCACACTCATTCAATTATGCACCACCATGTGCATGGCTGCATGCATCGATTCATGCAGACACACAAACATACACACATACACACATACACACACGCACATACACACACACACACACAAACACACACACACACACACACACACACACACACACACACGACACACACAGATGCTTGGGAGACGGAGCCTACTCAACTAGAAAAGCGTTGTCTGGAAGATGAGAGGCTTCACACCCCCAGCCTACATGCAGAGCCCCCTTCCCCGACACCTCTCTGCATGCACATACTGTAACACAGTGCTTGTGGCTGCGTAGCCGCGCGGCTCCAGCTACCAGGGCCGTCGCTTCCCTCCCCACGCCCACCGAAGGCGCCGCAACGCACTCGCAATCGCAATCGCTCTCGCAATCGCTCTCTCTCACCCCGGTCCCTCGTCTTGTATATTTCCCATCTCTCTTTTTCTCTCTCTCTCTCTCTCCCTCTCTCTCCACCTCCTGGTCTCTCTTAATCTTCTCTCTCCATCTTCTGGTCTCTCTATCTCCTCTCTCATCCCCTTTCTCTCTCTCTCTCTCTCTCTCGCTCTCTCTCTCTCTCTCTCTCTCTCTCTCTCTCTCTCTCTCTCTCTCTCGCTCTCTCTCTCTCTCTCTCTATCCCTCCTACTGTGCTCTCTATCTCCTCTCTCCCCTGCTCTCTCCTTTGCTCCACTATCCCCATATTTCTCTGTCATTTAAGCCCAGATGCTCTTCTAGCGGTAGGGAGTGGTGGTTTGGGGGGGGTGAACGAAGCACATAAGCAGCATGACTTGAACAATGTTGGGGACGGTGATAAGCCTCTGGGAGCCTCCTTTCTCTCAGGCGACCAGGGGTGTAGGGTGGTGGGCTTTCAGGCGTGGAGAATGCTTAGCCACACGCAGGGCGTGAAAAACAAACGCTGGCCTTAATGCGAGATAATTGCTTCCCATTTACTCATGTGAGCTCCAAGCCACGAGACAGAAATAGCACGTCACTGAAAGCGAATGTGCTGCCGGGGGGGTGAATCGGAAACTGTGAGTGCTTCGCCCCGTGGATCGATACGCGGATCGGACAGCAGCGAACCATGGAGCCAACGCATCGTCCTCCTGCCCCATCACATCCACACTCACCCTGTGGACGGCACTGCATCTTACACACTTCGCAAGCAAACAGCTCCACCCCATCCAGGTGTATGCCTGTACTATAGAGACACACACACACACACACACACACACTCGCCCGCACATCTATATGGCTCTTGCAATGGGGCTGAACAGAACCACTATGTCTGCCAAGCAGCTGTAGTTCATAGATAGGTGACAAACCCGGGAGGGGTCTAGACATTGACACAGGACTAACACTGTTGTTTTGTCACACCGCGGTGCTACCTGCAGAACACATCTGCAGCCCGGTCCCTGGGTCTCCCACACTGATCCCCCAGACCTGCCTCTAACAAAGCTCCTTAATCCTACCAGCCACTGAGCCACCAAACGCAGCTCTGCTTTGTCCTCGACTTGTTGTACTTTAATTGAGATAACAGATCCATACTCAACAGAAGCGCTGCAAAAAATATACACATGGAGACAAGGCAAGCCAGGGACAGGCAACGGGAGACTGTACTGTGACAAGGTATTGAGATTGACCTGCTCGAGCAAAGCGCTCCGCATCTGGAATCTGTGGAGCCACAGATTCGATGCGAGAGCGTCCTCCCCGTCATCCAGATGCTCATCCCTTATCTCTATCACATTAGCCTTGCTTATCTTCACAATTTGGTTTGAAGGATGGGACACT
>NC_136943.1:8774161-8781661 GCF_949987615.1 Pollachius pollachius
CTCAGCTGAAAGTCTTTCTGGTAAACCTCTCAATTCGGAGTAATTCTAAAAGAGAATCGCCTGTTAGCCAAAAGTTGCAGGATACATATGCTGTATACAAATTAAGCAACTTTTGCACCCCTCCCAGTTGGATATCGCCTAAATTGTTCATTAAACTGAGCAATGGTATGGTAGGACTTACCATTTACCCCTATAAAACAGCCTTATGAACACAGTTTTATACCGGAATTCACAGATTCACAGTTTATAATAAGGCACGATAACGTAATTAAAGTGAAATGAAACATTCGTCCCATACTGGGACGCTTTAACAACGTTGTGTGTGGTTCACAGAGCTCTCGCAGAACTTCCTAAATCGAGTGCCAGTGAAACATGATCAATTAGACTGGCTTTCTGTCCAAAGCGTCTACAACCGATCTGAAGAACGCCATGTCCCCCCCCTCCCCCCTTGATTGAAGGAATCCACGCAACTCTCCCTTGCTATGTGTCACTAAACAGCCACTTCACCGGTGAAGACCTGAGAAGAGGGGGCCGCCTGACCTCTGACCCACGGAGGTCTGTGCTTCACACAGCCCTGCCATTGTCTCCCGAGGGCCCCGTGCCCTGGGGTCAGATAGGAGGGGTAGGTGGTGGTGGGGGGGAGACGGGTGGGGGTCGGAGCACCATGTCTGTGACACCCACTCGAGATCCAACCCCAGGAGCAGCGTCCATTTTTACACGCGGCACTTGAAGCGCGCACTTCACTTATGAGGTAATCCTTTCGCAGCAGGGGTGGCCTGGGGATGGGTGCTTAGGGGCGGGGGGGGGATTGCTTATCCAATTCTGGCTTATTTTTAGCCCCCCCCTTCCTAAGCTAATCCACGCGAGTACTTTTAAAAGGAATCTGTTTACAACATTCTGGCTATCACTTTTGTAGGAAAAGTGCGGCAATGTATTCGTTTGATGATAAGGGAGGGGGAGGTGGGGGTACGGGTTACTAAATGTGCACCATACAGCGCAATTACCTGCTTTCTTAACACTTAGGGGTAGTTACAGTGGGTTAAAATCACATCAGCGCCCGACTTTAACCCTGCTTTATGATTCAACAGTAATTTCCAGTTTAATTTGAGTTTTAGTCTTTCGGCACGTACCGTTACGTTTCAGTTTCCCCCCCCCCGGGCGCACGCCTTGGCTCACTATCTCGGTGAAACCAGATGCGCAGGTCCACCTGTTGTAATTTATAGCATTAGATCGGCTAATCACTAAAAACCGCACAAAGTATGGATGAGAATGCGGGGAGCCTTCGTAAAGTTGGCAATGAGGACTCGAACATTTGCACTCTATTACGTTTAATTATCTTAGCTTGAAGCAAAGCCCATAAGGAGAATGGAACAGATGGTGTTTCCTCCGAGCGCATCAGAGGGCTCAGGCTACAGTGTGCTGTGCCGTGATTGGCCGGCCCTGCGGAAAGTCTCTGTTTGTGGCTCTACCTTCAGAGATGTGCTGTGAGTCACCGTGGACTACGTGCAACAGTCTTAGGGATGGCAATGCAGCCACATCTGCCCCCGAGACAGGAAACACTTGGCTGTTTACAGGAAGCCCGATAAGGAGGAATTCTGCATATTTCTCCTTGTGGTCACCGTTGTCGAATGTGATGATGCCCATGTGGTCTTTCAAAACATCTATTCTTCCTGGAAGCTTTTTTTTTTTCTTCAAACATGACAAAAGTCGCATTCCACGGATGGTTGACGTGAGAGTGACAGGCAAGCTGTCCTTGTTCATATCCTGTCAGACCCTGTGTTGTATCCAGACAAATAAATGATATAATGTCGTTTGAATGTCAACAGGTGGCCTTTGGCCTCTTGTAAAATGAGCCCCCTGATCTGATAGAGATTTGAACAGTCCCCTTATTTGCTCAGTTCCTGATGAATGTATATCCTGTTTGTCGTCGTCTTCTATATAAAGAACCTTGTTTACTGAAATGCTAATGAAGCATGCGGATGTTCGTTGTTTTAGTGATTGAAACAACAGCAGCAATCTCGTTATTGTTGTACAATACTTTAGTATCCGCTTCCGTATATTCCGTATGGAACAGCACACAAAAAAATAGCACATTGACGGGCCTTGGCTTGGTCAACTGCCTCAAACATGTTTTACCAATGCAAGAGCGGTGTTTTGCTTCTCACTTGACAGTCAGGATAAAGAACGGAGACATTTTCATCAGTAGAATCTCTTCCTGAAGAGATGTGAGGGTTCAAAACCGTTTTCTGTCTGTATTGTCCCATCACAGGTCTTTTTTGTGTATCGAGTCTCCCTCCTAAACTGGTCTGTGTTTCATATCACAAAATGTCAAGATTCGCAGGACTGGAGGATTAGCTAATCTGCCTTTAATCGTGACATTATCAGCAGCACCTCGATTGAACAAAGAAAAGTCCTGGGCAGCTTAAACCCCCTAGAAGATATTAAAGCAATTAAATGTGGAATGCCAGTCATGCACTCTTTGATTCCAATAAGGATTGTAAATGCCAGCTCCAACCCACAAATAGGTGATTTGTTTGTATATGGCAGTGAGTTTCTAATATGTCTTGTACAAAACCTTTCGATCAATGTGAGGACAATCCCTGCATTGTTTGTGTTGCTTTTCTTAAATGGACAGAGACATCGAAGAAATGTGGTTATCAGATAGTTTAATATATTATCAAAACACATCACTAATCCGATCACTCAACTGAATCCTCATCTTCAATATATCTAGCATTTTTGTATATTTACAATAAAAACATAATCCTATTTCGATGTTGGAGTCCTGTTTGTCCCACAGACATTTCTCCCGCTAATCGATCCAAGATGGCCTGCATTCCCAGGACACCAGATAGTAGAGAGATGTAAATATGTCACTGTAGGCTACGGTTACAATGTTCAAGACAAAAGGAACCTTTTTTTAACAGGCCATTTTATGAATCACAATATTCCTGTCAGGTGACTTCCATCCTAAATGATTTACAGGCATGGACAACACCGGTTATTTTGTCTCTCTGATGTGGCACCTGTGGTAGAAAGAACTCCTTTTTTTTGTTCTTAAATAAGCAGTATCCCACTGCCAAGTGATGTCGTGCATAACACATTTGTTTCTGTGGTTTATAGCAGGGGCATGAACAAACTCACACAGAATGTATTGTAATAAACTCAATCCCCCCCCCCACACCCTCATGAGCCTGTCCGACCCAGATATTCTCCACAGATAGAGTAAAACAACAAATAGGGGGGCTTCTTTTGAGATCCCATACTCTCCCAGCAGGGCCACTAATCAGAAAAGAAAATCTTTTGGGGGGGCCGGGATTGCTCCAGGTGGCAGGAGAAGCTAGCCCCTGCCATCGCCCAGAGGTCTATGATTTTCCAAGGCACCAAGTGTTGAATGTCTGCTCAACACCGCGTGCCAAGGAAACCATCTACAGCTTGACTCCTGAACCTTTAACTCTCCGGCAAGTTTGTCTGGCCGTTTTTCAACGCGTGTGTTGGGGCTTGTGGAGGCTGAGGCCTGGGGTTGGGGTGGAGGGGGGAACTGGCGTAGTGCCAGCTTTTAACATGGCCCATGCACTTAGAAAAACACTGATCCTCTGCTTTGTGAGTGTGCTGTTCTCTAAAGTCTTGTTTTCAGCACCCCCCCCCACCTTAGTCAGATCCGCGTGCACGAGACTATGTGTTGATCGCCCGCAGTTCCTCCATTGTAACAGAAGATCAAACATAGTCAAAACAAATTAAACGCTTGACGGAACCAGCCAAAACTGATGGACACTCCTCATCGCCTGTGATATTGTGGAGCGTATCGGAATGATCGTTGGTTTCCATGGCGGCAGGTAGTTTAGTAACGGCCTGCTTGTTTCCTAAGGCCGCTGAGAACTGAAGATGGAAGAGGGACGGTGCATTGCTCCAGCGTGGACATGCTGTGTAGGGCGACGGCGGAGAAATGACTTGTCAGATCAGAGATAAGATCATGTTTTTGGCTGAGGGGGAAGACAGACTGAAGACAGCCACTGTGGGTATCTCTTGATAGGTCGCAGAGTCCACCAGTTTTCCGTTTTTTTTCCAAACCATCGTCCTTTTATCAAGGACTTTCCGCGTTTATTTGTTTTTCGCTCAGGGATAACTTTTCCCAGAAGTTTAATGTTGGGGATTCAGTCCAAAAAAATAAATAGAAAACACTTACATTGTTGTATTTTCTTGTTTTGTATTATTATTATTTTCCTTAATTGGATGAACTCTCCCGGATCATCTTGAGCATCTGCATATCCAGAGCCCTGACAAGGGTTAAAATAATAACACTGACTGTGTTTTCATGCCAAAGCTTCCCTCCTCTGTGAGTGAGGCTCTTTGATGTGCAGTCACCTCTTGCATTATGCATTCTCCTTCCCTTTGCTTTGTCACGGAGCGATGGCTCCTCGATCTGTGCTCCGACATTTGCCATTTTCTCCCAATGTGCGTAGTATAAAAGGTAGGTATTCATTCAGTCAGGTAGGCTGTTAAGTTAAAGTGGATCATTTTTTTCCCCCACAGCTGCCATTGTTGTCAGATAAAAGACCAGAAAGAGCACAAGAAAGGGTCGCTTCGTAATTGACATGTAATGTTTCATTGCTGACTTGGAAGTTCAAACGTCCCCGGCATGAATTGCTTCTCTTTTATATGTGCCACCCCGGTCTCCACCTGCTTGGGTCGGAGTATGAAAGGGACATTTCTCAACATGAGCTCAGGGAGACATTAAGATGAGTTTTTATATTTTAACCCGACCCAGATGGGAGGGAAATCAAAATAAATACCGTATGGTTCCATCAATGGACTCGATACATTGTGGAAGATTCCTTGGATATAGCAAGAACTCTGCCATGGTAACCGGCTGCTTGCTCAGTTGTTTGAAGGAATGTTGTGGTATGCCAGATTAGGAAAACCTTTAGTGAGACATCAAATGTGATGACAATAGTCAAATCAATAAAATTGTTTTATAAAGAGGTGGTGATTGTTCCAAAGCATTTGCATCTATTTATCATTCGACAAAAAGACTTCAATTTCTTTGTTTAGTGTCTATTAAAAACGTCTCTAGCACCATTGTGAAATGTTTGAAATAAATAGAAGTCACGGCAAAGAAGCACACAAAAAGGGTATGGGAGCCGGGAGAAGATGTTCTGTCTTTGTGTGTTTGGCATGTAGGCTGCACATGATGGATGGAATTCTCTGGAGGAACTCCCTGTCCCCCCCTGGTTCTACTGACCTCCCTCTGTTACATAGCAACAAGGTGTTTTCATGGCCGGAATCGCGTTTCACACCGTCTTTATCTAAGAACATACCCAGACGTGTCTTTTATTGACTAAAAACGATACTAGTTCTCACAACCAGAGGTTAACTAGACCGGCATTCATGGCTGGTGCACCTGGTGTCTTATACACAACAGCAAAATATCTCTCGGCTTAATTAAAAAATAACACACACACACACACACACACACACACACACACACACACACACACACACACACACACACACACACACACACGCACACACACACACACACACACAGACCAGGGCCACGGACTATGGCAGACCAATATGAGGTTGTCTTTCTTGACTATTGGGATATGAGGACAGCATAACCAAACCAAATGAACATCATTTGCCCTGAGCACATTTTAATCTAATTACTAATGTGCCGGAGAACATAAAAAATAAATCAGCCCAAAATGCATTGAGATAATTCACAATTCTTTTCAAAACATTGAGCTTCATTCACAGACTCCAGGCATCGTTCCAATGTGCTAATGAGCGACAGTATACGGTTCTTGTGTTTTCACCGAACCATCCACATAATCACCAACTGCCAGATTGTCATTATGCTGTGCAGTGGTTAAAAACCCATAAAAACGATCCTTTCAGAATGATGCCATTATTAACTTACTACTACCAGTACTACTGCTACTACTACTTCTACTGCTACTGCTAACAACTACTACTACTTCTTATCATTATCATAAAATATATAATGCATAAAATAATAAAGTCACTATCTTTTCAAATACCCTTGGAGATGTGATACTGACAATGAAGGCTGGCCTTCATAGTTGACTGAAGGGCTGGACTGACTGTACTGTACGTCCACACACACCCATTCCTGCAGCCTAAGGTTTCAGCCAGAGGGTTCATTTGATATTTATATCATTTGATATTCCAGTCATCGAAGGTCATGACCTTTAGAGTGGACCTGCTCATAGTGAACCCACCTTTAGATCATCACAACTATCTAAAAGTAGAAAGATTGTGACTTTAACCTTGTCTCTTAGCTGAAGGACACACAGAGAGTGATATAGCCATATAGGGTTTACATATTTGAGTGAGTACCTGGCTGCAGTCGAAAAGTTAAAATAATGACCTCCTATGTCCATTTTTAACCTCTTGTGCTAGACCTCAATGGAAAGCGTCATGAGATCAATGAAAGATGTGAAGAAGAATACAAATTTACTTTGGAAAAGCTCTTCTTAGATAATCAGACTACAATGTTCAAAAGATGGACTACTAGAAGCACATCTTAGATACTTTGGTTCGTCTGTTCTTACAGTGTGGTTTCATGCAGGCAGTTAAAATGTGGACAACCCGTCTAAAAACATATAACATCATTACCAAGGTTGGAATTTTTGTAAAAAAAATTTGAAGTCTCTGAGTCGCAAAAAGTATCAAAATAGTTGTCACATTGAGAATGGTTGCTCATGGTCATCTCCTTTCCACTGATATGCACAAGGATCCCAATTAGTATGATTGCATTGAAATAATTATCAGTCATGTTAATCATTAATCGAACGGCCGAATGATGTGTTGTTTTAAATGTTCCTAATGCAAGGAATTGTGGGACACCATTCTCCTTTCTTTTTGTAAGGATGGTCCAATGAACTTTATGCCAAAGGAGATAAGAAAGGAAGCATTGAAGCACCTTTCCTTAGCATTTGGAGAATTCAAGCAGCTCTTTTCATGGCCACCGCTTAGATACTGGCGGGTCATTTCACTCCATAAGGAACTTTCCTAAGCAAAACAGACTATTCGACCGCCGCAGAGTATGAAAGCCAATATTAAAATCGCACAACAAAACACAACACCAATCAAGTCAATTTAAGCACACTTTAATACGCACACACCCTCCTTCTGCGTTCCTATCTGCCGTTGTTATGATGTCGTCCTTCTGTGTCCAACGCCACTAGGAGTGGTTCCCATGGCTTTGGGCCGTTTGGACCGTGGCAGGACTGCATCCGTGTATCTAGCTCCCACCTCCTCCACCTCCAACAAACCAAGCACTCCGACAGCCAGAACACCAGAGAGGAACACTCACGCATCCAATTCGAAGCCAAATGATGCCACACTTTCTCTAAACTATTCACTAAGGAAGTTAGTCAAACAATATATACGCATACATTTATATATATATATGATCAGGAGGAGGCCAGCATGGTAAATTGACTCAATGGTCATTATTCTGCTGTGTCCAAA
>NC_136943.1:8786661-8804161 GCF_949987615.1 Pollachius pollachius
GAGAGACAGGGGGTTGTGGGGAAGAGCATTTAAAAGCCGAAAGTTTGTTTGTGGTTCTGTGGGCTTCCAGGAAACCGAGGAAGACAGGCGTCAAGCAGAGTTTTAACAAGTGCAGTTCTTTAGCGAAGTGGAGAAAAAGGCACTTCTTTGTTCGGGAATTGGACATGCTCCAACCTCCAGCTCTGTAGGATTTTCCTCCATAATCCTAGTCTGATTTATGGTGGGCATTAGAATGTTGTCTAAACTTCCTGAACACAATCTTTCACTATAAATAATTCACATGGAGCTTGTTTGTGAATGTGGTGCGTGTGTGTGTCCATGTGGTGCGTGCCTGTGTGTGTGTGTGTGTGTGTGTGTGTGTGTGTGTGTGTGTGTGCGCGCGTATGCGTGTGTGTGTGTGTGTCAGTGTGTGTGTGTGTGTGTGTGTGTGTGTGTGTGTGTGTGTGTGTGTGTGTGCATGTCTGTGTGTACATGTATATCTGAGTATGCATGCATGTGTGTGGTGTGTGCTTTTTGTGTTTTCATTGAGGTTAATACAAACACCTGTTGCTCTGGTCATCCAGACTGGTGAATGATACAGAGGAGATGGATTGACTAAATGACTGATGCGTGATGGGTAATGGTTCTGCCAATTAATGAAAATATATATTTAAACATTAAATATTACATTCATCTTGCTGTGCTTATTTCAACAATAAATCTGATCTCATGAAGTAACTCAGTACTTGAGCCGTCTTGCCACTAAATACTTTCCTACTTCTTCCTCAAGACATTAATCGGACGACCACATGTACTTCGACTTGAGTTTAGTATATTTATTTTAAACTTGAGATTTACTTGAGTACAGTTTTCGGCTACTCTAGCCACCCCTGAGCACACTATAAATCCTCATGCTACCTGAATCATCTAGTGTGGAGTACATGAAGCTTCTCCCTAGCCTCCCCAGCCCTTCCCACCGTCACTCACGATACAGCGAGGAGTCGAGAGACGTTCAGCCACAGCTGGGGACAGTGTGCAGACATCATCATCCAAATGGCCCGTCCCTCGCATAACCAGCTACCTCTGGGTCCACGAGCCCAAGATTTGCTGCCTTATTCCCAAGAAAAGATGATCAAAAAGATCGGACAGCGTTGCATTGCATTGTGTCATCACAGCGCCTTAAAGGAATTCCCACAACATTTTCCCACCCCCATGTTATTCCCTGTAGTTCCTCTTTGCTGTTCTGGAGTTGCGTTGTGTAGAAGTTAGTCCAGATGAGCTGGGAAAGCAGAGATGGGTTGACGGTTTGACATTGAAGCTAGATTATGGTGTTCCCTCCGAGCCGGCTGAGACATTAAACAAGGAGCAGTGGGTTCGGGGGAGGTAGGGGGAAGGCAGATGGGTTTGTGTGTGATGTGTGTCTGTGTGTGTGTGTTCGTCCACATGGGGATTTCTTTTGGACACAGAACAGACATCTGGTTTAACCATCACTATGCCGTGGTGCGTCCTGGGTTTTACACCAACGAGGGAGTTTGATCATATCTCCTGTACATTTGACAGACACATTTATATAACAAAGTGTCTTCACAAATAGGAATCGCAGTTTCGGTTTGTGTGTCTGTTGAACATCATGACCGATGCAGTCGTACCGCACAATGGTGTGAAATATTCCTTCTGAAACTAGGAAATTGAAACCATATGGGATAATAGATATGGACTCATTAAATATTTCGTTTTTCTCTGGGTGATGAGGAATCGTCAGCCATGATATGGAAAGAATGTTGTGGTTTCAGACATCTTAATCATACAAAACTGTTTATTCCTATTCCAATCGTCATTCCTAATACTGCCTACTATTAACAAGAAATTGAACTCACTCTTGGCTGAACTCTTGGTCTATTTGGTTGAATCACAAGTTCCTGGCATACATGTTGGATTCCTGCTCAGCTTCTATTTCTAACAGTGGCAGGAATTACAAAAGAGCAGTATAATAATCAGTATAATAATATAATAATCACCAAAGAGCAGTAGTCTTTAATTTGGTGACATTTGAAAAAAAAAATACTGGTAAATGTTATCCTTTACTGCTCAAGTTTTCGTCGAGTGCACCACTTCCTGAAGCCTCATAAAAATACCTTCACAGCTAATCTGCAGCTGGCAAATTCAATTCTGGACTATGGGAAATATTATGTTTGCTTTATGCGTACAGACACATATGATGACACAATATGATGTCATCATCTCTCATTTACTGATTAGTGCTCAACAATTAATGTTTCTGATAGGCTACGAAAAAAAATTCAGTACATGAGGGTTTTGCGAGTGTATGTGTGTGTGTGTGTGTGTGTGTGTGTGTGTGTGTGTGTGTGTGTGTGCGTGTGTGTGTTGTGAATACGATATAAAAGCAGGCCAGGGACTTAATGTGATGATGAGATGTGACATGAAACCCCTGAGATGTCAGAGGATTAATGGCCTCCAATATGCAGGTTCTGAGAGCAATGGGAACCGGTAATGAGGAGTTCCACTAAGAGTTCATCCATCTGTGCTTCCGGGTCCACCACGATGCAGCTGTAGCGCTGCTGCCAGATGTGGAGCCACCTGTGGGGGTGGGAGAGAGAGAGAGAGAGAGAGAGAGAGAGAGAGAGAGAGAGAGAAAGAGAGAGAGAGATTTAATTGTTTTGCTTTCTGTGCTTTGGTAATGCAAATGTATGTTTTCCACGAGAATAGAGCCCTTTTAATCTAAAAATATAGAGCAATACGGAACGAGGGAGAGAGAATTATAGAGATAGAATGGAAGAAAGTTCGAGAAATAAAATAAAAAGGAAAGAGAGAAAAAAACTACAAAATATAAAGTGAAAGAAATAATGAAGGAAAGTGAGTTCCAAAGTAAGAAAGCCAACTTTTCTACCCCGGACTGGCTCTGATACAACCCTCTCCAATGGCACAGGGAACAGGATACGACTGCCAAGGGCACCCTTGGTGGTATCCACGGTGATGGTATTCAGGGTGGCAGGTGTGCTGGGGGCTGTGACAGGTTGCCTGGGAGCGAGTAGTGCCACCATGGAAGGCCCTTCAGAGGGCCCAGTCAAGGAAAGGTGAGACATGGAAAACATCAGCGCAGCATTCTCACATCTTGAAGCCAATTACAGAACCAGCCTGTCTGAAAGGGATCACAAGGCAGCCCAAGAAGTGAAGGAGGCAGGTGTGAATATAAGCCCGTCTCATGAAAAGAAAGAACACATTGGGGAGTAATTAGCAACTGCACACATTTGGATTTGAAAATGTTTTCCTTTTTTTTTCTCTCTTTCTTGCTCTTTTAAACATCAAAAGGCCACTCTACAACATGGCCCCTATCTTCACGGCTGTATCTGAATGTTTTTCCCCAACTGTCAAATCAGACCAGAGCAGACCTGAAAGAAACTCCTCCCCGCTGTCCCCCCCCCACCCCTGCTGGGGGCCCACTGGCCTGCAGGGTCCATGGGCCCGCCTGGCTGCAGCACGTCACGCAGAGAAGGCAAGACGAGAGAGCCGCTATTGAACATCTAGAGGGGCAGGCAGGCATGCTGGGATGCCACCTCACTGCTCGCTCTCTTCCCCTCTCTCTTGCTCTCTCTCTCTCTCTCTCTCTCTCTCTCTCTCTCTCTCTCTCTCTCTCTCTCTCTCTCTCTCTCTCTTCCTCTCTCATGGTCTCTCTCTACCCCAGCATGAAAACACAAGGTCAAAAACCTCCACGGCTCCACAGCTCCATGTTCCAATCTATTAGATTTCCAGATGCTGCGCCTTTCACTGGGATCAAATCACAGCACTGCCAACCAGATTAAAAGAATGGGTGCGGGGGTGAGAGGGTGAGTGGGTGAAGGGGGTGGGGATGGCCAGGGGGTTGGGTGGGTTGCAGAGCGGCCGACAGGGTTATGATAGAACAGACTCATGCTTCTGCTGACATGTTGAAAGGGTTTGAAGTACTGGCAGGTTGACTGCCAGTACTGGCACCCTCACACCATCCCGTGAAAAGCATTACATCAAGGTTAATGAGACACTGTTTGTGTTCTTCTGTATTCATTATAAAGTTACGTTTTAAGGATTTCCATGACGTTGTTTTGGCAGTACCAGGCCTTGTAATACTTTGAAGTCAACTGACCTTTGGTTTGAGTTTAGTTCACTTTAAATTACAATTGATCAAATACCACGAGTAGGCCTAGCCCACTTTAGATTTTGTGCAAACATATTTCCTTGTTTGGGGAATTCCAAATCAATTTGTAAGATAAATAAACTAAATACTTATCCAGCAATAAGTATTGCTGGACTAAACCCAGCAATATCTCAAAACGTCAGGTTGTTTTTGCTTCAATCCATCCTTAGGCTGAACTTCTTGTCGTAGTGGGTGCATAGGAAACATATTCCTACATTCTTTTTGTAATGCTACTGTTCCATTTATAATGCTAAATATTTCTTGCTACTCCATACTCTTACTCATTGATCCATCTTGACCAATTCATAACCAAATTCATGAAATCGGACCACTTAATAACAATTTCCCCCTGGGTTCGGGTTCCAAACCCCCATCGGGGCTAAACATGCAACAACAGCTGGATCCCCTGCATGTCTCCACCCTGCTGTTGTCAGTCTGAGACCCTGCCCCACAGGGAGGCCTGTGTGATGGAATAACCAAGAGCCCACACAGGCACGTGTCCAACTCCTTGTTAAACTGACGGAGGCGCTGGGTGTTTACTAATAAGGCCGTAAACCGCCAAGGGTGGGGCTCATAGTCGATGGAGACGGACGGTCAGAAAGACGGTCAGACAGGCAGTCTGATGTCCTTGTGGATGACAGTGGACGGTGCTGCTCCCTGCCATCTGTTTCTGCAGGCCGCGGGCCAGCAGCCCTTTGCTGAACCCAGAGGAACCAGGGCCAACATGGCAGTCCCACTCTGCCCCTTCATGGCCACTGCGGCACGCCTTTCATCATCAGCGTCCACGTTAGGCGCCTCGTCTTCTGCCTTTCTTCGTGACTTCAGCCTAAAACACGGTTGGGATTTTACCCTGCATGTCTGCTTCCCGCTCAGACCACTCAGACATGAAATTGATCCCCTTAAGGCCCCCTCCATCCCCTCCCCATTAGCCTGTGCACATGGTCCATCTGTCTGTCTCCATACGTCTGTCTGTCCTGCATGTGTGTGGCTTCATGCTCACTCAACAGGTAGGAGTTATTACTAGATCTCTGAAATACCATTCTTCAGCCAGCAAGTTGCAGAATGCAATTTATAGCATAATTAGGGCAGTGAGTGAATTGGCGAATGTACGTATTAAGGCAATAGGCTCCCGGACTAAATGGTTCTTGTTTTTTTCCCAGGCTTTGACGTCCGATGATGAAGTTGCGTCAGTGTTTGGTGACAGAACACTTGAGGCAAATGGCATATCGCTTTCTGTTTGATTGTGTTACCCATAACAGTTCTGGAATGTTATGAGAGCAATGGGGTCTCATCGCTCAAACCATTTATGAGGAAACCTCACAAAAGGCCCCGAATCTCTCTCTCTCTCTCTCTCTCTCTCTCTCTCTCTCTCTCCCTCTCCCTCTCTGTGTGTCTCTGCTGTCCCCCTCGAACGCGTCGTAAATCACCGTGGCAGCTCAGTGTTTTGGCAAAGCAGACTTGCCCGTAGCCAGTGTCATTTACTAGGCAGCTATATTTTTTTGAGGCAAAGGGCCTTCAAATCACACACAATGTTTTTTTTGGTACTGGTGGTGTGCTTGCGGAAGGAGATGAATCAAAGAGGTTGGAGGGTGGATGGTTGAATGGGAGGGCGTCTACAGAGAAACCACCAAAGGGCTAGACCACAGAGAGTTCACTGGGGGTACCTCGACGCAACCTTTGTCCAGAGTCTGAAACCCGTGGAATTCACTTAATTCCTCCAGCGTGGAAAGTAGGGGCTTTCTTTCCCGTGCTTTCGAGGATGTGAACCTGAACGTATAAGCGTTAACCTCCATTACCATGTGCGTTTTTCTATACAATGAATCGCTTTGTCAAACGGTGGAAGGAGAGGTCTTAAAAGAGGGCAAAACGTGGGCCATGTTCTGAGTGTCATAACCGAAACAAGAAAGATTACCTAGATTAAAAATAACTAGTGAGTAACACCAGCAGTTCAGTCTCCAAACACTGCAGTCATTTCCCTCTCGTTCTCTTATTTTACGTTCCCGTACAAACCTCCATGCGTAAATGTGCACGTACAGGGTTGCGTGCGCACAGACGTGAAATTCCCAGTGCAACTTTGGTACTAAAGGGGGCGAATTATTTTCCACAATGCCCTTTGTTTGAAGAAAACTGTGTTGATTGACAGCTGAGCTCCCGGATCCCCCTCTGCCAGGGTTCACCGTGAAGGCCTGGTTAATGAGGTCGGCTGCAGGGATTACAATCAGACAGAGCGGAGAGGGAATATTACTGGTCTCGTGTGTCAGGCCCGGACAGGAAAACCTCCCAGTGTTGTGGCGTCAAAATGAGCTTTCCAGCTTCCGCTTGCTTCAGCGTGTACCACGAAACAACAGTGGCCTATGGCACGGCTCTAAAGATGTCTCATGCCCATGACAGCTAATAAAGCAAAGGAGTTATGGTGGGAATACTCATTATGGACACAGGTTGGGAGGCACCGCCGGTTTGGGGGTACAAATGATCTTATGTCAGCGGTTTTGACCATTAAAATGCTCTGCTTTCTAACCTTTCACCTCAACCTATTAAATTAGCCTAACGGTGGACTGCTAGCCAGAAGACATAATTCCTAATTTGCCCTGAGAAGTATTAATGGACATGGGGGGTAGGTGGTGGGGGGGCAGTATTGACACTGTCAGAACTAGAGAGCCTGAGTCACCTCCGCCATCCCATTAAAAATAAGGAAAACAAAGCAAGAGATGAGAGATGGAAAGGAAAACACGACCACCAAAACAAAAAAAAAAAAATGAGGCAGATAGACAGAGTGAGAGAGAGAGCGAGAGAGAGAGAGCGAGAGAGAGAGGGATAGACAGAGAGAGAGAGAGAGAGAGAGAGAGACAGAAGGAGAGAGAAGGAGGCGAACCAAGGCGGGGCGAGCAACGTGACATATGGAAGCCATCACGAGCCTGGACTCCCCATCTGTGTGGGGCTGCTGGCACCCACCCCTGACTGGTCACCACGGGAGTAATCCACCAAAGAGGATCCAGGGTGGATGGTGATAAGACAGAGCAGGACATCCCCTCCAGGACGCGAGGGGCTGTCGGGTCTGGACGCTGGTGGTAGTAGGGGCAGCGAGACCTTTTTTGCGGGGGGTGGGGGGAAGAAGGCACAGTTTCTGGGAGGCTGTGGGTGTAATGGAGGCGGGGAGCCAGGCTGGGTGGGGGTGCTGCTGATAGTGTTTACAGAAAACAGGTGGTTGAGAGCCCAGTCCCTTTCGGACAGGCTTAAGAAGGCTCAATTTCTCGCGTTCCAGCGGGTCACAGATTCCCTGTAGCCGCCTTTAAACCCCCTTCATTGCTTCCTGTTCCTCTCCAAAACGAAAGGCGTATCGTGCGTGTTTAAATTGATACATAATATGATAATTGTTAGGAAAATACTGTGGGCAACACCATTTATGGCTTTAAGAGCCAAACCAACTTTGGCTTCCCGTGTGGAATCCGTTTTCATTCACGTCTGTTTAATCCCTGTCTAAACGCCCAGATCTAATTATCAGCAAGCCTAATATACTGCCGCGCTAAATGAGAGGCATAATTGAATAAGGAAATTACCTTTTTCTATCTTACTTCTCATGTTTGCGTTGCGGGAATAGGCCCTAAAGGAATGAATTAAAATGCCTCATTACTAGACTGGGAGTTAAGTGGAAATGTAATTTAGTATTTTCCTAGAACACATTTAATCATACGCACACACACACACAGATGCACAGATACACAACTCTCATCAGCAACTTGAATAATTTTCAAACCCCTTTAGTGATGCTTGTATAAGCTGCTAAAAATGAGTCATGCAAACCCTTTTGGTTTCATTGATCGGTCATTATAAGCCAACTTTCTACAAGATTACATGATAGTCCAGCAGTTACAGTGTTTGATTCCCATTTAAAAGGTTCTGGGTTCGAACCTCAATGGCTAAAGTCAACTTAGAGGCATCTTTGAGCAGATTCCCCTAAAAAAACATAAGTGCATTCACTGTGTGTCACT
The DNA here is from genome assembly GCF_949987615.1 of Pollachius pollachius. Classification (NCBI taxonomy): domain Eukaryota; kingdom Metazoa; phylum Chordata; class Actinopteri; order Gadiformes; family Gadidae; genus Pollachius; species Pollachius pollachius. Next base: position 8,794,819 of record NC_136943.1, read on the forward strand.
CTTCAATAAAAGTGAATTAACAAAACTACTGAGATCTAGTAACTGGAACAGTCCAAGTTTTTATCAGTGAACGTACCGTAAGGTGGTAAATTATTCACCAACCCATTTCAGTTGGTCCTGGTGGTATGCTGGAATGCTGTGGGAGCTGAATCAATCTAAGAGAGAATGCTGTCTAGCATTTTAATGTGCAACAATGCACTCACATGCACACACACACACACACACACACACACACCCACACCACACACACACACACACACACACACACACACACACCCACACACACACACAAACAAACACACACACACACACACACACACACACAAACCCACACAAATTTGCACACAGACATACAGACAAAAGTGCTTACACCTAGACACACATATACACATACCACCATGTATAAACACACACCTATGCAACACATATAGGTGGGTTGCAGGACTAAGTTGTGGCTAGGGGGTTTGAATCCCAGCCAGAAGGTCCTTGGTTCGTTGTCCAATGCCCACAACCTACCTTACCTTAAAATATATATGCCTTACCCCCAACCAGTTCCATAGCAACCTTTATCTGAATTCAGTGCTTACCTCATCCTAATAGTCATGCACACACATACTGGTGACAGCTTGCAAAGATATGTGTGCGCACACACATAAAAATACACAAAGTGGCCCCACGTATCCTTCACGGGGGTGTTGTATTGATAGGCATCGGATGGCTATTCATCCAAACAGAGACCACCTCCCCAGTGCAGGGGTCCCCTTCCAGCAAAACGAAAGAGCCCCCCCGCTTTGAACCGCGAGTCACCGAACAAACGGCAGCGGGTGATTTCTGGTGACAGTGTGGTCAGGTCCCTGGGGGAGCCCCGGGCCAGAACGCCAGGTCAACGCAGCCCAAGGGGGGCTAGGACGGGGTGCTAGGGGTTGGGGTGTCTCGTCAGACAGAAACTACCAAACACACAGACACCCTAAACACCTGGATCTCATTAGTGAATGTTCACACACACACACACACACACACACACACACACACACACACACACACACACGCACACACACACACACACACACACACACACAGACGCTGAGCCGCCTATTTCGACGTTCATACCCCCACGGAGAAGAAAAAGATGAAGAAAAAAGTTCTTTGTTCTATTTGTTTTATCTGCATTTCGTCCATCCTGCTGCCCATCCATCTCCACTGATGGGAAGCGAAGGGGTGGGGCTGTGGGGAGGGTGGGTGAAGGTGTGTTTGGGGGAGGGAGGGAGGTGGAGGGTGGGTGAGGTGGTGTCTCTTCAAGCCTGACTAATGTGGTTCAGATAGCGTGCAGGACGATGATGGTGCAGCGCCTTGATCCAGGCCGCAAGCTCTATTTGTTGTGGCGGCTTTACCTCTGCGATCTCTCCCTCCCTCCCTTCTTTCTCCCTCCCTCCTTTCTTCCCCCACTCCCTCCCCCACTCCCTCCCTCTCTCCCTCCCCAATTCACCCGCTCTCTCCCTTCCCTCCCTCCCTCGCTCCCTCCCCAGCTCCATCCTTCCCTTCCCTCCCTCCCCACTCCCTCCCTCCCTCCCTCCTTCCCTCCCTCCTTCCTTCCCTCTCTCTTCCTTTTTTTCCCCACTCTCTCTCTTCCTTCCCTCCCTCCCTTCGCTCCCTCTTTCCCCCTCTCCCTCCCTTCCTCCCTTTCTCCCTCCCCCACTCCCTCCCTCCCTCCCTCCCTCCCTCCCTCCCTCCCTCCCTCCCTGCCTCCCTGTCTGCCTCCCTCTCTCCAGTCAGCCGTCTCCTTGCTCTACTTTCGTAACCCAGCGGAATGGAAGGGCAACCTTTCCAGCCTCCCTTACTTTTCGTAATTGTTTTTTTGTACGATGGCCATCCGAAAGGGGACAGAGATTCCCAAAACCAGCCAACCCGTCTTCCCATACTGCCATACACTGTGAAAAATCGTTCACCCTTTGGCTTAAACACGAAAGTTTTGAGTGTGTAAATTTGAACTCTGAAAAAACATAACATGGAGACAAACGAGCCACTGAGATCCCAACTGAACGAAGCGAAACGTATTTGCTTAGCATTACGAGAACAAATTCTCGAATTTTACGATTTCCCCCGCTGATCGAGAATGATGGCTGTCTTTCTGCACTCAGCTTTGTGAGCCACCTATAGGCCGTAAGAGCAACAACATGTTTGTCGCTTCCACCATACCCCCCAGACTTAATGCAAGGCCTACGCACTGTAGGGCGGCAGTAGCTCAGGAGTTAGAGCTTGTAACCGCAAGGTTGTTAGTTCGATCCCCTGCTCCTCCTAGCCTAGAGTGTCGAGATGTCCCTGAGAAAGGCAACTCACCCTAACTTCTCCCAGCGAGCTGGCTGTCGCCTCGCATGGCTGACACCGCCGGCAGTGTTTGAATGTGTGCATGAATGGTTGAATGTAAGGCAATATTGTAAAGCGCTTTGGGTGAAAGCCCTTTATAAATGCAGTCCATTTACTCACACACACAGACACACATACGAACACACGTGCACACGCACACACACACCTAACAGGATGTCACATGGGCCTAACCTCATGGCCATGGTCACACAAACTCTCTTCTACTCATCTCCTGTCCACGCTAATCAGGAGCCAACGTCATCACCAGGATGTTTGCGATAATGTTGTTTGCGTCTTTGCCTGTTACATTTCTTGTTTGTTGATCATGACAAAAAACAGGCTTGGGTGGGGGGGGTGGGGGGGATTCTGATAGGGCTCTGTCCAGCTGGAGACAGGGGTGGGAAGGGGTGGGGATGTGGGGATGGAAAGAGGGGTGACACAGCACAGTTTGGTACAGTAATAGAGTCATCCATCAACGGGCTCCATTAAGCGCACCCTGACAAGCCAGCTGAGGCCACTCCAGTGGCCATGACGACCACTCTCAAGGTTGTCAGTAGTTGTGTTTTCTTCGAATGTAGCCCCTGAGAAATACCTGGTGGTGTGGCAGAATCACCCTGTGGTTCTGGCTCATGTTGTCTCTCACGTTGTCTCTTGTTTTTCTGTGGCAGATATCCATGAAAGAAAAAGGTAGTATTGCCTTAAAACAAAGCAGCCACAACCAACATAGTGCTCATCTTTGGCTGGAGAAGTGGACTCTGTACTGGTGATGAATGAGCTGAGCACACATTTGCTAAGTCAACAGAACTTAAACCACAGCCACGGTACAGAGCAGATGTTCTATACAGTAAAAAGTCCGGAGGAGGCAGAAAATAAACGTTGCAACTAATTTATAATTCTACATTTTTGTGTATCTTTAATGGGTCATTAAGCCTGAGATAATTGCAAAACATGATGTAATGAATGCTTATAGGGTAATTTAAATGAATAGAAATTCTTTGTGCCGTGAACCAGGCTTACTTTAATGCAGCCATTTATATTATAACACATATGCTGGTTTATATTATACACACTGCTGGATCGTTAAAGTATAAATACTGGAAATGTGAATTTTTTATCAAATGTACTATGTGGGTCCTTCTTATTGGTTATACATATTTAGTTGGTGAAATTAGTAAAGATATAAATCAGACAAAAAATCTGCTGGAAAAAAAAAAAGAATGATGAAGGATAGATAATAGATATTCAATGTTTGGAAATATATAGCAAATACATTGCAATATGTAATTCATGGGAAAACTGGAGAACTGTAATGTTTCATATAGATATCGTATGACCTGGCAGACTGTGTTTAAAAAACCTACCACATGAAAGGAGAAATACTAGAAGGTGATTTTCACAGGATTATTGATAAAAAAAACTGAAATGAAATCATGCTTTTGTGAGGCTTGCAGAAAAGTGCCCAGATTCTGCTGCAGTCATTTAAGGGGCCATTGTTGTTGTCAACTGTGGGCTTCGAGCACTCTGTGAAGGCTGAGAAGGAGCAATTATGCCTCAGCTCTCCAGTCCATCTCCAGCAATCACCATGGAGATATTTAAAATGTGGTTAAAACAAAAAAGGAAAGCAGACACAGGAAGCTGGACCATGCTCCTTCTCCCCGTTCTCTTACTGCTCTGAGTGATCTGAGTGATGAACAAACCATGTTTTACATCACCGCCCGTACTCTCATTGAAAGTGAATTATAAGATAATCAGTTACACTCTGAATTATGTAGCCTTTTGGCAGGAATACACAAACCATTTTTCATTCCCCCTTCTCTCAATCCTGGCCAACACAACGCTGTTGTCAAAACACACGGCAGAAAAAGCCTCTGTCCATACCCCCCCCCCCCCCCCGCACCCCCCAACACCTCCCCTCATGTGTAGCCTATCTCTGACCGGTGATCAGGAGCCTATTCAACCAGAGCCTATCTCCCCTCCATCTGCTGCATGTCGACAGGCATCCTCTCCTGCATTCCTCTGCCTTTTGTTCACCCAGCGAAGGGGAAGGACGCGAGCAGCACCTCCATTCACTTTGACGTCCTTGGAAAAAGTCTGCCCCCCCCCCCCCTCTCTCGCCTCACACCTGCTACCTGCGAGCGGCAGTGGAGTGCCGGGCTGTGGAGGATGTGTCGGCTGGAAGGTATGCGGGCCCTCCGCACGCGGACGTCGTGAGGCGAGGTCGCCAAGCGTGAGGCACGGAGGAAGCGCTTCAAAAGAATGTCGACTTGGACCAGGGGACTTCCTCGGCATCCGCCTAACACCGCTAAGAATGCGGCTATTGTTTTTTACTGTTGTCCATCATGGATATTGAGCACCTGCAGACTTAATATACTCTCTGTTGCTTAAGAGAGTTGTTGTCTTGTCTTGTGGAGGGTGAGGTCAAAGGTGGATTTTCGGTGACAATGGTGCCAGGAGTTTACGTAACAGAGAGTATAGTCTTTTGTCTTTTGGGAAAGTGGTCGTTATGTTGATATTCCTAAGGAGTTTGAGAATGTTTAGTGAAACTTCTCCTTACGTACTTCTACGTGCTTCTCCTTTACTTGGGAAAAATCCTTCCAGTTGTATATGCATGATAGATAATGCCGGAAATGTGAGCCGATTGATTTTATTGAATACTGATTGGTTACTAATGAATGGGCAATCTTAGAGAGTAGTGTGTAATTGTGCTGTTAAAACATCCCTTGATGTTTGTAGGCATCTCTGATGGTGGATGCTTCGGAGCTAAGTGACTTTGGATGTGCAGGGACTGTTCTTCATCACAGCTATTATGAGGTACTATTTGATCATCATTGTTGGTTATGATGTTCACTGTCCCAGTGGATGTAGAGAGCAAACAAATGAAGAGCCAGGGAACAGAACACATTGAATGATGCTTGCTGCTTCTGAACCAGTAGGAAAAAAATAATCTCCAGCATTGGATATGACATATTCAAGAGAAGATGAACGACTGAATCCAAACTATTCCAAATACTCATGTGGCATAGCCTGCCTAAATGAATCAATGCACAACATTAAAAAAACATTAGGTTTTCTCTCCTCATGAACACTACTTGAGATAACGGTTCCTCTGTGATCTAGCTCAGAAAACTGCTGATGGCTAAAAGCGCTGCGTCGACTCCCTTTCAGAGTGCTCTGTGCGTCTCCGTTGCTTCGCCGACGCCAGGGAGAGGTGCCCTGGACCTAACTCATCCTAATCTCTGCACCGAAAAACCTGTAGGAGACGTCCCCCTCTCGAGGGGTTGTGAGGTCATGGACCAGTGAGAAAACATGCTTTCCTCAAGACAATCAGTCAAGCGTATTATCTTCTCCCAGCGCCTAAAGATGTGCTCCACTAAGTATCACAGCCTCCAATGCAGACGTGTTATCCCTCCCTCTTAACTGAACTTGACATTAAAGGCACCAGCGTTGGCTTTTACTGTGGTGGAGGGGCTCTCGCCGGGCTAAAGAAAAACGTGCTATAAGTACTGCTGGGAGAGGGAATGGCTGCTGCTGAAAGGTCAGATGTACAATCAGGAAATGCGGCGTGATGGTTTACAGGGTCCCATCGAGGTTTACGATTGCTCTGCCGACCCAGCCACCCACACACACACACACACACACGCACACAGATGCACGCACATACACATGCGCAGACACGTGCATCCATACACACACACCTACACACACACATGAACACATGCGTCCAAGTCGCATGCACACACACACACACACATACACACACACACACAAACACACACACACACACACACACACACACACACACACACATATAAAAACACACGCATACACACGCATATAAAAACACACGCATACACACACATAAAAACACACACATACACACACCCACACACACACACCCACACACACATACAAACACACTCATACACACTGCATCCTTTCTTTCCCTTTCCTTTATAACTGAAAATCAACAAGGCACCCAGCATCGGTGGCCCTCGCGATGAGGGCCCCCGATGAGCTTCTTGGTGATTTATGAGGACTATTCCTATGTTTTGCCAAGGCGTTCTGCTTATTTTTGCTTCACTTTGAGAGACTACGGGGTTGAGATAATGAATCAACAAAAAGGGCAGATGTCATGAAGCCACTGGTCACTCATCTGGTCTGAACGTTTCTTTAATGAACCCAGACTGAGCAGATGCTCGCCCTCTCTCTCCCTCTCTCCCTCTCTCTCTCTCCTCTCCCACTCTCTCCTCGCTCTCTCTCTCGCTCTCTCTCCACCATCTCTCTCTCTCTCTCCACCATCTCTCTCTCTCTCTCTCACCTCACTCTCTCTCTCTCTCTCTCTCTCCACCATCTCTCTCTCTCTCTCTCTCCCCTCACTCTCTCTCTCTCTCTCTCTCTCTCTCTCTCTCTCTCTCTCTCTCTCTCTCTCTCTCTCTCCCGCTCTCTTTCCCCCAGACTCTGTCTCATGCTCATTTGCTGCAGCTAAACATTACACCACTCAAGGGTGATGGATATTGTATTGTATTATTTTGCTGAGCAGACTGGGTCTCCCCCTGTTCACCATAGGCAAATATAAGAGCCGAGTCAGAGAGATTTCTTTAGAGTCAGAGAGATTTCTTTAGAATTCTCAGTAGATTAAACGGCAATTAAAATCCTTTCAGAATGGATTCAACGCGCAATTTCACCTGCAACACAAAAGCTATTGAGTATTATGGAAATGGGCCGTGCGACACGTTATAATTCACATTTTCCTTCACCTCCAATGAATCATGTGTGGCTTTCCATGGGCTGACCGACTCCCAGAAGCGATGTGTTTTTGAAAAGCAGGGGAAGGCATTTGGTCAAAGGATTAAGACACTTGAGAATTGGGGGAACAGCGGCCCAATCATTTGAAATAAAAGATAAGGGTGCTATGAAAGGTGGGCGATAGCTCAGGAACAAGAAGTGGAAGGTCTGAAATGAGCTATAAATAGCTTCTGTCACCAGAGTAGCGACAGCAGAGTGTTCAGACGGCTCAGGGCTTCGTCGCAGGCAGCCCCTGCTCAATATGTGGTCTGGGGTCAACCTGTGCGTGCGGATCGCTGCTCCTTCCAGTTTTCCGTTGGCCGCTGTGGATGCCCATAAAAGCCGAGCACACGATGTCAGGGTTTAATGGGCCACCATTTTCTTTTTCTTTTCATTGCTTTACAAGAGAAGTGTTAAAATCATACCTTTATAGGTGCTGAAAAGCCCGTAAAACATACAATTGGGTTTGTTTGTTTTCATACATTTTATTGGTCGGCCTGCTACGTATCAGCTTGTGAAATATATTTTTCAAAAAGATTACATTTAAAGCTTGCTGAACAAGGCAGTTCGGAGCTGGATGTATTATTTCTGGGAGGTTTTCTTTTATAATGTTTCTCAAAGTATTCATATCTCGACAGCATCGTTAATGCCCATCGCAAATATGTCCAACTATTCCAAAGATAAGCCCCCGTAACAAACTGCACTCTCTTAGGGAGTGTTAGCGAGGAGGTTTTACAGTCAAGTACAGATCAACAACTGTATTTTTTTTTTTGCTGAGGTCTGTTTATCCTTCCCTAAATATCCCATATCTGCATCAAAAGGCAGCTTAAGGCTCCCTCTGACAACAGCTCCCAGCTCTTTATTTCCAAGGTTTACAGGGGCAGAGATTAACCAAGCCACTGTGCATAATAGGCCCCTTGACTGGCTGCCTTGACATGCCGTACTCCCTCTGTAATGGGGTCAGAGACGGCTAGGGGAAGGGCGTTTTACGACCCACAACAACGATGGAGGAGAACTTTGCACGGGGAACGGACAAATGAGCATAGGGCGCCTTTTTTTATCCTGTGGCTGTGGGACCTGCCGTGAGGCTCAGAGGCCACACTCCCTAGGAGGGAGGTGGGACGGGGGCAGGTGGGGGACTGTGGGGTTCAGAGGTCAAGTTAGGCACTGTGCTTATCCTTTCACAAGCCTATTATGAGCTCCTGAATGCACGGTCATGAGCATGGCTAGTGCGGTAAGTCTTAAATCCGGCCCGCGCTATAGATGGGGACCCTTCTCCCCTTTCTGTCTGCACCGTAAACAAGGCTTGAAGGAAATTATAAATATCAAAATTAATGCCGTAGCCACTGTTTGGCCGCAGTGTTTGAAGACTCTCTGAATGTGCACTGCTCTATTCAAAATACACATCATGACCAATTAGTCCTTATTTTGACTACCAAATGACTATTTTGAGTTATGAAATTTACGTTTCCCATACATTATATAATTGCCTATACGAATTATGTTCCAGAGATTTGAGATTTACATATATGGATGGATTTTTGATTATAAAAAGTGTTTGATCCAGTAGGTGAACGTGAACCAGCACACTGACCTTTTTCAATACGGTGAATGTTTGCGTATAGGCCAGTTGGCCGTTCAGAGATTAGCCAGTGGAACGGAATTCCTCCACACGGGGGGAACATCCTATATAATTACACCGGAACACATTCCTACAACCAATTTAAGATAACAATTATAGATACCTTTAAGAAAACAAACTAGCTGACACAATGACAAATGCAGACACAAACACACACATACACACAAACAAACACATATACACACACATGCATACCCATACACACAAATACACACTGACAAATACATACACACACAAACACACATACACATACAAACACACAAACATACAAACAAACACATACACATAAATACCCATACACACAAACACACACTCACACATACATACACTTACACACACATACATACCCAAACACACAAACACACACTCACACACACAGACACATACTTGCACCACACAGACTCATACACACAAACATACACAAAACACACACACACGCACACACACAAACACGAACACAGACCCCACCCCCACACACACACACGCACACACAGAGAAGTATGTCTACGAGGAAACAGTGGATAGGAAGCAACAGCCTGCGGCGGCAGCACG
>NC_136943.1:8809161-8811661 GCF_949987615.1 Pollachius pollachius
GGACACGCAGCAGAAGATTTGATGTACTAATCCCCAGACCAGACTCAGAGGAGACAGCACTAAGTTGTTCTGTTGGCCCTGTGACATTCAAATTATTAAAAGATTTGGTCATCAACTAGGAGACTGAAGATTAAAGCTCGGTTGAAAAGTAACCAAACACTTAAATCAAACATCAGGGATGGCACAGAGCAATCGATTGCAAATGATGTCATGTTATTTTGCATGGCAACCCCTGTCATGATTTCAGCCAATCAACAAGCCGGATAGTGATTGAATGAGTTGTGATTGAACCATCAGAGATGGTGACGATTGTTTTATCTCAATACCTGGTGGCGACCATGGGCCCTGCCCTCTCCTCTCCCTGCTGCTCTGTCTCCTCTGACTCATACACTCCACACTGTTGCCACGGCTACCATTTATTAATATTGGCCCATAACTTTGAGCCTTTTTCACCAAGCTGCGAGGGTAGTCACATCCAGAGTCCCCAGACACACATGCACATACACCCACACACACACACACACGTGCACATTGCAAGACACACACTCGCAGACACACACACAGATGCACATACACACGACACACACACAAACACTCACACACACGCGCACACACACACACACACACACACACACACACACACACACACACACAAATACACACACACAAACACAGGTAATACATATAACTCATGTAAGACAAGGTGATGAGCGAAAACTGAGGAGCTAGTTTTCTGATGAAGAGGAGTGGCTCAAACTGAAATGGATGAGGGAAAGAAGGAATGCATTGGTCACAAGTGCCCCCTCCTGTTCACATGCCCCAGCCCTTTACAGAAGTTGTTGTTGTCGATTCATTGTGCATGCCAACTATTATACATTTAATAACAAGTTCATTCAATGCAATTTCAATTAACAATTCAAAAAATGTAATCTTATGGATCACAAATTAAAAAAAGTTATTCCCGATATAGTTACATTTTCATCCTTCCTTATAGGGATAATTTGTCTCATATATCGATAGAGTCCATGTTTGAATCAGGAATTACAGGAAGACCTATGCATACATTATTAAAGTGCTGGAACTTTTTTAAAAGACACAAAATAGGTCCTTGTAATTTGTTAGTTATTGTTGATTATATATTATAAACCAGCATAACAATGAGAAAAAATACAACTCAATAGATCAAAGTTAATCTATTAATCTTATCTAATGAAGCCGAACCTTATAAGGATTATCAGCTGTTAATAACGCCATACTCACAATCTACTCAACACCGTTTTATATATAGAGCCATTACTCCCCCTGGTGGTTAAACGTTGGTACTGACCATTAGACTACAAATAAATAATAAACAGCCTATTTCTATATCACATAGAAACACGCAGCCAGTTAGGTTCTGTTTCAGACGCCAATGGTTTTGAATCCCAGAACACTTAATACCAATTCCTAGCAAAACTAATATTGTGAATATTGTCATCGTTTTAACTATGATGACATTAATTTAATTCTGCAAATTACGTTTCTGAATGTGAATAAAACGACCAAATAAGGTAAGACTAATTAACTTGTATGTTCATGTAAACAGACTAGTATTCATTTGTTTGTACCAGACATATTTCGAGTACTTCCTGCAGTCTTCTTCAGAAGGAGTATATCAATATCAAGTTAGACTAAATTAACTTTTTTGAGTTACAAGGTAAGACTGTTTTAGCTACTTGTTAGCTTCTTGCGATTAATACTATATCGTTGATTTGATATTTGGCGAATGTTTCTCAAGCAACATGGAAGTGTAACCAAACATTAACATCTGATCCCGTCTGTTGTGCTGGTCTGGTTGGTCCAAGTTCGGAGTACAAACCAGTTCATCTCATTGTTAAACTTGCTCGTTTGCTTTACTATTTAAACAATGTACCGTGTGCGCTCCATGTGTGTTTTCACTATAGAAATGTCAAACTCATGCCAAGTTCCAATGCGTCAGTGGACACAAAAGATACATGATTTCAAATTTCCATATCAGTATTCTATTAGTTTGAATGTGCATAGAAATAATCAAATTCCTCAGACGGTGTTTTTCTTCAGGAATGCCTAACACTGATAACAATAACCTCGTGGGTTAAAAATATCAGCACCCATCTTTACAACACGCCCCTTCATTTCCTCTCCTTCTTCTCATTCTCCTCCTTCTTCTTGCTCATCATGTAAACAAGAGTTTATAACACTTGCCTACAGGAAGAAAAGCAAGGAATGAGAAAGTATTGTACTAATAAGACAGCAACAATATTATCCTGATATAAATTACCATTATTTTAGTCTACCAGAGAATTATCCATCCCCTCCCACTGTAGAATGTAACTGTCTTATTTTGTCTGGCAACCGATACCCCTTTTTAACCCCAAATAAGCATCTCTATGCAAAGGTGATACACGTGATAAAGTACTTTCCTTCCTCGTCTGTATCATTTTATTTTCAGACAACCAAACATATGTTAACTGCTCAAAAA
>NC_136943.1:8816661-9001661 GCF_949987615.1 Pollachius pollachius
AAAAATCATTGCACATAGACAATAAAAAGATACACTTGGCTTTTATATCATATAAAAAGTGATTTGTTTCATTTCCTTCCTCATCTTGAGAATCCAACATCTTCCATCCATCCATCCATCTTCTCAATCAACATCACATCACCCAGTTCCTGGAAGTGCAGCAAATGATACTGAGACAAAAAATAAATAGTACTTTGAATTGCTTAAGCGCTTCCTTATAGAATTTAAAATAGTAGTTTAAGATATTATATGAAATTGACGATGAATTTTCCTTTCCTCATTGCATCCATTGTTCCTCCATCTTGGCCCCATTCACACATGCTACATGAGATGACCTTGGCATGCAATGCACGCAACAATATCTTAAATCATAACCCTTTTACGTTTAACATCCCTCTGTATAAGTCTACCTTCACCCAGCTGACCTGTTCCCCTTTCAAAGGCACGGCGGTCGTCACGGCGACGAAGGCGGTCCTGTGGACGGACAGCCGATACTGGGTGCAGGCGGCGAGACAGATGGACTGCAACTGGAAGCTAGAGAGAGACTGTAGGATGTCCTGATTACTCACTTTTGTCACTTGGTTCATTGATCGATTAATGCAGTGTTTCTCCACAAGTGGGTCACCTCACCAGTTGAGTGCATGATTACTGGGTCGCAGAGTGTATGCCAAACCTTAATCTTTAGAAAGAAGCACATGAAATAACTAATGCTTCAATGTTACTTCATGTTTCAATGGCTAAGTGTCTCATTGAGTGCGGCCCCAATTGCTGCAGCTTTTGGTTTGCGCCATGTTTGTAACAGTAAATGGAGGCATTGTTGATCACTGCATTATTGGAAAAAATACTGTGAGATTTTGGTTTGTAACTTAATGACTAATGAGGCTTCCTAAAGCTAGCCCAGTTGAGAACCACTTCTGTGTGAGTATACATCACCAACCTTAATGTAAACTAATGTCAGATTCAGGGAGTGGTCCTTCGCAATAATGGTGAGTAATGATAATGATTTCATTGGATTACCGGAGGCAGATCATAACACAGAAATACATTTTGGTGAATAGTATTTCTCCTGTTGCTTATTCCACATTTATTTTTTCCCCAAAATGTCGACTTGGAAACCTTCTTTGCCTGTCTTGGTATTGATTGCAATGAAACTTTCATGCAATCCTGCGTTTAATACGACAGTGTTCTTCAATTATCTTGTGTTCTTATTATTATAAACATAACAATCAAAGTCAGCGCACAATAATAACCACACATGTTAAACTATAACCATCAAACAACAAACCGAACACTAAATCGGTTCAATCGATTGTGCAACACAACAGAACACAACACAACACAAAAACAACCACAATGAATTTCAACCGGCGCCATTATGTGTTGATGTGCATTACAGCTTTCATCGGCAGCATCACAGACTGGCTGCTCAGCGAGTTCCCCGAGGGCGGCAAGATCGGCTTCGACCCGTTCGTCTTCTCCCTCAGTAAGAACCCTAACCCCCCCCCAGGCCCAGCTCAGCGTCAATAAAGCACTGACTCAAACACACACACAGAGGAGTATCGACAGACGCCTCCTCCGTCTGCGTGCTATGCAGACTGGTGACTCGGGGGTCGATGGATCCTCTGTGCCACCTAATCGTTGGCCCCTTGTTCTCCTCCCATTAGAAACACAGGAGTACCTCAACGCCGACTTGGCCCCGGGAAACCTGCTGCTCACCTCCATCCCTGACAACCTGGTGGACAGCCTCTGGACAGACAGAGCCCCCGTCCCCCCCTACAACCTCACCCGTCTCCCGGACCACATCATAGGTGTGTGTGAGGGTGTGTGCGTGTGAATGTGTGTGCTTGTGAGTGTGTGTGTGTGTGTTTGTGCTTGTGTGTGAGTGTGTGTGTGTGTGTGTGTGTGTGTGTGTGTGTGTGTGTGTGTGTGTGTGTGTGTGTGTGTGTGTGTGTGTGTGTGCATGTGCTTGTGTGTGTGTGTGTGTGTGTGTGTGTGTGTGTGTGTGCATACTAATGTCATCGGACAAAAAGGGATGTTCTTGTTTGGTGGCCATTATGGTGGACAATAAATGCCAGTGAGCCAAGTAGATAGCTAACGCATCACCATAAAATGGCCATAAAATGACCTTTCCAGGCATATTTTTTAGTTATTATATATTGCTGACTGTCTAATCACTCCGGGACAGAGATAGGAACCCCATAAAATGATTTCTGAAGGACACTGGAATAACAGGAAATTATAAATCATAGGGACGCCATTAAGCAATTTGAGTTTAATAAGGTAATTTGACACCGAAGCGTTTTCATTAAATTTGACATTTAAAGTATGCACATTTTACGTTTTTGCACAACAATAGCGTAACAATGATATGATGATTATGCATTAATGATCAAATTATAAAAGGGAACATTAAATGTCACATGATGCCTGGGAATGGGAACCCTTTATTTTATATTTTGTATATTTTATGTTAACGGGAAGAGGGAGGAGGGGTTGTTTTCCCGATATTAATCCCTAATGTGTGTGTATTTGTGTGAGTGCTTGTGCGTGTGTGTGTGTGTTGTGTGTGTTTGTGCCTGCGTAAATGTGTGTGTGTGAGTGTGTGTGCGTTGTGTGTGTTTGTACCTGCGTCTGTGTGTGTGTGTGTGTGTGTGTGTGTGTGTGTCTGTCTGTGTTTCTGCCTGTGTCTGTGTGTGGGTGTTTGTTTGTGCCTGCATCTGTGCGTGTGTTTGTGTCTGCATCTGTGTGTGGGTGTGTGCGTCCGTGTGTGTGTCTCTGTGTGTTTACAGGAAGAACTTGGCAGATGAAGGTGGATGCCATACGGATGGAGATGATGGGCAATCCATACAAGCCCACTGCTCTCTTGCTCTCTGCCCTGGACGAGACCGCCTGTAAGAAGCCCGGTCGATACCCATTGGTCATAGCATGGCCGCTACGCTGAAGACAGCACACAAACATCACACAAACACATCACTTATTGAGTCAATGCATTCATCTCACTTCACATTATAAGACACATAGGAATTAGCAGGAATTGTAATACATCACATATATTCCATGTATATATGTGTACGTACAATTCTTGGATTGTGCTAATAACAATACAGTTTCTCAAAAACAAAATAAAGGTGAAATTGTATATACTAACTTGTAGCATGGTATATTAGTACAACTGTATCCAGGTATGGGTGAGACAGCTGGCCTCTCCAGCGTTTCCAGCGCCGTGTCTTGAGAGGAATGACCTGTGTCTCTCCTCTCAGGGCTGTTCAACTTGCGTGGGAACGACATCCCACACAACCCCTTCTTCTACTCCTACACCCTGCTGACCATGCAGGAGATCTGGCAAGCCGACCTCCGTGTAGCACAGCAACGTCCAAACCTCTGAGTTGTGATGTTGTCATTAATGTGCCATACTTGTCCATTTGTTTCCTTCCTTTCTTTCCATTACTCATCCTCAGATTAGATTTTCCTTTCATTCCTTAATTTCTTCCTTCATACAGGTTTTCTACTTCCTTCTCTTCCTTCTATCGTCCATTCTTCCCTTCTTTCTTTTTATCTTCCTTCCTTCCGACCTTCCAATCTATTCATCTTTCCAAATAGCTATCTATTTGTCTCTTAGTGTGATCTTGTGACTCCTATTTCTCTCTGCCTTATCTTTCCGTTTATCTTTGTACTGTTTTATCTTAGTGTGATATTGTGACTCTTATCGCTCACTCTCTCTGCCTATCTCTCCGTTCTTCTGTGTTCTGTTTTATCTTAGTGTCAGCTTGTGACCCCCCCCCCCTTCTCTCTCTCTCTCTCTCTCTCTCTCCCTGTGTGTGCGTCAGGCTCTTTGTGCACACCGAGCGCGTGCCGGAGGATCTTCAGGCCTACCTGAACTCCTCGTGTGTGCAGAGCATGTGTGTCCAGCTGAGGGAGTACGATGCGGTGCGCCAGGACCTGATGGCCTACGTGCTCAAACCCAGAGTAAAGGTCTGGGTGGGCACGGAGTACACCAACTACGCCCTGTACGAGGTCATCTCAGCACAGGTGGGAGGCAGGTTCTAGACCCCAGGCCTGGTTGCATTGTTGTTTCCTCCCAGCTTATTTTTTTTTAATTTGTTTCGATATGGTCCAGTTGTGCAGATGCCCTGGCACACTGATTCCAGCTTATTACAGAATTCAAAGAGAAAAGAAATGTATTATTAGAACTATTTTTTGTTCAAGGTTGAATAATAATTATATTATTCTTCTATAACTTTTTAGATTTTTTAATTTTTACCCGCCCTCTCTCTCTCTCTCTCTCTCTCTCTCTCTCTCTCTCTCTCTCTCTCTCTCTCTCTCTCATGCAGGACAAGCTGGTGACCAGTTCGTATTCTCCGGTGTTGACCAGTAAGGCTGTGAAAGACGAAATGGAGCAACGCATCTTGAGAAATGCTCACGTAAGTCGGTCAGAAACACCCATACCCAACACACATACACACATACAACTACACACATAAAGGAGTACATTGTTCATTTACAACAAACATAAATCCATCCATTCCATATCACTCCACTTATCACATCTTACACTGGCAATCTTTATGAGTGGAGCCGTGTTCAGAGGCTTTTAATAGATGCGGCTCACACCTGACCGAGCAATGCATGGCCTTGATACCTTTATGGCTGCGCTCGCTGGCGTCACTGCTGTTCAAGCACCCGGGAAACTGTCACCAATATTAACAGTAATTCCTTGTTTCTGTATGTTCAGGTGAGGGATGCCGTGGCAGTCATCCAGCTGCTAATGTGGCTGGAGACAGCCGTCCCCCGGGGCAAAGAGACAGAGCTCAGTGCCGCCCACTACGTCAATGAGTGTCGCAGGTAGGGGTGCCACAATCTGACACACACACACACACACACACACACACACACACACACACATACATATTAAAGGGATGAAGCCACGTTAATATTTTAGTGATAGTATACTGGAGAATCAGTCGATTGTGTTACTGTATAGAAGTATTTTAAATTACTAGGATACCGTTTGATAATAGAACTTAACCACCAATAAAATATATTTTAAGTAATGTACTTCAAATATGGTAAAAGGTCATGTGATTAACAAGCCTCCTCTTTACTGCCTTTGACCACGTTTTCCCACTGAGGATCATTAGTTTGACTTCATATATATATATATATATATTTCACACTTGTGAAACTTTATCTCAGCAAGCAGAAAGACAGTCGAGGCCCCAGCTTCGAGACCATCTCCGCCAGTGGCCCCAACGCGGCCCTCGCTCACTACAGGTACAGCGTCAGCACACGGGGTTCAGGGTACTGAGATCTGTTTGGATCGTGAACCAACGCTCTACGTCCTAACAATCATGTGTCGAATCACAGCCCAACAAACGAGACCGACAGAAAGCTCACCGTCGATGAAATGTATCTGATTGACTCCGGGGGCCAGTATCTGTAAGTAGAAGGATTTGTCTTTGAAGATGCTGTGTATCAATTGTAATTCAATTATAATAATTCTTTAGAATGAATAAGTCTAACTCCTACTACTGTACTGTTAGCGACGGCACAACAGACATTACCAGGACTGTCCATTGGGGGACTCCCACGGCAATGCAACGGGTAGGATTTCTGAACCAACATTTCTGGTTTTAGCTACAGTGATGCCACCTGCACTCTTTGTGTGTTCTTTTATTCTTCTAATCATTGTACATTCAGAATGAAACAAAATGATCTGGATTATTCCCCTATTGTTCAAATAAATTAAATGGCTCAATGCGTGATTCATTAGGAGGCCTTCACTCGGGTTCTCATGGGAAACATCGAAATATCTCGAACCATCTTCCCCTCGAGAACAAAGGGTAAGGCGCAACCACTCATATCTACGGAAATGCGACACATTTAGCCGGTCTGACTCAAAGTCATGTGAACCAGAGCACTTCGGTTCCTGTTCACACCGGTTCCTGAAGGCGGGGTGTGTTTCCTTAAGGCGCAAGTGTTTCCTGAAGATGGCTTTCTTTGACCAACAGGTGTAAACATGGAGATGCTGGCCCGCCGTGCATTGTGGGAGGTGGGCCTGAACTACGGCCATGGCACCGGGCATGGGATAGGAAACTACTTTGGGGTTCATGAGTGTATGTAGTACTTCTTCACTTCAGGGCCCAGGGTGTGTGACTGGAATAAATACACTGTCGTTTTGTGTCATACAATAATTCAGTTTCCAGGAAAAAGTTAACAATTTAACAGGAACGGTTAAGCGAGGAGAAACCATGAATTAAAGCCTTATTGAGTGAATGAGTGATACATTTTTAATGAATCCTGTCCTCACAGCCTCAGAATATGGATGAATTATGAAATAGTCAAATGTGTTGTGTGATATGAATAAGAAATCTGAATTTGGTTCTCGTTACTGTTCAGGGCCAGTTGGATTTGGTTCCAACAACGTACCCTTCACAGAAGGCATGTTCACCTCTATAGGTAAACCTTCTCAAACTGGCCGACACTGTGACTTTGAAAAACACATGCATCCGCTCGCTCACTGTGAGAGTCATTTAACAGTTTTTGATTATCATAAATTTGATTGAGTGGGGTGATAGTGCAGCCAAAAGGTCCTGAATTTCAACTGCAATGGTGGCAGCCTGCCTGCTCATGTATCGATATTCACTGCAATCTGCTTTGGGTGAAAGCTTCTTCTCAATGACTACATTTTAAATAGTAATAAATACTGAGTGTTGTTCTCTTAGAACCTGGATATTACAAGGACGACGACTTCGGCATCAGGATTGAAGACATTGCCGTGACTGTACCCGCCCACACGAAGGTACTGATACAGGAATACATATATTTGATCTAAATGAACCACAGGAATTCATTTGTCAGTAGAGTCGACCCAAAACAAGATTTGACCCTAACTTCATAAGGAAATGTTATTCAGTCTTAATTGTGTCTTTCTACCCTGTAGTACAACGACCAGACCTACTTGACCTTTGACACTGTGTCCCTGGTACCGTACGACCGGAAACTGATTGATACCACCCTACTCAGTGAGGAACAGGTACTCTATGTGGCTATTTCTTTTCATAACCAGATTGTGTCCTTATAATTGTCTTACTTTCCAGGTTGTTATTGTTGTTTTTGCAGGATATATTTTTATTGTATAAAGTATATATAGCAGTTTTATCACCACACTCAGTCAGTCAACTTATAATCAATATATAGTCAAAATATATAAAAAAAAATGGAGATGTTTGTAGGCCTTTCAAAAATGCGCCGTAAGTAGGACATACTCCAGATAATACCCGCTGGAGCTGTTTGTGTGAACGCAAATGTCAAAATCCGCCCCTCTGGATTTTACCCGGCCAGGCTGCTAGTGTAAGTCTGGAGAATCAGAGAGCCAGAGAATTCCCAACAAGCGAGTAGGCGTATGGCTGACATTTTAATGACTATCATGCAACTGGAGCTAAACCAGGAGTGTAGCTGCTTCATACTTTTCTCTTCTTGCCTGGATTGTCTTGCATTTTTAGCATTCTCTTCATACTGTGTGTGTCACGTCCTGCCTCCTACACACTCTACCCGGGCGCCGGCTTGCCTCGATTATACAGAGTATCTCCAATAGGTGTCAACACATCTGATATGGCTTATCTCCGGTTGTGTGCTGCATGTGTGAAGGGGCAACTCCTGATCCTCCCCGGACCTGATTCTCCAGAGTTTATCCGGAGTAATGTGTGCAAGGCCTGAATTTTAGACCGCTGAAGATTTTTTTTTTTTTTAATCTTTTCACATGTTTAAAACCCATTTGGGACCCACCACATCTGAAATGTCTTTCATTTTCCTGGAAGACATGTGTTTCTTTATGAACTCCCCCATCGCTGACTTTCTTATGAGGCTGCTCCTCAACTCACAGCTAAAAAAGAATAAATAAACCCTGTGTTATCTGTGTTCATTCGGCGGTGTGTAGGCGGTGCGTGTGATTGGACGTGGGAGCAGAACACACACACAAAAAAAAGCAATTTATTTCCTTCTATAGATGCGATATTACGATTGACAGCTTGATCAGAAAAATAAATTATGGTATTTTAGCACAACCGATATATGTTTATTGCTTGGCTGCTTGTGTGCATCTGCTGAAGATACACAGAAATATCACCCATACGCTCCGGTTTTCCTCCGTTGCCCTAGATACGATGGCTGAACCACTACTACAACACCATCCGGGTGCACATGGGCCCAGAGCTGGACAGGCAGGGGCTGCAGAGAGAGAAGGAGTGGATGCTTCAGAACACAGAGGCCTTCCAGACGGCCGGGTCCTCCAGAGCCCTGTCGTCCTTCACGCTCAGTGTGGCCGCTCTCACCGTGGCTCTACTCCAGCACGTCCTCTGAGGAACACCACCACCATCCCTCTATCTCTCTCTCTCTCCCACCACCGCCATGACCTGTACGCTACTGTCTTATCCCTCAGTCTCCCAACTCAATCCTTGTGTAGTCTGTATCGGAGACTTCTAACGAGTTCCACCGAATTGGGGAAACTCCAGAAAAAAAACGCTTTTTGTCGGTAGTGCAGGTGATGCAATTTTAGAGCAAGGTGTGTTTTGTGTTTTTACCAGAGATGGCGCTGTTGCTGAGGGTAGATTCGGAGAGATTTCTGAAGTGATAAAGATGTTGTGCTCGAGTAGGTTCCTCTTTCAGTGAGCCGCTTAGAGAGAGGCACTGGTGTTCTTTTACTTCTAGAATCAATCTTATGTGTGTGTGTTTGTGTCTGTGTGTGTGTGTGTCTGTGTGTGTGTGTGTGTGTGTGTGTGTGTGGGTGTGTGTGTGTGTGTGTGTGTGTGTGTGTGTGTGTTGGTTATTGAGTGCAATAGTTGTAAAGTAATTGTTTTTAGTTTTTCTATGAATATGATCATTGTGAAATGTCTTACATGTTAAAATTATAAATTGTACCCTCTCAGAGGGGTCTTTTGGAAATGGATATTCTATTACTAATAAATGAAGGCTCTTTAAATATTATTGTCTCATATTGCTTTTAACCCAACAATGATACAAATTTTATTTCAGGAGCATTTTTAAAACATGTTGCCAGAGTTTTTAAAGTGGTTTTAACTCACTCTAAACTCTTTAAAACAATCACTGTTTAAAACAAGTAAAATAGTGTGTGTGTGTGTGCTTTGATGTGTTAGTGTGTGTGTGTGTGTGTGTGTGTGTGTGTGTGTGTGTGTGTGTGTGTGTGTGTGTGTGTGTAAGGTGAAACCTTTGTGTTACAATTTGAATTTACTCAACTTCAGATAAGTCACCACATCTGAAGAGCCATTGCGTATGAAAGAATGGTTGCCTGGCAACCCCCCCTGTCAAAGCTGCATGAAGGTGTAAGTAGGGACTACAACTCTGCTCGTTAGGGGCGGTTTAGGGCCCGTTGCGAGTTAGTTGATAAATTTTTCCCTGTACAAAGACAGTTGGGAGGAACTTCAGATGAAACACATGCAGCTGTGTTTCGAAAAGAAATAGTCACCTATAGTTGATTAAAGCAGGTTCCATGAAAGAGGAACAATGGACTGGTGTCAACAAGATATCAGTTAGATGCTCTAAGCATACACATTTGAGGTTTGTGGAGCGACGTTTGACTTTAACAAAAGAACATTGGTTTACATGTGTCGCAGGTGAAACTCTGAAACTCCCGCATCAAATGAAACTGCTGGATCGTCAACATAATTTCAGTTATTTTCTGTTCTCGCTTTTTTTATTGCAGGAAGTCAAAGCCACTCTTGATCGGAACAAGACAGGAAGCACAAATAGGGCACCCTCCTTCCATGTTGTGTGGCTATTGCACCTCACAGAATTATTCAAATAAGCTTCTATTTAAAATGAAACCCCTCACTTCCCCTCTCTACTCTCACCACCCATAGTGTTCGTGTTCCTGCCAGGGACAATGTCGGTGCCTCATGCTGGCTGCTCTGCCAGCTCCTCAGTCTGGGTTGAGGAGACTTCATCGATGTCTCTGAAAAGTCCTAGGCTTGAGTCTCACAGTGACCCAGTTTAACAGTAATATATCCACAGCTGTACAAGGTCACTGGCAGCCTGTAGGCCACACACATGACTTCTGTTGAAGCCGTGCATCTTTATAAAGAAAACCACTAACCTCTGTCTCTCCTTCTAGAGCCCACTGCTCAGTTTGTACATTGTTCATTTTTATCTCTCACTTCCATACTTCTTATTGTTGCAACAGTTTTTTGCTCTAAAGGGCCACAAGCTGGTAAAGTCTACAGCAGTAGGTTTCCTTTCATGCGAAACTGTGAAGGGTTTTACAATGCTAGAAATATCAACAACGCTAGGAGTCCTCCGGTATTATTATGTGTATCTTGAGATAGATACAGTGCCAGCTAGCACCAACCCCTTCCTGTCTGTACTGTTTCATCTTAGAGATGGGCTAGCCGCAAGCAGACAAAACTCTGGCACTCTCTTGGCTGAGAGAGCACATTCATTGTAGGTTAAACCTTATATGAATGTGGATCAAATATCATATACGTCAAGAACTATGCATTTGAATGATCAAGTGCAAAAAAATAGAAAATGGATCCTAAACACTATAGATCTAGACACTATAGAAACAACCTGAGTTATCCTAACCACTAGAACGTGTTGAACAAACTCAATGACCCCACACAACTAAGTGCAGACACCAAGCTGCTGATGTTACTCATGTTTCCCTATACTGACTATGAACTTTGCAGAAGTAGGCTGTTAAAATAGATTAGATAGATTGTGAGTGCACAATGCACAGTAATATGTGGAGGATTCAGTTAAAACAGAATAAAGTTTTAAGAGGCTTTTAAGTAAGTAGGTTCATTAATCATTTGTTCTAAATGATGGTTCTCACCATAGCATTACATAGTATGAACCATATACATTGAAAAATAAATAACAGCATAGTAATCGTGTATGGATTCAGAGCCTTTGCTCACTGCTTAAGTGTGAGTGTGTACGTGAAATCCTAGTCTTTTGTGCAATACTGATGAATAACGAGCCATGCAGAATGCAGAGCATAACTACAGCCCCTGCATTGGTTCCTGTCTCACCACGTGACTTCCTTTCAGGCTCTCTGACTTTTTCCTGTCGCGAGCTGCTCAGAAAGGTAGTCGAGCCTTCCTCTGTTTCCATCAGAGCTCTGAAAGCCGTGAAACGAGAGTCACTCACACACATCCCCATCCTTTATTTGGGGCTCTTTTGTGTTGACACTGCCAGCCACTGAAGAAGATGCTGAGGAGGAAAACTTCCAATGCCTCAGAGAAGGACTCGGGACAGGTTTCAAAGAGGAAGGTAAGCAAGATGCCAGTCTGCTCTTGTTGTTGTTGTTGTTGTTGTTGTTGTTGTTGATATTTAGGATGATACTGCTGCTGTTGTAGTTTTCGTCCCTCATTTAGTTTTCTTGAAACTTTGCAGTAATGAGGTGATATGTGCTTTGTGTCATTAAGTGTCTACTCCAATGCAGATTTTACATTTTGAGTGAGTTTTTATACGCAAACAGATATAAAAAAAAAAGGCTTAAAACAAGTATTTTGTTTTAGGCATAAGAAGATGAAGACACAAAGTCGAAGACGGTTACGTTGAAGTTCCTCTAATGACTCAGGTTGCAGAAGTTTCTTGCAGCCTGAGTCATTTCATTTTCGTGGCTTTGCGTGCCTCTTGCTAGTGGTGACCTCAACTCCTACACACCCCACACCAGATCTACATTTCAGATTCTGCATGGTTGGTTTTGCGGTCTGATCAATGCTGTAAAACGGTTTGCCTTCACCAGCGGAGCTAGAACATAAATGTCAGGAGGAGGTTCATGCACATTCATACATGTATTTGGTGATGAGGAACAGAGGAATACTCATGTTTGTTTAGCATTGGGTTTGTGTTTAGAGATAAGTGCTTTTAAGCAGAACTCAACAAAAGTGAAATGCAATTAAATAAAATATAGCTGGGTTGATTCCCCAAGAACAACACACACACACACACACACACACACACACACACACACACACACACACACACACACACACACACACACACACATGCACACACACACACACACACACACACACATCTAAGGCCGAGGTTGACTACCAAGGTTAATGCTTAATGTCTGATCTCATTGGTGGGCGACTGTTGCTCAAGCTGCATCTGTTTCCTGTGGTGTCAACCAAGACATTTGCAGACAGATTGAGTTATGCTTGTAGACTGTGAAGTAGCTCAGGGCCACATAGAGATGCATCTGTATCTTCCAGTACAACAATAGAGTCACTTCTACATGTTAGGAGCGCACCAGGGCGTTCATGTTACAGGACGTGATGCCAGTAGGCCATGGCGTTAGGCAATAACAGAAAATAATATCTAAGTTACACAATATCTTAATTTTTGATATTTTTTTACTCTTTCTCAATAAGGGTGACTTTAAAAAGTATTTCTCTTTTTGATGTACTATCCCACCTGGGATTCATCAAGTAAATCGTACTTCAGACTGGAAAAATTGGATAAGCTTAAAAAAAAAAATAATCTTAAAAAAAATCCCTTTGTGTGGTGATTCTTATATAACTATTGTGTAATGATTCGTCTCTCTTGGGCTCTTCCACCAACAACAATTAAGCTGCAACCAAGAAAATTATAATCTTCTGATTACCGACACTGATAAGCAGCACAGGAAATTGTATATCCTAGTCTAGTTTCTATTCCACACACTAGTACCTCACAGTAACATAGTATGCAAAATCTAAATGGGTGTTCATAGATGAATGATTTACGATGATGATTGAGATCAAATCATGAATCAAAATACATTACTGTAGATGGAGCTGTAGCTAATTACAATGCATAACAATGTCTTTCCAGATCAGTCTTCAGAGGTCCAGCAGCTTCAAGGATTTCATGAAGCCCAAGTCTCCTGTAGTGGCAGAAGAACTACACTGGGATGAACCTGTGAGTTGGAATTCACTCATTCACACACATGGACACTGGCTCCCTTACATAGACACTCACTCACTCACCCACTCAATCATTCACACAGACATTCACTCAGTCTGTCACCCGCTCACTCACTCACTCACTCACATAGACACTCACTCACATAGACACTCACTCACTCATTTACATAGACACTTACTCACTCACCCATCCCCTCCCTTACATAGACAGGCACATATACACTCACTCAACTCTCTTGTTCAACTACTCCCTCACTCACACACCCAATCACTCACTCCATCCCATGTACACTCGCCCCCTCACATATATTAACACTCACACAGCCACTCACACCCTCCAATTACCCATCACTCTTTCACCAACTCACCCACTCACCTACCCACTCTGTTCACTTGCCCATTCACCCAACCATTCTCACACACAAAGAAAGAAAAGAAAAGGGAACACATATATCGGAAGGAGCAGCACAGTTCCCTTGTGCTGCTCAGTTCCTAGAAATAGGTACTGGGAACTCAGCATGTTTCCCCAGCATAGATGTATTTAAATGAAATGACACAGTGCCTTGTAGCCGCAGGCAAATGAAAGCGCAATTTCATTGAGATTGAAATTGTGGATTCTAAGATTATAAAAGCGCATCATTTGATAAAATATCCTCCTCCTCAAACGTTCGTGTCGTGTGGATTGTGTTCGTCATACTTTACATATCGCGGGAGGAAGTCAGGCAAAACATGAAATTCAAAAGAAAGAGAGTGACACTGAGGATGATGGTGTTGCACTGCATCGAGCCATTACGCTTCTGCACTCAGACAGGATGTCCTGTGTCAGCCAACCAGGCAGAGAACCTGTGTCTCAGAAGCACAGGTTAGCAGACATGCTCAGGCAATGCCAGGGATTATTGCCTCATAAAAACTGGCAGCAGCACTCTCAGCTTTCACTCAGGTCTCAAGTCCATGTTGCCTGGTTTATATAGCCTGATGTCCCTGGTGATGATGGTCATGCATGTGTATTTGCATGTGTATGCGTAATTGTGTATGCAAATACACATGCACATGCAAATACACATGTATACACCAGAAAATGTACATATGCACATACATTTTCTGGTGTGTGTGTGTGTGTGTGTGTGTGTGTGTGTGTGTGTGTGTGTGTGTGTGTGTGTGTGTGTGTGTGTGTGTGTGTGTGTGTGCAGGTGCGTGCCTGTGTGTGCGTGCCTGTGTGTATATGCGGATGTGTGTGAGTATTTGAGGGTTCATTTGTGTGGAAAAGTCAACGAGTTATCATTTCTATAATACTTAATTGTATTCAATGAATGTTATTGTCAGCAAAAATGACATTGATATTAGACCTTACATGGTAAAATGTCATTGAATCCTGCCAAGCATTTGCAACATTTGAAACAGTTTGACAATTTTAAGAAACATACCAATATGTAATAGTAACCATAACATCAATGGCATTTCAGGAGAATGTCACTGTGGATGAAGCTGTGAAGAGTGGCAGCAGGCAGGGAAAGTCATGGCGAAACGTCATCTCCCGCACTATGACCCGAAAGACATCCAAGCAGGTCCAGAAGGCTCTGGCTGAGGAGGGGGTGAGGCCTATCAAAGACATTCCAGGGACCTCCTTCAAATAATAAATAGTCTACATTCTGTCTCGTACAGTTTAGCTCATATTTGTCAATATGAGCAAATATAGCAAATATATTATACACATATTTTTAAAATAAACTTTTGAGATACATCTTTTTTTATAAACATTGTGTACAGTGGTAGCTATGATGTAACATTAGAGAACAAACATTTAAAGAATTGCTTGAAACTGTTTAATACATATGAGCCAAACAAGTTATTTTAGTTGAAATGTGAGGTAGCACAGAGAAAAAAGTTCGTACAAAAGTAATACAGCAGCTTTAACGACCTATACTTCCTCAAGAGCTACATCAGCCGTTGCCTTCGCAAAGATATGTACAATGCTGCCCCCTAGTGATCACATGGTGCACATAAAGTCGTCTTTATTTTGATTCAGAACTACTGGAAGTTATAGAGCATAATCAAATAGTTAGTTAAAAGTTTAAAAGTTGTACTACTAATTAAATTCAAGGTCAAACTTGGTTAAGGCTTGAAGATCTAAAACTATCCACCATTAAGCTACTACATTACCCCAGTAGGCTACCCAAAAGCAAGACACAAGAGTAATTAGTTAGAGATTTATTTTAATGTCGATAGTAATAGAAGAGAAAAGCAGTTGAGGTGGAATTAGGAGTACAATTATGTGCGATGAGGTTTCCAGTCCCAGTTTTAAACTTACCAGAACTTTTCCATCGTCCTCCAAGAATGAGAGCTATGAGGAAGGCCCCCTATCTCCATCTGACTGGCTTCCCGATCAGAGTGCTGCTCGGAACAGATCTTCCCTCTGTTCCTCGGGATCCGAAGAGACGGTGTCAGGCCCTCCGTCCAGACAACTCTCTGCAGGTAAACATGCGTTAGCAGACCCTTTGATCCAATGTGACTCAGAGTCATCTCAGATACATGTCTTTAAGGAAAAGCTAGGTGCGAGGGCCTCTAGTTCAAGGATGCCACCACTAGACTTCTGCGATTGGAGATCAAAACCAATATCTCTCGAGAGGTGAACTTGCATAATAATAATATGTTTATTTTACATGGCGCCTTTGTCACACTCAAGGTCGCTTTACAGATTCATGAGATCACACACTGAGAAAGACAGAGAAAAACAGGAAGTAAAGCAACACAAATATAAATAAAAATAAATAATATATACAGAGGGTCTATGCAGTGGTTGAAGAGGAGAAGTGTTCTTGAGACAGAAAGGTCTTGAGGTGAGATTTAAAGAGAGGGAAGGAGGGACAGTCACGGAGGGATTAAGGAAGGGAATTCCAGAGTTTCGGGGCGATGGCGCTGAAAGATCCGCCACCCAGGGTAGAAAGTCTAGTGCGGGGGGTCAGAGAGGAGATTGTGGTAGCCATTATACTGTCCATCCTCCTTGATATCAACCCCCATGTATTACGTAAAAAAACAAGTATAGCAAGCAACTAAATCTGATCTGAGTGTTTCTGGAATATTTGAATACAGTGTTGGGTTTGTTTACGTCTGTGTTTATCAGGCAGTGACAGACAGAGCCTGGACAGTGGCTACAGCCAGAGAGACAGCATGAGACTGGAAGAGCAAGGGGCCTCCTACCTGGGACCCTTCTGTGGTCGCGCCCTGGTCCACACCGACTTCACCCCCAGCCCATATGACATGGAGTCACTCAAACTACAAGTACGGCCCCCCTACATAGCAGAACCCCCCCCCCCCTCTCTGTAAAGCAGTGGTCTTCTTCTGGGGGTGATTCGAAGGCATCATATTATGGTCCCCCTGTTAAAAATAAATGTGTATTACCAATTGCTTATCTGGCTGTTGAGCAGTCTAAACCTGCCAAAGAAGAAACATAAAAGGTCTGGTCGTTCCAGGGTGATTAAGGGGGGAATAGGGCGACTTGGCCCCTATTTTCAGAGTCTGAAATAGCTAGTAAGAGATCAGGTTTATGAGAGGTCATCCAACGCACTAACGTGCGTTGTCATGAGCATAGTTGTATAGCGTAAACATAGCCCATACATACATTACGTCGGTGAGTTAGCCACAAGGCTTGGTTTGGCTTGTGATAACTGTACACCTTATCATAGCTTATACTGACCTTCACAGCGCAGGACTCAAAGGGGGTCAAACCGTGTTTCTGCCATCCTCCAAGACTCCAGAGTGCTGTAGCTTCACTAAATCAAACCTCTCCCTCACAGAAAGGTGACATAATCCAGATCATCGAGAAGCCCCCCATGGGAATCTGGACGGGGAAATTGAACACCAAGGTGGGGTCCTTTAAGTTCATCTACGTCAACATCTTGCCGGAGGAGAGCCCGCCGGTCCGGAGGAAGAGACCCCAGGGCATGACAAGCCAGGCCCGGGGCAAACACCAGCTGCTAGAGGACGTCCTTGACAGGATCGGCCTCTGTGTAAGTTTACACCCTCCCTGGAGAGGATTCACTGCGGTTGCTCCACCTGTCAGATGATAGGGCTATGCTAGCCTCTACCACTCTCCTCGCCATAGCATAGCAATGCGCTTTTTAAGATGTTGGCTGTTTAAGATGTGTTTGCTAATTAGTGATCACCAGTAAACATCATTATGTTCTCAGTTCATCAATGGTTATGTATAATTTTAATAAAAATAGTTTTGTCTGTTTGTTTCAGGAGCTGGGGTCTCTGTTGTCCATGCATGGCTTCAAGGGCATCGATGATTTCAGGGGCTTGAAGGAGTGTCACCTGAATGAGTTGAACATCACCGATCCCGAAAAGCGCAGCAAGATTCTGAAGGCGGTTGAGCTCCTGAAAGAGTGTACGTTTACATCCGGATCATACCCACAGGCCCGCTACACATGGAGAATATACAATAGCAATCATAGTCATGGTAGTCCTGATCAGGAGAGCCACGTTTCAAGAGGTCCCTCTTTTGAGTTATTGAATATATTTTCATGAAAGTACCCTTTAGATACCCTTCTGTATTTGTTATCAGCCTTTCAGCCTTTTTCTGCTCCAGAACATTCGATAGTCGGATACATTTCATACATTTGAATCGTACACCCGTCAGGTTTTGCAGTTCTAATCATTATTGTGCCATTTCTCAGGAAGGCATTGATATGCGATCTTGTCTGCACCTCAGAATGCTCATTGTGTGTAGGCCTGTAGCGATACCTGTGATTTGACTACCATTCCGGGTATTATCCCTGGGCTGTTAGAACACAACATTACTGCATTGGCAACTCTCCTGAGCGTCACAAAAATTGATTTAGGAGGATCAATTACAATATATACTTTTTCCCAAACTGATTGAGTCTCAACAGATGTGTCATGGTGGATCCTTGAGATGTTCTGTTTCATAGTAGTCGTCATCTCTCTTCCATTCCAGCTGAAGCAGAATCAGACTCTGGGGAAGAGGAGTCGGCCGAGAGCGATGGCAAGCAAATCCGGGACTCGGGCTGTTTCGAGAGTTCCGAGAACCTGGCGACCCCACGCGAGGAGCCGAGGACAGAGGCCAGGGTTCTACATGAGGAGACAGAGGAGGAGACTGAGCAGGAGGATCAAACAGAGAAGCTGGATGAGGTCCAGCAGGAGCTACAGGACCTGACGGTGCAATAGACACACTTGAGAGGAAGAGCACCACTTACAAACAGCTTTAGATCCCTCAGTTCCCCAGGACGCCAGTAGGGGGTAAGGTACCACTGCAAATGTCTTGTACAACGGTAGAGGAACGGCTGGGAGAATGGAATGAGGACAGAAGTCGAAGAGACAATGATTTCCTGATATGAAGAGCAATACTGTTGGCTACAGTTGGGGTTCAACACACACACGTAAGAAATGTGTGTTTTTTGCTTTACAAATCGTTAACCATGTTCACATTTTACATGCAGCAATGGGTGTTTTTTTGTTTTGCAAATCGTTAACCCTGTTCACATTTTGCATTAAGTATAGGTGTTCATCTATCATGGATCAAAATTGCTGAGTTAGGATAAAGGAACGGTTACTGATTATAACGTTATGCAAGTATTATGCTTCATGGAAATAATGCTAAATAATGATAGTTGCGTATTAATGTGTATGGTTGAAACATAAACAAAAAAAAGTGAAAAGAATGCAGTTTGACACGGTGTAAGCGGTAAGTATCAAAGTTTCATAACTGTTTTTGCTATAATGACTAGTTAACCTGAAATCCAATCAGTTAGTTGTTACTTTTTTACTTTGTATATATTAAGAGTTTGACTTTGTTGTACATATAATTTGAATAAAGGATTTGAATGGTTGCTTGTATCGTGACATGTCCTCAGATTGCACTGAAAATATATATATATATATATAACTGAAAGTCAACAGACACAATCAATAAGACAATAATTTTTATTTACCAGACACGTCAATCATGTAAAAACAAGTGAAGGGAATTTAATTAAATACTTATTAATCACAGTGTTATCAACTAAACAAGGGCAACATAAATAGGAGTTCCATAAATGGCATAGTACAGTATTGATATACATGATGCTTGGGTTAATAGATTGGTCACATCGTTCAGATTCGATTAATGTTATCATGGAAATGATACAAACGATAAGCAAACGCTGACTTACCTCAAGCGACTATCGGCCTTATTCTGGTTGTTTAAAATTATTTGCAAAACACATGGAGCCAATGTGTCATCTAAAAGCCTCAGTCGTTATTCCCTTTAAAAACATCCTACACTTCATTTCAACATTAATGACACAAAATGACATGTTATGAAATCATCCATGAATAACCAATCATATACATTCTTGCTTCCCGGTGCCTCAGAGCCTTCAGAGTCATTTAAAGCAATACACTACATCGAGAGTGTCCATGGATATATCGTCAAATTTGTTTTATCCCAAATGAAACTGATGTAAATTAAATGATTTGGTGTTAGTGCCGTTTTACATTGATCATGAAAATGCATCTCAATGGAAAATATATATATTAGGGAGTCTTTCAAACTATAAAGGTCAGCATTTACTGTTATACATTTACAGAAACAATGCGCTTGGCATGTTCACAATAATTCTCTTAGGATGTCACATAACTTGATTATACCGTTCAATATATCAAATCACAACTCATTCAATACTACAGATGGTATACCTTAAGTACTGTTGAATTGAACGACTCATTCATCATCTCCGGATCTAAATCAAGAATAATACTGATGTTAAAAATCAAATATCTATACAGTTATATTTCAGAAACGTCGTCTCTTGCCTTGCATACAGCACGATGATACGAATACATACTAGCATCACACATCCCTTTAACATAAAGAACCTTTCCCTATTTTGGCTTATCATCATTAAAACAAAATGACATTTCAGGCCTTGTTTAAAAAAAACAAAAAAAACGCTTCCACGGCTGTTACAATTCAGAGGTGGATAAAAAACGAACTGTGGTGCAGTAATGTGTGACTAACTCCATCATATGCCTTATTTCATGTGATAATGGGCCAGTGATTCAGAAGTAGCAGACTAGACTGCTACACAGACCAACAGTCACAGCCAAAACAGTAGACGTGACTACAAAGAGTAGAGAGAGAGAGATGTGTTTCAAATAAATTAAATAAAAATAATTGCGTTGTTTTGTTTTTGAACAAGGAATGGACAGTAAGTAAAAGAAAAGCTCTTGATTCCCTTTAAAGAAGTGATACTTCCAGGGAGCTCTGCAGAGCCTGATCCCACTTAACACTCTCGTTCGCTCTTACTAGGAGACGAGAGGAAAAACTCCCTCTTCGCCATCGGGGCACATTTCCGCATTTTTCTCCACTTCCCATCCTGTCTGATTGGGAGAGTTTGAAAAGTTGACCGTAATCATCATCATCCTCATCGTTACTTCAGAGCTCGAGGGTGTGTCGGCCGGTATACCCTGTAGTACATCGGCGCTGTTGCCACGGATACGGCAACGTGTTTATGTTAAGGCACTGTTACTGATGACTTTAGTACGGCGACTTATCAACAGCAACCTGGCCTGCGCTCCCGCATACCCAAAGCGAACACTGTGACTGTTCAGATGTCAGCGCTGGATGTGAGCAACATTGCACAACCACGACATAGCAACGGCATCACTCCCCTTGACATGTATATAAAAATGGAAAGACGGCAGTCAACGGTAAATCGGAAAGGAAATCCAAAGTTTGAGAATAACAGTAGTAATTGCAGCAATACCAGTTTACAAAGTACGATTGATCTAGAAGGGACGTTCACTGAGATATTTCTCGGTATCTCAGTTCAGAACTCCCCCCCCCCCCCCCCCCCCCATTACTAGACATCATCATAGTGCACAGACAGACTTATGTTTACTCGTGTAGGTGCACAACTGGACTCTACACTTATAACTAATCACAGAGCAACTATTAAAACCATGGATTGCATAGGGTAGGTTCTGTATGCACTGGGGGAGAAAACAAGGACGGGGATGAATGTACGGCGGTTAATGATGTACACGTGTCCAGGGAAGAAACATTGTCTTGGGAGACACTTGCAATCCTAAGAGAGTATATTGGAACTGGCCTTGTACAATAGGAGTCATCACAGCTATAATAAATAAAGTATCATTGACAATCAGCAGAGTACACCCATAGACAACGTGTGGACACGGTTGTACACTTGTATTCTTTTTTTCTTTTTCTTTATTTTTAAGTTCAAGCTCCACGAGTGTTCTACCTATGTCTTTTCCATGCAATGCTCAAGGGACCTAAGGAAGAGTCTGAGTTTTTTCCCTGTTATATTACACACACACACACACACACACACACACACACACACACACACACACACACACACACACCTCCCCCCAACACACTGAGCGATACGGTCCATCATACAGTTCTGCCGCAGCCGCTGTTTGGAAGTGAGACGAGGAGAAGGGGCTGTGGCGTCCGAGAGGAGGGTTCCAGTGGAAAGTAGGGCAGGACTACAGAGAACTCATTAGTCACCTGCACCACAATGTGGAAAATCTGGATTATTATCCCGTCCTAGTTCCTTGTTGGAAGGAGGCTCGGCTGGGAGAAGGGAAAGCATCGGGGGGGGGGGGGGGCGGGGGGGTTGGTGGAAGAGCGGGACCAGAGCGGACATCTCTCCGCTCTGCGCCACGTAGCTAGTGCGCGGTCGCCTTGGCGATGGACGCCTCTACGTCGGTCTCGGGCGAGGCGAGGGGCGGGACCTTGTGGGCGGTGGCCTCAGACTCCTCCGTGAGGGAGGTGCTGATCTCCGTGGAGGTGGCGATGCTGGGCTTGGCGTCGTCAGGCGTCTGCTCGTTGGGGATGAGCGGCGCCGTGGGTTTCTGTGCGCAGAGGACGGCACGCATGAGCAAGGGAGACACGTAAGCGGAGATCACAGCGCCGGGGAAAACTCTCAACGGAAGCACGTCTCCCGCGAGAGGAAAATCATTCTTTGAAGGTCCCATGACATGCCCCCAGGTGTGAGTGTGATTCGCCGGTACAAAGTCAGCCCCTTCTGATGTCACAAGTGGGCGTGTCCACCTAGATGTATGACGGATAGATGGTAGACTGATCTATCCAGCACACATCTAGGTGGACATGCCCAGTTGTGACGTCAGAAGTGGGAGTTTTTCAAAACGGCTTGCAACGGCTCATCACACTCACACCTGGTGGCATAATATGTCACCTTTAAATAAATCATCTTCTTGTTCTATAAAAAAACGAAACATTCTACAAACGTCACCTCCACGAAGCACCTTGGAAATTGATCTTTTCAAGGTTGTTTGCATCGTACCATTTTCTGTTAAACAGCTTGAATCCATTTTCACATTTTCATGGAGTATATATATAGAACAGATCAGATTACTAGCAGCAGTCACTGCAGTGCTAACAAAGGGATTACTTTTTTTCCTGCAGCTTTACCTACATTACACATGCATGGCCTCTCCATCATGACTTGTCTCTATGAGCTACAGCCAACAAGTGGCAGAACATGAGATTATTCACTTCGGGGGCCTACATATAAAACCCCTTGTTGATGGAGCGAGAGGGAAAAGAAAGGGTCGGTGTATGTCTGTCTGTCCGTCTGTCTGTGAGCCTGGGTGTGTCTGTGTGTGTGCGTGTTGGCTTACTGTGGTCTGTGGTACTGTGCTGTCGCTGGTGGAGGAGGGGGTGGCAGGGGTCGTAAGAGACAGCGAATCGTCCTGCTGCATCACTCCTCGTCTGTCCAGAACACTGGTGAAAAAAACACAGTAAGAAACACCCAGTCAGTAAACCTCCTATTGTTTTATTCAACAGAGGATGGAGAAGGCAGGGCTCAGCGGAAAACCCTTAAAAGCCTTTTGGTATTGCAGTCATAAATTTAATGATGTTATTAGCTTATGTGCTTTTATGATGTTATGCAGTTAGTATCACACACGTGTGCAGATATTTAATTAAAGCAAACAAAATAGATATTTTCTTTTGTTAAACTGCTTTAATATAATCAACATGCAGCTCCATTTCTCTTTTGTTGTTGCTACCCTAGCCTAGCCGCCTTGCTGCTGCAAGTCACCGTGCTTTCTGCTCTGTGCTGGCTGGGTGGACTGGTTGTTTACCTAGGGTACGTGGGTCCACAAAGGATCTCAGAGCAGTTCTTCATGATGTTCTTGTGGCTGTAGGGGTTCTGCACTCGGTTCTTCCCTGACCATGAACCTTTGATCTAGGGACACACACACACACACACACACACACACACACACACACACACACACACACACACACACACACACACACACACCTCTGTTAGGAAAATAGATTTCCTGACAGCAGACTCCAACCTCACTTTATCTCCAACAGCATAACAAATCCTTACAAAGGAATGTCCAGGCAACAGGAGACCAATCAATTATTCCAAACATAAAAAATATCCGGTCCACGCTTCTGAAAGGCTCTTCGCCTTTCATGTCTGCATACCTGCATTCATAATCAGCTACACTTTTAGCATGATGTTCCTTAAGCCTTGGCTTTGACCTACAAATACGCTCTGGTAATGAGGTCTGGCTTGAGGGGAATATTCTACGCTACCTGTGTGAAGAATAACATGCATCCCAATGATAAGAAGACTTGAATACTTGTGGACTATTTTCTTTTGGCCGACTACTTTCATTGCACACCATATCTCTTTGACTATTCCCTTCAGAAATACCACACTTAAAGCACGCTTAAAGCACTTCAATCCTTGAATCAACACACCCACTCCACCCACTCCATCCTCTCCAAATAGCAGCATTTCAACTCAAGTGAGTTTTAACATTAAAATGAAATACAGATCGCCCTCCCAGAGTTCAAAAATGACTTAACTACATATGGGAGCATTTGTTTGTGTGAACGTGTAGTGGACACAGACATCCTCCCCAAGAGAGACCCCACCAGGCACACCACTCAAGGTGCCCTCCCTGCCTCCCTCCCTCCCTCCCTCCCTCCCTCCATCAGTCCCTCTATCTCCTGTTGTCTCCTCCCTTTTCTGCTTCTCCCTCTGATCCTTTGGCAGCCATCCCAACCCCTGTAGGAATCGACGTGTCTATTATTAGACCAATCAGTGTTATAGATAGGCTTGGGATGGACAGGATTGGTCCTCAATTGTCTTGTTTTTCTAATGGGTGTATTTGGTTTCATTACCGGTGTGGGGGACATTTCAAAGAAAAGACGCAAAAACGAAGAGAGGAAGCCATTATCTTAAACCATCCATTACCGGTTTAAATGATAAAAACTTAAAGACGCAAACCAGGCACGCTTGTCGCAGAGAATAGGGGATGATGAATTAGTCATTAGGAGGAGAGGAGGAGGAGCAGGAGGATTAGAAGGAGGAGGAGGAGGAGAGAATCTGAAGTCTTCTACAACCTTCCATGTCTGCTGTAACTGCCGGAGCTTGTGTCAAAGAAATTGGGCTAACAAAGCCCTAGACAAAACCCAGCAGTACTTATACTTAGTTGCTACATGATTGCTATGTAGTTACTAAATAATTACTACATAATTACTACATCATCTGGGGCAGTAGCTGGTTGCAAACTCATTCTCTTCTCTGCTTATCAGTCTGCATTTTTACATTTAGCATTCGTGATGTATGCCTAACCTAACCCTAACTACTCAAACTCAAACATTTCAATAATATTTTAACTCTGACATTAAAATATTATACAGTTATGAATATTTATAAAACAGTTGATTACATCGGCTGAGAAAGAATTTAGATTAGCTAGCAGAAACTAAAACAAAATAAATTCAGAGGAAGTATTCTCTCAATGCAAATGTATTGCTTGGCCCTTCTTTAATCTCGACCACAACAGGTCTGGAAACAAGTCGGTTACCTGTTGAACTTCCAAATGTTTACACAACTATGCGTGTTTATCTTTCCAACCATGAAGGCAATGGACTACACTACACAAACACACCCCGTTACTGTACTTCACTCTAATCCCCCTAGATTTATTAATGATCGTAACACAAACACACACAAACACACACCTCATAAAGCACCCACTAATGTCCTAATAAACCAAAGTTTGTTATGAGATTATAAACAAGTACTGACAAGCTTATAGGAGAGTGTGAGCTCACTTACATCCTCATTGGTGGTCTGGTTGAGAGAGATCAGGTAGGTGTGGAAGCCAGTCAGGCCAACCACTGACCAGAGAGTGAAGAAACAGACAAGCACCTCCAACACAGTGGCTTTTCGTTAAGAAAACCACTTGGATATAGGGGAACATTCTGCACGCATCATTTACAGAGACATATGTAAATGATAAACAAACGTTAAGAAAACATTCATTTATAAGTCTTTAGCTGATGAACTTATCATTACCGTTATATCTGTTTGTAGATGAATAATAAGTGCTATGTTAAAGGGCCCTTATTTTACCGGCAGGTGGGATGTTGATTAGCCATTACAAGCCATGTCAAAATGTATCCTCTAGTGACATCACAAGTAGGAGTGTTCAGCCAGATGTGTGATGGATAGAACAGTTGGTACAGTCCATTGGATAGGATGGTAGGCAGAGCAATTATTAATCTTCTACAAATGTATATTAATGTTTTGATAATGATTGTTTTTTTCTTGCATCACACACAGAACTGGTGAAAGTTTTGGGTGGTAGCCTCAAGGATATGTTCCAGGGGTTTCCTTCAAAGCGTTCAGAAATCCAGAGTCCACCGAGCCTGTGAAGGAGAACACACACACATACACACACACACACACACCTTTAATAATGGTAAAGAGGAACCTGCCTGGTTCTCCGATACAAGACACAGCATTCTAGCAGTATGATAGCACTAGCTGCACTGTTGGCATCCTGTGTACTTGCTGATTATTTTGAATGTAAATGAGTTCCCTTGCTAAAGCTTCCCGGTTCTCAACAAAAGGGCATTGACAAAAGCATAACCTGATGTCATGGAGTCACTCTTCCTCCCACGTGACATCACACTTCTCGGGGAGCCCTGCCTTAGCTAGGCTGTGGTTTAATATTTAACATTATAGATTTGAACCTTTGTTTGTGAAGGTATGTGCTGGCAAGATAGTGTCGAACACGATTGTTCTTGTTCTGTCACATTCCTTCAGCTGTGTTTGTCCAATCCTTCCATCAAAGTTTTTCATCTGTAAGCATGAGCCTGTTTTTCTTGTAATCATCAGTCATGATGAAACCCATTGTCACATAACGACTCTTCCTTACAGTCCCACTAATGTGACGACAGGAAAGAGAAACCTTGCTTTTGTACGGTTAGCATGCACCTTTCATTTTGTTGTGTACAAATGCATTTATTTCTTAAAACGTTTGACACACCGGCCTCCTGAAATACTTACGCATGACTACATGGACAATGTCGAAGGTGAATATGTAGATGGTCAACAGGGAGAGTGAAAGGGTGAAAAGGTAGAAGAAGCGGTAGTTCCGCTTGCCCACACAGTTTCCAACCCAGGGACAGTGGTGGTCAAAACGGTCTGGAGACGGGGGGGAAAGGCAAAAGACAGTGATTAGAACCGCACTGTACGAAACACTGCCCCTATTGGTAGCAGAGGGTCTATTACAACCACACACCTTTAGCTCAGAGTTCAAAAGAAAGCAAACATCCAAACACACTGAATGTTGGGGATCTTAGAAGAACCCAGCAGAAAAGGCTTATACGTACAATATTGATATTTTC
The DNA here is from genome assembly GCF_949987615.1 of Pollachius pollachius. Lineage (NCBI taxonomy): Eukaryota > Metazoa > Chordata > Actinopteri > Gadiformes > Gadidae > Pollachius > Pollachius pollachius. The sequence continues at coordinate 8,843,317 of NC_136943.1, forward strand.
ACATAATCCAAAGCCTTTGATCAGGTTATTTTTGATCACATTGCTTTTTCCATCAGCGATAAGAGAGTATCATTTGTTGTCCAAATATAGCCCAACCGTTTCTCTATATATACACTTCTCCCTTTCACTTCTCTTCTGCTTTCTTTTGCAACAGACAGAGAAGGGTCCGATGGTAACGCTTCATGTTTCACACCTTCCCATTAAGCAGCAGACTTTCATAACACTAATAAACTAGGAAACAAACACTTAGGTGAACCACCTTCAAAAGGGTGAAATACCACACAAATAATGCTGGAAATACGGCAACAAAACCACATCCTCTCTTTCAAAACTTTTAATCATATACAACAGATTGACAAAACATGTAATATGCTTCAAAACCTCCCAAATACCACAAATGAAAAGAGTTGATTGGGCTGCATGATGGAAGACACAATCTCCGCCCTAAAAATATGCTAGATAACAAGAGGGAAAAATATGCTTCTAGCAAGAAAGGAACCAAGAAGAAAACTGCTGCATCATCTGCTCACTGTGTGTGTGTGTGTGTGTGTGTGTGTGTGTGTGTGTGTGTGTGTGTGTGTGTGTGTGTGTGTGTGTGTGTGTGTGTGTGTGTGTGTGTGTGTGTGTGTGTGTGTGTGTGTGTGTGTGTGTGTGTGTGTGTGTGTGTGTGCAACACAAACAGCCCAGTGTTCTCGGTGACTGGGCAGTGGCTGACTGAGGCTCTTCTGTAGGACTCATCATGGTCTGTTTTACCTGTGAAGCCGCACACTCTTCAAAGCCCCTCTCAGATGCCAATCACTGGCAGAAAATAGTGTAAAGATATCTACATGTCTACAGGCCTCAGGGGGTGTGGCTACACGAACAAACAGTGATTCCAGGGATCACAGTAAGCAGAGTACACAGGGATCACAGTGCACAGGGACCACAGGGATCACAGTACACAGGGATCACAGGGATCACAGTACACAGGGACCACAGTACACAGGACTCACAGGGACCACAGTACACAGGGATCACAGGGACCACAGTACACAGGACTCACAGGGACCACAGTACACAGGGATCACAGGGACCACAGTACACAGGGACCACAGTACACAGGACTCACAGGGACCACAGTACACAGGGATCACAGGGACCACAGTACACAGGGATCACAGGGACCACAGTACACAGGGATCACAGTACACAGGGACCACAGGGACCACAGTACACAGGGATCACAGGGACCACAGTACACAGGGATCACAGCGACCACAGTACACGGGGATCACAGGGACCACAGTACACAGGGATCACAGGGACCACAGTACACAGGGATCACAGGGACCACAGTACACAGGGATCACAGGGATTACAGGGATCACAGTACACAGGGATCACAGGGACCACAGTACACAGGGACCACAGTACACAGGGATCACAGGGACCACAGTACACAGGGATCACAGTACACAGGGATCACAGGGATCACAGGGAGGAGAGTGCACAGGGATCACCGTAAGCAGAGATCACAGAAATCATAAGAATCACAGTGAGCAGGGATCACAGTGAACAGAGATCACAGGGATCACAGTGAGCAGAGATCACAAGTATCACAGTGAGCAGAGATCACAGGGATCACAGTGAGCAGAGATCATAGGGATCACAGTGAGCAGAGATCACGGGAACCATAGGGAACACAGTGAACAGAGATCACAGAGATTATAGGAATCACAGTGAGCAGAGATCACAGAGATCATAGGGATCCCAGTGAGCCAAGATCACAGGGGATCCCCCCGAGGTAGGCCCCGGGGCAGCATTCAGTGAGTACCCTTCCTAGGTAGTTCCGGTCTCAGACCCCCAGACCCCCAAGTCCAAAGGTGTGAGGCTTTAGTTTTAGGATTGATTTAGGTTGTTTGGTATAAGGGTTGGTTGTACGGTTAGGGTTTGGTTTTACGGTTAGGTTTGGGTTCTGGGTTAGATTTGAGGGTTTAGGGCTAGGTTTATTGTACAGGGGTTGGCTTTGGTTGTAGAGTAAAGGCTACGCTTTAGGGCTAAGCTTAAGGGAAAGGGTTTTATGGATAGATTGTATGGTTAAGATTAGATTTCGGGGTTGGTTTTTGTTACAGAGTTACGGTTTTAGGGTTAGGGTAAGCCCAAACCCGACTCTCCAACCAAAACCTACCCTGTTTTTTTTCTTGTTTTTAGGGTTAGGCTTTGTGTTAGTATTAAGGATAAGGGTTTGGTTTTAGGGTTAGGTCTATTGTTCCTGATAAGCCTACCCCAGGCCGACCTCAGACACACCCCTCAGATTGACCACTTGTGACGTCAAAGTCAGTTCTGGGCACACCCAGGTTCAGAGCCTTACCGACGCAGTTGTCACAGATGCTGCAGTGGGAGGCGCGCGGGGGCCGGAAGATCTTGCAGGTGTAGCAGTACTTGAGCTTCACAATCTGGTTGTTGATCTGAACGTTCCGGATGCGTGGGGGGGGGCGCTGGCCCGCAGGGACGTTCCCATTGGCTGCCTCTGTTCAAAAAAGGACAAATTAAACGTCATCTTTAATTCATCATTCGATATTGATATCTCGACATTCGTTGAGATATCTGTCAAACATAGGTTTAATACAAACACACACAGGCTCAAGGGCCTAATTGACGTTTCATAATCGGCACACCCATGTGACCTGGAAGTATGGTCTAGTCATTTTCAACACCGGGCACCATTATACAGTGAGTGTTCCACACTATTGATCGTCGGGCATTTGAATCCACTCTTCTATCTTTGTAAAGTCAAACGATCCGACCTACGCCAAAATAAACATCATCAAGACAATTTAGAAATATATGCATTTGCTCAGTAAATACATTTACAAAACAGACCAGCGAAATCCTGACAATAATTATCCACCAATGAGAACATACAAGAACGACATAACAACCCGGTACTCCAATAAAGTTTCACCGTCTCTCTATTATGGGCGCTTTGAGAACAAGAGAGGCTCATAAAACAGGTAACAGCACCGATCAAATTTTGTTTAATGTAGCACAAGACAACAGATTTGTTTCCTACCCCCCCACCCCATCATGGATTCAGAGTAGGTGAGGGTGCAGCCATGCGATGGGGACAGCTGAACAGGAAGTCATGAGTCATCACCCGTGAGGAATGAGGCCAGCACCGTGGCTCAGTCTCCCGGTGCCCATTCGACTGAGGCCATTATGGATTCCAAGTGTGTCTGCGTGTATTAGCATTCCCCCCCAGGACCACTAACTCCCCAACAGGATAAAGTGGCAGTGTAGTGCAGGCATCATCAGTCTGTCTGCCTCTGAACCCAGACAGATGTGATCTGGGTCACTCACACAACAATCCCCGCTGTGCCTTTGCCGGACGTAAGCAGGCCATTGGTCCGTGGACATGGCCTCTAAGGCAACTGTTAGACACTGGTGAATTTAGTTTCAGTTGAAAACAGTGCTGTGTTTGACTTTTTAGGAGTTTTTTTTGTGTATCTGTTTTGGAGAGTTGGAAAAATTACACATTTGTTAACACCTCTCACACGGCGGTGTGGCACATTTTTAAACAATGGTTTGTTATTTTTGGAGGGATTTGGTTTTGGGCCACTTGACAAGTTGTTGTAGGATGCAAAAACAAAAGAAGCTGTAAAATAACGGTTAAAAAAAGGGTTGTTATTTGTTAGACACCAGATGGTTACGCCAAGGTCATGCCAGAAAAACAATTACCAGAAAGCCAAAAATATATTTTCTATTTGTGATAACACAATCTCCGCTAGTGCAGGCAACGCCCAGTGACCATCACTTGTCTACGATAGCTATTGATGGCTAGCTTACCACGGTGTGATTATCATCGATTTGCGTGTATGACTCACAGCTGCAACAAAAAGCGTAGCATTTAGCTTCTGCTAGCCAGCCCCATCTCAGCGAGCAACCATATCTAAAACTTCTGAACCTTCATGAAGGTTCTCATAAAAGAGAGTGTCTCATAAAGCAGTGGATGGGTGTAAACACAGAATAAAAGATACCACCTAGAGATACAGCTGTGTGTGGGGGAGGTGGAGGGAGGGAGGGAGAGATGGAGGGAAGGAGGGAAGGAGAGAGGGTACCAGGGGAATGGGAGGCATGTTAGTCCATGCAGAGATGACAGGAGTGTCTGGACAAGCAAGGCAGCATCATAGAAAATTCAAAGAACTGTTTGAAATATGGAGGGAAAAGGGAAAAAACAATATATATTGGCAAGAAAAACCAGACACACACAGGTTCTGAACGTCAGCCAAACGCATGAGGTGTGACTATGGTATTCTCTGTTAGCATCAGACTAAGATTTAAGTGTAGAAATATGAAGAACACCAAAAAGCTGAATTGAGCTTTGCATCCAAGGACTAGCAGCCCACACAAAACTTTTAACATCCTTCAGCAAAACAGACATGAATAAATCAAGAGAACTCTGGCTCCATTCCTGTCCACAAAGCTGGCCTGGGTGCTTAACAATTTATGCCTCGGACATACTTTGACTAAAATATTTACATTTCCAAAAGGACAGTCATTACAACCAGATATTTGGCTAAGCAAGTAATAGAAAACCAAGCATACACATGCAAATACCTAAACTATTTATGGAAGAAACAATGACATCATTGAGAATTCCACACCAACTATAAGGGTGTATGAAAATGTGCTAAATATATTTATATATTTATTTATTTTTTTTATTTTGTTATTATATTATTTATAATAACAAAATAATAAAAAATCAGCAGAAGAAATAATAAAAGCAGGACATACTCCCCTGTTCCCACTCAAACCTTTTTTTATTTTCCCTGAAAGCTGAAAAGTGCGTTTCACTCCTCGGACTCACCGATCTCCATTTCGATGAAGCTGGCCTCTTCTGGGAGCGCGCGTGGCAGAACCCCTGGGTCACTGAAGCTGGTTCTCAGCAGCATCGCCATGACGAACAGGAAGAGGACCACGGCAAACACGGGTATGGTGGGAGACAGGTGGACAGCCAGATACGGGCATCTGCAGGGTGAGAATATTTGGATCCAATTCAAACTCACATTTTCACAGTTGTTGTTGCTTTAAAGGGTTATTGTTTCTCCATGTTGGCAACTGATATGAACAATCACACCACAAGTCATACATTCAATCACTCTTATTGAAATTAGTATGTTATAAATATTATTATGGATTCCATTTTGCATTGACCAAATTGGAGGGTGCATAAAGGATTTAGTTGCGAAAGGATGTTGCACACGATAGAATACTCTTGCTGTCAGCAACTGCAAGCAATGAAGTGCATTTGCATATTTCATTGGTTGTGTTCCAATGAGTTTGCTGTCGTCAACATGGGTCCTTTAAAGGCGTGTTCTTTGTGGCTGATCAACAAGGAACGGCACTGCGGTACAACGAGCAACAACAGCCACAGAGGAACAGCACCGCACGCTAGCTTCCCCATACAACACTAATGTTATGCCACAGGAGGATAAGTTGCCAGATCAACAAAACACTGGGACACTAGGGATGGTTTATGTGCACCAGCTGGCCTACAGAGAAGCAGGCCAGTAGTATGAGACATGAATTTAAAATTATCACAAAATATTATTAAAATATTAGTACTGTTAATTATATATTTTTGTATATTTATTTAAACAACAAAAATATCCACCCCATTTTGGTTGCTTGTTGTTCTTATCAACAACCTTTGGTTGAAAACACACTTTAAATATAAGTTTGGACTTTATTTGGAATACATTTGAAGCATTGTGGACTTTTCTTGTGTACTGGTCATTCACACAAGAAGCTAACAAAGAGACAGAAACAAATAAGGAAGTTAGAAAAGATTGCAGAACGATTGTTACAATGCACACCCATGCGGAAAAAAAACTACACCTTGCTGTGCACTGCAGATGAGAGCAGGTTCAGTCAGCATACCATAGCACAATAGCGTCTGGCAGCTACCAGACTGGTCTGATCGGTTTCCCCTACCTACCAGGTTGAGTTCAGGCATTCATACACAGATCAAACCTTGATTACTGTTCCACTGATCCCCATCGGTGTTAAACATACTATAGGTACTGTGTGGGAACACAGGCAGCCAGGATAGGGAGGGGGTTGATGGTGTAATGTCTGGGCTGATGACACTGATAACACTTAAAGGCACACTTTATCATGACTTCCCATCAGGACTCCCGATCCTTCCTGGATGCAAACACTTCACCCTCTGTTTACAAGAATATCTTCATCTGTATGTTCAGCAACAAGCTACAGACCACGACCATAAAAGCAGGCCGAATTACATTTGGTTCTTATTTCTGCAGAAATCACACAGCAAAACTCAAAACACTCAACTCAAATGTATGAATACTGCCTTAACTCCATTAATTAAAAGTGCTTTCCCCCTTCTTAACAGCCTGAAGGGAGATTTCCTCAGAAAAAATATATAATATGATATAATAATATATACAAAATTATCTTAGAACACACTGTACTACATGTGCATTTTATGTATTTACAATACATATATGCAAATCAATTCATAAAGCCTGTGTTGTTTATAGCTCATGATGTGAACTGTGGTGCAACCTGAGGGAATGCATTGGATAGTGAGTTTTTCCAACGTGGTCAACATGCTGCGCTATTTCGAGGGCTGTTAAGGTGTTCAATACACATCAAGGCCAACCCAATACCTCTCCAGCATCACCAATAGGTCACCAGCAGAAGGTGAGCTGGCGCCCAGAATTAACTCTGGGTAGGGAGTAGGGTGCTGGGGTCATTGTATCAAGAGTTTAATCTACACTTAGATCAATTGGATTTCCGCATAGTGGAGCACTGAGGGTGCAACCGCTATAGAGACAGGGCCGGATTTAATGAAATCTTCCCAACAGGACAAATGATGTAACTGAATCCAAACGCCCGTCAATGCCAGATGACATGGCTTAGTGGCGTACAGGGCACTGTCTATCCTTTATTAATACTTTACATTGGAAGCTGCTGTAGAGCTGCCTGAATCCCATTCTGAATGAATTATGCACTGGCTGTGCGAGGGCGGGCCTGCAGAAGCTCTCGGTCACGTCCTGCCTTTTATAAGAACACTCGTGATTCATTCTCTCTCTCTTGGGCGTGTCCATCTGTTTCTAGGCCAAACTTTGGAAAATTATAACTATAGTAAAAGAGGTTAAAAAAATATACATTGTTAGGCCCTCCTATTCAGATTAAATATAACACTAAAAGGAAAACACATTTAAAATATCCTTCTATTCAAACTGCCATTTGACAAGATTCGTATTACGGTTATATAATTTGGTTATATAACTCTATAACCATGGAGGTAACCAAAAGAGAAGATTATGACTTTCTTGTTATACTGTGGCTATGAGTCTTACTAGGAAACTAGAAAGGTTGGTCTGGATAAGTATGGAATGCAAATTAAGTCAATATAGTTCAATTAATAAATATATTTATACGTTTTTCATTTAAAAAAGTGACATTTTTCCAAATGACCAGGGACTTTTATTACATCTGTCCACATTAATTTATCAGGTGACTTTTATTTCATAATTCAACATTTATTTTTGTCTTTTTATTTCCATCAGTTATTTTCCAATAAGTTGGGCATGGTTATCTCACACCAAAGCAACCGCACCGGAACAGCGCTGAGTATGTGGATGTTATAATAGTCCCCTAAAATAAAATAAATATTGAATTATGAAATAAAAGTCCACTGAAATAAATAAAGGTAATCCTTTGAAAAGCATATTTTAATTATATTGATTAATTTCTATATTTTTTATTTGCATTAATTGATATATGTATTGCCTTATTTCATAACATCATAGCCATATTTATTTCTTAGACATATTTATTTATGTATTTATCAAATATTGACTTAAATAGCCTTCCATATACATGTAGCTGTAACTCTTAACCCAATGCACTTGAATTTGAACTTTATACTGCCAATCCACTGGGCTATAATCTGTTATCCATGAGATCCAACGTCTGCATTAATGAAATACCATGATATATGTGAGAGATTATTCATTAATAAGTAGAAGATATGCATACGATTAACCGTGTTACATCATCAGTGGCCAGGCCAGCTGAGCCAGATTCAACAGCAGCAAAAGAGCAGGGCTTATCGATGAAATGGGAAACTGAGAACTGGAATCTGGTCATAATAACGACATGCGGCCTGGGGAAGATATACATTAACTGCCATTTGCAGCAACACAAGAGCCACATACACACTTTTGGAAAAATCAATGCAGGCTTCATGATGCCGTCCATAATAGAATACTTATCTGAAAGGAAAAACCAGTTGCGGCTCAAATATCAGCCCTTGATTTTACAAGCTCTGATTTCACTGGCTCTGTTTTTTTGAGAAAAATATGTATATAAATGTTTTTTGTTTTGTTTTTAAAAGGTGATGAGTTTCCAGCACACTCCTACACACTGCTCTGTAGGCTGTCTGAGAACAAAGACTGTTGCAGAGCACTGCTACTGTTAATGAGCTCTCCTCCGAGCCGCTGGCTGGTTAGAGTCATTCAGGAGCTGCTTCTCGATTGGTCGACTGGGGCCACACGGGCAGGGACAGATGGATGAGAGAATAGAGCGGCCCTAACAGTGACCATTCTCTTCATAACCAGCAGCTCAAGATTCTGGGGTAGAAAGACAGATGAGCCATAAATGCACGCACACACGCACATAAACACACACACACACACACACACACGAAACACACACACACACACACACACACACACACACACACTTGCTGAACCAGGTAATATCCCGTCTGGGATACATTCAAGGAACCATGAAATGAACTGCCATCTACACAAGTTCTAGCCTTCAATAGCATATAAAAGCCGATTCCCATACATATGAATATGATTTGAATGATTTGGAATGGATACCTCTGTAAAAGTCCTTATAGACAGAGCATATCTCCGTAATAATTTGTTAATTAAACGATTTTGTCTTCTCGATTTGTGCGTCTGGTTCCCATTTTCACAAATGATCAGTCGTGATATCCAGTCCCAGATAACGGGAAGGGACTGTTGTGGTGGAGACAGCTTGTAATGAGAGGGAGATCTCTGCTTGGATGTTATTGGACATCGTCCAGCCGACCACAGAAGGCCCCACCCACTACTGCTACAAACCACATTGAAATTGTACATTTGACCAAATGATAATAATCCTAATATTCCACCAATGCATGACCCTTTGAAATTAAAATGGATGGTCGGGGCTTATTGTGTTATACTATCACCTTGTCAGTATTGTATGATTGGAAACATCTACACCAAACCTCTACTCTGTATGGGGATTTGAATGATTCATTATTTCACAGCAACCTGGAATGGGGAGTTTGGGATTACAGCCTCCATCTGTTTATCTGGCATCCATAAAACAAGCCTGCATGTTATTCTTCTCCATGCGAACAAACCCGCCGTCCCACCAGACGGATAACTATGCTCCTCTAGCATATGAAGGTGGCAGCGAGCAAAGCCCTTTATCACCACAAGGCCTTCTCCATGCAGGCCTCAGTGCTTAGAATGGGCCGCTCCTGCAACCTAGTCACTTCCTTTGCCCCCCCCCCCGAGCTAGACAACTGCTCCTTCTGTCCGGACTCAACCAGGATACTGCGATCATTGTGCTGGCTGGACTGGAAGTGAATGGATGGGCCTTTGGGCTCCAGTCTTCTTCATGGGTTGTTAACATTTTTTGCTGTTTTATTTATGCAGGTTACAAAACAGGAGACCATCGCATCTTTGCATCATATTAAAAATATATAAGACATATTAAAAAATATGTAAAAGGAAAATTGAAAGATAGATGTATGGTTAGTGGGGGAGATATAAGTTATAGAGAGCTGATCTGTCCTTTAAGCATTACAACGATTACAATTGTACATCCCTGCCATTAAATGCAACATGCTGCATGTGAGACAAATAGTGTTATGTTGTCCTAACAGCTCTTTTGAGTTGTACTCCTGCGTTAAGATTGAAATGCTGAGACAACAAAATCCCAGGTTGCCTCTCATTGGACAGCTCAGGAAACTCGATACGAGATGCTGTGGCCTGCAGTAGGCTTACACCTGCAAAGCAATGATTAAGGCCTTTGAGAATTAAAACAAATAAACAAACCCCGAAAAGATGTGTTTGTCTTACGGATAGAAAAAAAAATGGCTTAAGTAACAAAACAAAACAAAAAAAATCAGTGACAATCAACACAGCGTCTCAAGATCCAGGTAGGGTTACCACAAAAAAAAACATATAACAGATAGGTGTAACGCAGTGACTTACTCGAAGGCAAAGAAGAGAGCGCAGGTTCCAACGATGAGGAACAGCGTCAGATAGAAGACGCCTTTCTGTCGCGCCATCATCACACGTCCATCACAGCAGAACGTGTTTTTACCAGGGAGCTTTTCCCATTTTCGCACCTTTCGCGTTATCATCACGGCCGACATGATGCCGGTTGAAATCAACGTCCACGGGAAACGGGTCCCGTTGGTAGGCTAACTGGTGGCCTATTCTACCAAAGAAATAGGTCTGTAACGCGAATATCCAAAGAGATGGGAGGCTGCGGCTTGCGCAGATTTAGCAAAAAGGGGTGTCTAATAACCTATTCCCTTTACATGAAAAGTCCCGAATCCTTGAAGTGATATCTGGTAATGATGCTAAACTGAACAGGATTGTACCCTGGGCAATTTAACTAGTACTGCTGAATAAAAACGCCATAAAATCCATTCAAGGCAAATCAGGGATTGTTTCTGTAATAATAACGATCTCCCTTCTAGGACATGGTTATGAAGCATATTCTTCGGTTTCTTGTGTCGCACGCTGATCTTCCTTTAATCCATTTTCTTGACTCCACGTTCTTTTCGCTTACTGTATTGGCACGGCCCCCCGCCGTGATATCAGAAGATAGCCCACGAACCGTTTACAGTCAATTAAACCAGACAACTGTAGCCTACGTCAATGGCAGGATCACATCCAAAGGCTTGCGGAAAAATGTTTCCCAGAGACTCAAAAATATCCCGTCCCGGTTCCTGCATTGAAAGAGTGGACCTTGGCCGGTTGACATTCATATCATCTTGATAAATCATAAACGATCACACACCACTACCACCGCTGTTTCATTAATACGACTACAAACGTGTCTTCGAGCTCGGCGTCCGGGTCCAACTAAAAAAATGCCTATTTATTCTGTTTTAAAAGGCTGTTTTAAAACAAAAAATAATCACAGCCTATATACAGAAACGCTTTTGTCGCGCTTTCCCGCAGGATCCGAGGTCTTGTTTTAGTCAATGGCAGCAGGAAACACGCCTAGATTGAAATGTATCATCTTAAAGGGCCAGCACAGCTGGAACAATACGACAACATGTCGGTCTTGCTTCAAATACTGCCTTAGGCCATAACATAGACCACAGACATACAAAACGGTGAATTCAAGGAAACGCCACTGTCATCACATCGTTTACAATGATATGAATGAACGACGATGTGAAATTTACCTACCGTTGTTAACGCTTACTTTATCAATAGCATCAAACTCATCGCCTATTCTCACTCAAAGCATGCAGCAGATGTTTTTATTTAGATCCATGTAGATTTTTTCTGGATCAACTTTGTTAACATTATTTTGCAGAAGTAGAGGACCCTGCAACCCTACTCTGTGTGTGTGTGTGTGTGTGTGTGTGTGTGTGTGTGTGTGTGTGTGTGTGTGTGTGTGTGTGTGTGTGTGTGTGTGTGTGTCTGTCTGCCTGTATGTCTGTGTGTGTGTGTGTGTGTGTGTGTGTGTGTGTGTGTGTGTGTGTGTGTGTGTGTGTGTGTGTGTGTGTGTGTGTGTGCGTGCTTACGTGCGTGTGTGTTTTACAATTGACTATCTCTATGAACTTGCATGAGTATTGTGAATATATATTCACAATACTGGGTTACATGTTCAGTTACATGTTATATATATACAAGTTACATGTTCACACATTGCACACTAAATGTGCAAATGTGTGTGTGAAGGGTGGTATGCTCCTTCAATCTGCACAAAAGTAATGTTTAATAACATGTTGAAAATGAAAGTCCAACTAAGATTATCAATAGTTCTAAATAGAAAGCATCATCAGGATAGCTGCAAAAACAATGAGAAGGTTGGACCAATATTTGGCCGACAAGATAACATGTTGATTAATATCAATTTCAATGTCTGAAAGAGTACATCAAGGCATTTAATCACTGGACTCACATCCTCACTTGGCAAGGTTCATTTGTTTGATTTAGATTTATTAATCGTGTCTGAACAAAGGAATTCACATAGTGGTGCAAGAATCGATAGTCCTTAAATAATCTGCTGCATATGTATCATATTTTTATTGTTGGTCTACACACAATTTTAACTGAATGAAGGAACAATTATAATGAATGCATAAATACAAATATGAACACATTTCCAACAAATTTATTTTCTTAAACTGCTAGTTTATAAATTGTATTTATTAATAGTAATATTAATAGTTACTCTAAAAAAAAAAGACAGCAGTCAATGTCCTAGTCCCCTTACCCCATCACCTTTAAAGCAGGCAAAGGTAACTGCTGACATAATAATTAGATTGAAAGGTTAATATCACAGGTTCAAAAGTTCATGTTTTGATTGGACTGATTCGAGGAGTAGACTGAACATAGAATGTTTTTATGTGAATGATCGAAAGAACTAGGCTTATTTACACCATGTAAATGTATATTATGGTGCATCTCTTTATAAATGGGAGCCTCCATGCATGGGCCCTACTGCAGGCAGATGTATGTTATTGTTTTTCTCCTGGCTCCGCCCAACCTTGATTCAGGCAAGTGGACTTGAGGTTTGGTAACATGCGAGCTACATTTAGTCTAACGAAAGCAATTCGTGATTTACCGTAAATTGACCGATGACAGCTTCTACGATATTATTTTTATGATGCAAATATTAATAATAATAATAATAATAATAATAATAATAATAATAATAATAATAATAATAATAATAATAATAATAATAGAGGAAAGTCCGTTTGTATTTAGAATTCTGTCGTTTGGGTTAGTCCGTTGAACATGATCGTCCGACTAGAAACCATGTTTGGATCCATTACGTAGCTCGTAAACCACGTTGACTGACTACTCGTCACAACATTCTAAATCGTTTCATTGTATGAATGGACTGCGTTCCGTGCCTCTTTGTATCGCCATGTTACCCACAACAATGGCGATTTGTAAGACTTGTTTATATTCCAATATGTGTAGAAGCGAGGCTGGCTGGATATAAGGGGTCATAGGAAGTACTGCAGTACTTTCTATGACCCATCATGATATCCAGCCAGCCAGCGAGGCTGCTGGCTGGCTTGAACTCATGTCCATGGGTAAACTCATGTGTACCCATCCGGTCATCCAATTTTCAATTACCCCAGGTTTGTCGCCAGTAGTTTCAAAGGGCATGGCGGTGCGAAACGTCTTGCGATGGTGTATCCAGAGACCGATTCAGGACTCCATCGGTGACCATGTTGCTTGTAGACCACAGGTGGGTAACGCATGTTGACAACGGAATCTGGAAACAAGGCTCTGATAAATTTAGGATATAGTCAACGCTAAAGATGTGACCCTGGTATTGTTCGCCTATGCACAATACGTTATTACAAAGAACCAAACACAATTACTGAATAAGATATACAGTATGTTGTCTTTTACTTATTTGTTCTTTAGACAATAACGTTTTATCAAACTGTCAAATAATTCTATATATTTTATCTAATTACTGGTCTGTTGAATCTCCCACCCAACACACGCAAGCACGCACACACACCAGATTGTGGTTCATTGGGGACACATACCGTAATATGAGCCCCCCAGGTGAGTCATTCTTCTTTTCTGTGTTGTTATAATGACCAACAGTTTTGAGCCATCACTCTGTGTTGTCTTGGTATCCGCTGTTCAGTGGAGTTCGACCGCGGTGCTCCATGTGCAGGCGAACGGTATTGGAGGGGCCTTCTTTTGGGCGTGTGTGTGTGTGTGTGTGTGTGTGTGTGTGGAATGGGACCTGAATCACCATATGCTGCACCAGCCTCTCAATATAGGAGTCCATATTGAATGGTCGAAGAGTCCATCGTGCCCCAGAGAACTGAGGCAGCCTGGCTGGTGGCATGGCCACCAGGGAGCGCTCGACGACTGACAGCAGTTCCCCGGCCGATCCCGGCCACTAGGTGTCACTGTTGGCTCCTCTGTGGGCTCAGCCTTCGGCCGCAGCCAGAGTGGGTATCTCCCACTCTATAAATTCCCTATCATCCCCCTCATACTCTCCGGTAACATCCTACTTCTGACACCAATATGGTGTTTGCGTCTCTCATGCCCCATATACCGCACAACCCTGAGCGTTGCCTTTATTTAGCACGTGACAATTGTTACGTTCCTACGTATTCGTGGGGTTTTGTTTTTTTGTGTCACTTTTGTGTCCCTGCCAGTTTGCTGTGTTATGTGCTCTGTTTGTTGCCACAGTGGCCCTTGGTCACTTGTTCTGCTTTATTAGGTATTTCTGCCTGTTGCCATATTTGGTCTATGGGTTAAAGTTTTCTTTAAGCAGTAGGAAGCAGGTAGAGGTGAGCGGCCTTTCATTTGGTGCCCCATTTTCTCCAGTTTTTATTGATCTAGGCCTCCCCTTTGTATTTCTTTGGAGCATTTAGAACGATTATTTAGTTTTAAGTCTGTTGTGTTTATTATTTTGACCAAGGATCACCCTGATGGCTTTCTTGACCTATTTCGGGCTTGATAGTCAAAGGAAATCCTGTGTTTGTACTGTTTGAGTTTGTTTTTTGGTATCTCCTAGACTCGAAGGTAGTAACGGCAATCCTCAAACATCACATGCCCCAACCCCGGACACGATTGCCTCGGTGACGGTGTCGCTCCAGCCGACCCCACCCGTCACCCAGGTGCAACACCCCCCCCAAATAACCCCTTCAACCACACTCATGATTACCGGGTGACCCAGACACAGGAGGGCGCTCAGTCCAACCGTGGAGAGTCCGACCGGTCCCAGAATCCCTTGCAGCCACCCGAAACACAAAGACCACGGCCGTGATCGCCGCAATACTTTATTTGATATTTATTCTTATATGTATACTTGACTTTACTTGTTTGATACTTCATACCCAAGATCTACCGCTACCTTTTTAAGTATGTGTTTTTTTTATTTGTATGAATACAATAAAAGGTCTTGTTTGATACTAAGCCTCAAATCTACCTTCTTTCCCAGTAGTGTACTCTCCTTCAGAAACAAATTTAGGGAAAAACATTTATTTATCAAATGCATTTATAAACAGTGGTTTATTCTACAGTAACCACCACCAAAGATCCAATAATGATGCCTGCCATAGGTTAGGTCTTGCTCTCACACACATCAAATTCACCTTTCAAAACTAACAGTTAGTCGACAGACAATCAAGTTGTCCTACATATTGTACATTATGGCATTTATTACTGACACTTAATGTACGCACCTATTGAATGTTGTACGTCCTGGCACTTAAAAATAGTTCTTAGCATTGTGTAGCAACTTATCCTAGTTGTCTTTGTTGTGTACGGGAAATGGGTTAACTTAACAATTGTTAGTGCTTGGCACTTGGGTCCACGAACATCCTTACTGTACCGAAAGTGATATATTGTTTCTCTTTCTTCTGACAAATGTAATTATTGTAAGTCGATTTGGATAAAAGCGTCTGCTAAATGCTCATAATGTAAATTATGGGGGGAGACTTTCGGTTAGATTGCAGTTCACTTTTGGATCATTAGAAGCCTAAAGGCTTCACACAGGGGCCACCTGTCAGGGACCCTCAGTTGCTATTTACGTTCATGTACTAAACGTCATCAAACTTTTTCTTATTGCAGTTGAATGCTTGCAAAAACATGCATGTATTTTATAAGTAGCTATGGTAATAAGCCTCATCATTTTGTCATCATATATTTTTGCTTCATCATATACTGCTTTGTGAATGCGAGTGGGACAACAAACACAAAGCATAGCGTGCGTGAGTAGGTGGGTCGTTTATTTATTCCCGGTTAAAATAAAGACAGCGAAACTTCACACGGTTAGCAGAAAAGGCTTAACCTGACTCTCGCCAGATGAATTTCGTTCCACCTGGCTCCACTCATGCCAGGTGGAACGAAATTCATCAGGCGATGGTCAGGTTAGAAAAGACTCGCACCTCAATTAAAATACCACCATGTTGTTAGGAGAGTTGGCCTCTAGGTGGCGCTACTTACGCCTCTTATAGCTTATAGATATATTGAACCTGGGTAGGTCAAATATATCGCTTGAAAAAAAAAATCGATATAGCCTATAGATATATGACACCTGGGGGGTAGTTCAATATATCGCTTGAAAATAAATAGCCTATATAGTTGTATAAAATCTGTGTCGTTTTGTTTCTTTTTTTGTTGGCCTTCTGTACATCTGTGTGGCGTTGCGTGTAACAACCATTTGCAGAGTTTACTTATACCAGCATTACTCATTGCGCGGCTCGCAAGCCACATGCGGCTCGCCAAGCCTCTATTTGCGGCTCGCATGGCGGTAAAAATATACAGTGATATGATCATGCAGTGAATACAGATATTTAAAAAAACAATACAAACAATTATTTAAAAAATAAATCAACAGCGGCATTAAAAGGTGGAAATATAGCCTTGTCTAGAAAATATTTTTAAACTTGCTCGGCTCTACGCTGACAGCGGGGTTGCCAGATTGGCGGGTTTCCTGCATAACAAGAGAGAATGTGCTCTTTGGATGGACTTATTCTTATTAACTGATTCTTCAATAGCTTCCACGTTATGTGACCCAGTGTCTCCACATTATTCCAGAAAATAGCACACAGTCACACAAGTCTTAATTTTCCTCTCAAAGTGCACCAGATTGATGCATTCCAGGTTAAAATGTACCAAATTTTCTTCCGGGGAAGCATGCCCCCGGACCCCGCTAAGGACCGGGTTCCCTCCACAGTTTCACAAAATTCTGTGGGAAACACTGCTTCAGGAAGGACATATTATCAAGCAGGCATACTTATTTATGACTGGATTTATAGCTTTTGATACTTTGCGGTAAAAATGGCTCTCCTGTTGACGTCGTCCTGTCAGTGCGGCTCTCCTGAAAAAAATAGTGAATACCACTGGTCTATACAATTAAATACTTCATCATTCTTCCACTGGTCGGCAGCAGAGGTCAATCGTCATAGGCATGGCCATAGGCCCATATGTCTATTTAAACTCGGGGACTAATCATTAAAGTTCTCTTTATTTCTTTTTTTTCGAAAAGGTTCCTTTCACACCCCTCTTTAGGTAAAAAAAAAAAAAGACAGCATTATGTTGAAGTATTAAAAAAAATGAACTTCAGTTATGAAATGTCCTGGAAAGGGAGGTTCCTCTGTCCTCAGTAATTCTTCCTTAACAGCTCAAAACACACCTCTGTGGGTCGGGTTTCCCGGTTTCCCCCTCATCTTTCACGAGGAGCCTGTTTCTCAAGCCAATGAAATGCACCTGTCATGGAAACTAGTCTGCCTTACTGGCTGCCTCGCCTGCAGCCAACTATGCACTAACTTTCCTATCTTCCGGCTTAACATAAAGTCAACATCGCAGGCACTCTAGGTTTTAAAGCGGTCACAGAGGCTTAAGGGGTCTGCAGCCCAACTAGTATATTGGATCGTTTGGGAGGTAACAGATTTGTCAAGTTCCTCACAACTCTTACTTGTATTACTTTTATTGTGTTTCGCTTCATAGTTGACTTGCATGTCGCACATGTCAGGAAAGCGAAGTCTTTTCGCGGAGAGGAACATACCTTTTAACAGGTGTGTCGTTTTACGGAAACAAAGTGTTTTTGTGATTATGTATGGCGTACTTAGGCTTTTTCAATTTTCTCCTGATGTGTCTAATGTGTGTGTTTTAGACTGATACCTATACGATGTGGGTTATTTAATTGCTTTGTGAGATAGGCTATATGTATGCCTTAAAAGTTACAACACGGTTCTTCACTGGGCTACACGGCGTGTATTTTCAATTTGACCTTTTGGATTTTATTTTATTGCTGTATTGTTTTTGAGACACGTTGTCATTCACATAGACTTTGCACGTAACTGTGCTGAAATTGACCTACCTAGGACTAGCTGCAATTTTCTAATAACCGGTTTCATTTACGATAACCATCGAGTTACAATTTCCTTTTGTTAATCTCCTGCAACGCGTTACCTTCACTGTTCCTCTGCCATCCGCTTAAATTTGTTTGACTCGAGGATTAGAAGACGGTAGATATCGGTATTTTTACTGGGTTTCTATATAATTACTAAATTAGCTACTGCTTTTCTCAAAAGAGCGAAGTATAATTTCGGGAATGTATGATAGACCTGACATCGTCATTAACTGATGATTCAGTGGGCTCCACCCGTCTGTTTGTGTCGTTAGAGGGTGGCAACCTTCCTGCGATGCAGAGGCGATCAAGTGTTGGTCATGTTTTCGTGTGTCTATCATGGTTGGTTCCCAGAGGGACCTTTATGGAGGTCCCTGTGGGATTTCCAAGACAGATGATGGCCTGTCATGGCCTGTCTCCTTAATTGAATGTCATGTTAAACTAATATTGACCAGTTTCTTCATGTTCAAGCCCAATGGGAAAATTTAGCAGCACATGACATAATGTGCCTTTTTTGTTTGCACACATGTCATCTGGATTGTTTGTGAACCTTAGAACAAGTTTTCCCTAGTTCCTTTAGTCATGTATTTAATCATAATCTGATGTGGTTTATTTTATGTTATGCAAGTCTGGCAATACTAATATTCACTCATTTCTTTTTGTTTTAATGAACAATTTCCAACAGTGCCGTCTGCGCTTCACCGCATGGAAGAGGAGGCAGGTCATCTACCAGCTATTGACCTGGTATTGACCAGCTAGTGTTCCATTGACCACACAGTGCAACTATTATCTTTGCCCGTTGGTTTCCTCTGCGCTTTGAGGAATAGCACATTCCTGGTAGACCTGCGAAATAGTGAGTTTACTACTTTACTATCCAAACGTCTTGAAACACCATTTAGGGACACATTTTGGTACTCTGATGTAGGCATCGAGGATGTGTGTGCAAAGAGTTGCCCTACTGTGAGCACTATAAGCACAAAGAAATGACCTGGGTTCCAGAATGTGTTTTCTTTTTTTTTTCTAATCCAAGATCAACATTTACATTTACTCAGTTTCAAGGAAACGGCCCTGGAACTCGGCAGTTTTCCACGAAGGACCCATGAAGTAGTCAGCATGCCCGAGGTGGAAGAAATGATTAACCTGGCCTACCTCACAGAGGCAGAGCGGGAGCTGATCGTGGAGGTTCTGCACCGTGACGCCGAGCTGAGGAAGAACGAGGAGCAACGCATTCGGTGAGGGGAACCAAAAATCATCTTTGGGAACCAAAAATCATCTAGGGGAACCAAAAATCATCTAGTATGGGAACCAAAATCCTCTAGTATTGAAACCAAAAATCATCTCGTATGGGAACCAAAAATCATCTAGGAGAACGAAAATCATCTAGTATGGTACCCAAAATCATCTAGTAGAGGACCCACAATCATCTATTATGGGAACCAAAATCATTTAGTATGGGAACCAAAATCATCTAGTAAAGGACACGAAATCATTGAGTAGAGGAACCAAAATCATATACAATGGGACCCAAAATCCTCTAGCATGGGTACCAAAATCTTTAGCATATGTCCTCAGAATATCTTTTATAGTAAACAAATCTTCTAGTATAGAACCAAAATCATTTAATATAGGCCCACAGATTATCTAGTGCAGGAACCCAATTAATCTAGTATTTACATGATTTAAAATTATTGTCTTTTTCACGAAACAAAATCCTGCCTACCACCTGCAGTATGACAAAGAGTGATCTAGTGTAGTCCCTTGAATTGTATAATGTACTGTCAAACCCTTTCTTTTGCTTTGAACTTGAAGCTTTTACGAAATTCTGCTCTAGAGAAATCAAGACATTAAAAGCACTTCACTGAATCCCACTGCATTACGGACACTCACTAAAGGGAACGAAGTAGTATCCAGCATAGTTTATAATAAATGCTTTCATGTATTTGTGGCGGTTGTTTCATGAAACCAACCTGATTAAACAGCATATTGGTCAACAAACATTATTGCCCAACAGCAATTTGGTGCTGATAAGGGTCTGTGTTTTGACCTTGCTCTAACTTATCACGATGAACAAATAGATTTGACAGGGGTCGAACTGAAATTCCTGTTTCCGCTTTCCATCGCAGGAAGCTGAAGTCGGACCTGCAGGACACCAAGAGGAAAGGGGCCAAGCGTGGCAGTGGAAGGTACAGTCAGCGCAGCTGCGGTCGCTGCCAGCAGGCCTTTAGTAGACTGTCTCTCGGCTCCAGTCAGTGCAGGGCGTGTAAACACAATGTGTGCCCAAAATGCCGGTCACCGCGCGCCGACGGATCCTGCCTTTGCACTGTGTGTGCCAAAGAAGCGTAAGCAAGATTCCTTCCTTCGCGTTCCACCGCACTAACTCTCGCTCAGCTTGCCAACCCTGCCAAATAACAACGCTGTGAACGTCGCCATCAGCAATTGATGGTGTGATTCTGTTTGATTTGGCTTCAGCGACTCCTAACCATGAAATCTGGAATTTAGCGTTCTTGCAATTCTACGGAAATCACCTCCTAATCCTTCCATCTCTTGCTACATTCTTTCAATTCAAATTCTTGCTGAATGCGTTGATGTGCTCCACTAGGCGTTCAGCTGGGCTGATGCTTTTGTATTTCTTCAGGGACCTGAAGAAATGCACAGGCGACTGGTTCTATGACCACAGGGTGAACCGCTTCTCCACAAAGCAGGGCCATGAACTAGTGAGAAGCTCACTGAAGAGGCCAGCAGCCCGTGAGTACTGGAACTGGCATGGAGAGCCCGGCTCTCAATGAGGAAATGGCAGTGCTCTGTCAAGAATGTTATCTTGTTTTCAGTGGAAACTGGAATGGAAAAACCCAAAAGAAATGTGATTCATAATACAATTGTGTCTTTGGTAACCAAATAGAAAAAAGAAACTAGATATGTAGTGACCTAGGTCATTTCTGGTGAAACACTGGTTGGGATAAGTGCCATCACACATTTTTTGCCAATAGTTATCCCCTGCCCTAGTTATACGTATATACAG
Source organism: Pollachius pollachius (assembly GCF_949987615.1). NCBI lineage: Eukaryota > Metazoa > Chordata > Actinopteri > Gadiformes > Gadidae > Pollachius > Pollachius pollachius. The sequence continues at coordinate 8,864,516 of NC_136943.1, forward strand.
CCATTACCGTTGGTTGAACCAACATGTGTGTACCTCTTCCGTTGGCTAGTGAAGAAGCACCAGACGGCTGGGGAGATTCTGTTGAGTGCCTCAGAAGAAGCTCCACTGAAGGCCCTCCCCCTCATGCCTGTTCCACACCCACGGCAGCCCCCCCGGCAGAAGCCGCCGCCGCCGGCTGCCGACCGAGAAGAGTAAGACCCGGTCTGGCTTCCTGACCCCTACCGTATCCCGTTTATTATCCGCTTCGATCCGAATCTTGACTCCATACACAACCCCGACTCTCTCCCCTGACACAGCCCTGTGTGTGCCCCTCGGATCAGCCCGCCACACGTTAGTAAACCACAGAGCAGTGATGCCGATTCTGCCGACGGAACCAGTCTGTCGAGCAGGAAGACCGTGGCGCTGTCGGCTAGCACAACCCCAGAACCGTTGAGGTGAGGAACCGCAACGCACCTCCCAACCACCACGCCGGTCTGTGTGCTAAACGTGATGCTAACTTGATGTTTGTGGCGCTGTCCCACAGGAGAAGCAAGGTCAAGTCCAGTCCAGCCGGGTCCAATGTCTCCAGTGGGAATGTGTCGAGCTTAGCGGACAGCCTAAGCAGTCACAACTCTACCTCTGACGCTGCTGCGCGAGAGCCTGCCTTTGGTTCCTTGGATAAGGTCTGTTTCCTGGACCAGATAGCCCTGGGGGGGGCGAGGGGGGAACAATTGTTTGTTTTAAAAACCTGAAGATCTTGAAACATTGTCTCATACTAGAGCTATTATTCTATGCAGTCCGATACAGATCCTATTGTTAACTAGTCACTAGTTACTGGCAGCGTAGGTGAAACTCACTGTGCGATCCCAGACAATACCTCAAGGTTTAAGCAATTCATAAGATGCAAATAATTGTATAAATCTCTATGCTTTATACTTTTTTTTAACACCTAACCCGCATCCCTGTACCCCCCGAAAAGGCCCCTGAAGAGCAGCGGGCCGGCCGGAGCCAAGACACCTCAGAAGGCGAGGGCATGTTCAAGAAGAGCATACGGCGAAGAAACACTCCTGGTAAGAACGTTTTGTAAGTGGAGAGTAATGCAAAGCACTTGGGTCCAACGCCGTCAACGTGTGTGTGTGTGTGTGTGTGTGTGTGTGTGTGTGTGTGTGTGTGTGTGTGTGTGTGTGTGTGTGTGTGTGTGTGTGTGTGTGTGTGTGTGTGTGTGTGTGTGTGTGTGTGTGTGTGTGTGTGTGTTACAGTGCACGCCTCCGCCCGGGACCTCCGTGAGGAGGTGGAGGAGGGTGTCCGTCCAGCCATGGGCCACAGGAGTCGTTCTGTCCCGGGTCTCGACATTCAGGTGACCCATTCCCCCGTTTCTCTGAAATTACCCGTTTCTTTCCTGTGACGCTTGTTTTACGTTTTGAGGGAACTCGAACCGGGTTTTAACAAACTTGGTGCTCAATGTTGATGCTACAGGATGAGGAGGACGAGGACATCGACAGCTTGGTCAACCTGCACAAAAAGGCAGTTTCCACCAGTCGGCGGAGCTCATCGGTGAGTTTCACAACAGCGCTTCCTTATCACACGACCAAAGAACACAAAACGCTCTCACAAAACCCCCTGATTTGGACTTGCTGACGATGCACACGTTACAAGCGTTTACCGTTAACCTTTTCAGGTCACGCTGGGAAGCACCATGAGCATTTACAGCTGAAATGTTTGATACAATAATCTAGCATTGAGTTAAACCTGTACTAGAGTGCTGACACACAGCAGTGTGTCATACCCAATGCAGCTACACCCACGCAAGCATATCATCAACGTTGACTTTAAACATGAGGCAGAACATTGATTCTGCTCTTGCTACAAGCGTTTACGTTAACCTTTCAGGTGACGATGGGAAGCACCATGAGCATTTACAGCGACACAGGGGACTACGACTCGGTGGACGTGAGTGGGGAGATCGTGTACACGGTCAGCTACGACGAACACACGCAGAGCCTGATCGTCTTCATCAAGGAGTGCCACGACCTGGCCTATGGTGACGCAGCCCGCCGCCACTGCAACCCGTACGTAGGGAGGGAGGGGTGTGTGGGGGGGGGGGGGGGGGGGGGGGGGGGGGTTAGGGTAACGCAGCTGTGCGGGATGAGATAACCTCAATCCAAGGTCAATAACCTGAGGTTGACCTGATGGACATTTTGGTCATTCAGCAAGCGTTTATACAAAGGTCTGTACAGATGCATGTTATTACCACTGGAACTTTCCCTAAAACCTTCAAAACCGCAGCTATTACACCAATACTGAAAAAACCTGATGCCGACCCCTCCAACTTCAACAGCTTCCGTCCAATTTCCAATCTTCCATTCAGCTCTAAAATCCTTGAAAAAACAGTTGCCTCCCAACTCCATTCTCACTTATCCCACAATAACCTATATGATCAGTTCCAGTCCGGTTTCCGCCCACTCCATAGCACTGAAAAAGTACTACAAGATAACTGACGACCTCCGGCAGCTGATTCTGACCATCCTCATCCTCCTCAACCTGAGTTCAGCCTTTAATACACTGTCACACCACCCTCCACTGGCTCCCGGTTCAGTTCCGTCTCAAATTCAAAGTCCTCCTGTTTACATTCAAGGCCATCCACACCCTTGCTCCCTCATATCTGTCCGACCTCGTCCACGTACCCACTCCCTCCCACTCCCTCAGATCCTCGTCCTCCGTGCACCTGTCTGTACCCTCTGCCCGTCTCACCACCATGGGGCACAGAGCATTCAGCCGCTCTGCTCCCCGTCTCTGGAATGCTTTACCACCCGAACTCAGAAGCATCATTTCCACCTTTCAAATCACATCTCAAAACCCATCTGTTCAAAACTGCCTATTCCACCTGATGCCAATTACTGTCTGTTATTAAAATTTTCTTTCTTTCTTTTTTTTTTTTTTTCAATTGTGTTCCCTTCAAATGACTTTTGTGTACCTCTGTACGGTGTCCTTGAGTGCCAAGAAAGGCGCCTTTTGATTATTATTATTATTATTATTATTATTATTATTATTGAGGATTAGGAAAGGGTTTGCCATCTGGCTTAAGGATACCCATAGACTGCAGACATTGGGATACGAACTCAGAACCTTTCGGCTGGGTGTCAAAGGCCCCAACCTCAACCAGACTATCCTTTGCAACGTTGTCGTTTTCTCTGGATAGTAGGGAAACCTAAATTGCTAGCTTCCCTTATCTTATCTTTCCTCTTGACACAGGCCATAAAACACCAATGACGGTATACTAAATATAGATGGCATGCGCTACTGTCACACACTCCTGTGCATTTAGATGTTTTGCCTCTGCAGCCGAGCTGTACGTGCAGAACAAACACAACTAACTAGTAACTAGCTACGGAAGTGAACATCAAATGTAAATCTTTGTTTACCTCAAACCACACTCTCCGCGTGCAAGGATCACCACGATCTTAGATAAGATGGCTTCCAATGTTTGCAAAGTTTTGCAAAATAACCAATCTGATTTTTACTTGCACGCCATGTGTCTTGCCATTATATCTAGTCAACAAATGGTTCTTGTGAAGTTTTTACAGCGGTATTTGCACAGGATGACAATGAATCAACTTTTTTTCCTTGTCTCTCAGGTATGTCAAGTGTTATCTTCTGCCCGAAAAGTCTCGCCAGAGCAAAAGGAAAACCGTGATCAAGCGAAATACTACCAATCCAGTCTACAATGAGACGCTTAAGGTGTTTACTTTATAGCTTGATTAGCATAGGAGAGCTGACCGGGAGACCATGTCTATATCATTGACTATATTTGTCTCTGAAGAAAATGAGTTTTGACTTTGGATTTGTTAAAACATACTATTACAAAGGATGTTATTGACAAAATTTTAAATATTAATTGTATTGCCTACTTATCTTTCTGCTAGTATTGTGCTAGTATGATACATTAATATAGCATTTAGTTAAACCTGTACTAGAGTGTTGACACACAGTATATATATCACGCACGATACAGACTTGCTACACCCACACAAGCATACCATCAATGTTGACTTTAAACTTTAGGCAGAATATTGACTCTGGTCTTCTTATTTGTCACTATTAATCATGCAGCACAGGCCTAAATACTGTTTCAACATTTGAATGTACTAGTTTCATTTGGATGAATGCAACACTTGATTCAGTTCAAATGTGGATTAGGAAAGAAGCAATTGGAAATCTTGAGTGGATTGGATCTTAAAAACAGTTTGAGTACTCCAAACATTAATGTAGGATTGAATTCAAGGATCCTTTTTACAGCCGTAGGGATGTTCCACCCCTACGTCCTTATCCTCCCCCTCTTTCCTCCATATCCCCTATATCTCTCATCCTCTGCTCCTTCCCTCTCCGCCAGTACTCCATCGGTCGACAGCAGCTGACGAACCAAACCCTGGCCATTGCCGTGTGGCACAACGGCCGCCTGAGCCGGAATGCCTTCCTGGGCGAAGTGATGATCACCCTGGACGTGCGCGACCTGGACTCTCCCCAGGAGGAATGCGTTGTCCTCATGGCCAAGGTATGGCACCACCATCCGAAAAAACAGATGGTGGATATGGATTTTTGCGGGTCAAGAATATCTCATACTTTGGGTGTTTCTCTCCCAAAGGCCAATACACTCCCAAAGGCCAAAATGTTCCGGCTGCGTTTGAACGCTTGTGTCTACAGCTTACGTTCAGGCATGGTTACGCGACTAAGGGTTTCTATTTGAGTTTCTTGTCTTCAAACTCTACTCTGCCCTATTTTGGGCGGTGTCTGTCGCCAAGCAGGCTGATCTTAAATCCTGTCAATATTGATGGAGATAAGTGATGTGTCATTTTGTGTGGGTGTGTGTGTGTCTTCTGTGGTTTATTTTATACAGACAGCCTCTCCCGAGCTAGCCTCTGCCTTTGCACAGTACAAGGGGGAGTTGGTCATCTGCTTGAAGTATGTTACACCAAAAAAGCCTGCAAAAGCCGAGCGACTCTCAGGTAAGACTACATTATGCGTGGCGGTATGATGTATAAAAGAACAAAACAAATTCTAAAGGTTTGTTTTTATGCTGAATTTCTCGACTTAGGCAAGAAAGCTCATGCAGTGCAAGGAGCGGAACTCCATGTCCTAATCAAAGAGGCCACGAATTTGGTGGCAATTAAAGGTGGAGCTACCTCCGACACCTTTGTGAAAGGGTGAGTGTCAAACTAAAAAATAATAAAAGATTCATAGAGGAAGCAAGATAAATATAAGATGTAGGAATTTGATGAATGTCCCATGTACTCGCTCACATTTCCCTCCTCTATTTTCAACACTCCCTTTTCTTGCAATACTTTCAGGCACCTGTTGCCCGCCAACGTCAAGTCGACCAAGAGGAAGACGCCGGTTGTGAAGAAGAACCTGAACCCTCACTACGACCACACGTTTGTGTACAAGGAGCTGAGCCTGGGGCAGCTCAGGGACATGTGTCTGGAGCTCACCGTCTGGGACAGGGAGTCCGTGGCCAGCAACGAATTCATGGGAGGTGTGCGTCTGAGCACCGGCATAGGTACGCGAGCGCCAGGGAACAGCTCCACCGCCTGAAGCTTGTTCCCCTTTCGCATGGTTTATGGGCCCTGTTTGTCTGGGAAACGCCTTCCACAAATACACACACAGGGCTGTAGATAAAACTTTGTTGAAATGCATAGGCCTAAACAGTGGCAATTTTCAGTCCTGACTTTTAAATTATGCATTTTGTATAGGAATTTTGAATTGTAGTTATTCAATGCTGCTTGCATGATTATAAAAGGGACATATGGACACCTTTTGATATATACTAATTTTGTATATATATATATTTTTTGCCATCTTTTCCACTGCCAGGCAATCTAACAGTTGGGAAGGACGGCGTAGAAATGGACTCCCAGGGTGAGGAGGTGAGTGTGTGGGAGAAGATGATGCAGTTCCCTGACTCCTGGGCAGAGGGCACTCTTCGTCTGCGTTCCACCATGGGTAAAACCCCCAAAAAAGGACTCCAAACCTTGTTCTCGCACTGAAATGGAAGGGACTGTTTTCAAACAGATCTTACCCCTTGAGACCAATTCCCTGTGATCATAAAGCTAACAACACCATCTAGAGTGCCTGCTGAACACAAACTATGCACCACCTCATTCTCATTGAATTACAAATATTTACATAGCTCTGTATGCTCCACCTATATTTTTTTTGCACGGCCCAATAACCTAACCAATAGGTGTGAGTATATTCAAATTATACGGATCATAACTATACCGCCTTTGGATGATTTTGTTTTTAATCTGGAAAAACATATCCATCCGTATTTATGACACAGTGATACTAGTTTGAGTATGTACCTCCATGTAAAATAAATATATATTTTTAAAGGCTGTGTAAAGTCTTAATGTTATCCCTGAACCTTATATGTAAATGTTTTGAAGTATAGCACAATAAACTTGAAACACAATAAAACTACTAGGATAGATTCCAACTATGGGTGATATTTTATTTATTTTGAAATGTAATTTAAAGGTTTGTCTGCATTGCCTGGCCCTCAAATAAATATTAAGATTCTGTGATAGTGATTTCACACTGGTAACATGGTTACGTTCTACCTTAACACCACATTATATCGTGTAACTTAATTACATCTTCTTTCCTCCGTCTCTGGTCTCAGTCAGCTAGTTTTGATCAGTTTATCGTCATGACAACCAGGGGGGCCACCCTATCGGGTTAGGTGCAGAAGTCTCGGTGTAGTTCCAGCCTGTCCCGTTCCTCCTCGTCCAGCAGGAAGTCATCGATATAGGCGAAGAGTTCGTCCGAGGACATGGGGGTGATGAACCTCTCGCGGTCCACTCCGTTTTTGTCCAGAATCAGCATACTGAAGTAGGAGCGGGAGATCCTGAAGGCTTGTCTGCACAGAAACACAACACCAAAATAAGAGTCCCTTTCCTCCGCTTTTCATTAGAATTCAAACTTGAATTGTTTTTGAAGAACAGTAACTAGAGAACTGTTCAATTACACACACACTAAACACATTCGGTATACACTTGGAGATCGGCCTGTGCCTTCAGGCATTCAGCTTTGACTCTTGTCTAGTCTCAAATGAGCCACAGCACATCAAGCTCTGTTATCTTCATCCATAATTATGCGTTATAAAAAAAGCGTTTGAGTGTACAAACCTGTACACTCAAACGCTTCTGGATGAAACCAAGGCTATTTGAACTTGATTTGAAAATTTCCAGGCACTGAACATGGATATGGACTTGCTGTAGTATCATTTGATCGGCCATGTTACATGGAGCCTCAAGGCAGAGGCCTGGTTACCTGAGACCCTCAATGACTCCTGGATGAAGTGGTTTTGCTTTAATCCGGCCACGCTCTTGAGGAGCCGAGCCCAGGAGCTCGATCACAGTCACATGACGCAGGTCCAAGCCACAACGCGATTTCTGAAAGTGAATTGCAAAGTGGGTCTGACAAAAACTGTAGGAATATTCAATCTTGATGAACTTTGACCGTATCCGATGAGATATGTGTGCACTACTCCTCACCTGTATCATGAGGTTCTGCAGCCTGTATTCCTGGTTCATCAAACCAGGTGTGGAGATGATTAGCAATCTCCTCTTCTCATAGAATTGATCCAAGAGAGCAGAGACTGTCTTTACATTCGACCTGAACTCCATTTCTATGGAATAGAATACACTAGTTAGCATATTCATTAAATGTATAGACACGAACACTTAAGGTGAGTGTGTGTGTGTATGCACGTGTTACTCCTATAGACATTAATGTCCATCAAATCATACCAGGACTTTGCAATAGGGAAAACAATATGCAATAGTGTTTAACATATTTAACATAGAATATCAGATGCAAACTATTTTATTAATCTCTGCTCTTATTTTATCATACGGAAAATAAATATTCTTATCATATTTCATTGAGAGTACAGAACAATGTTCCCAGCACTCCGACACCATTGAAAGATGATAAAAAAAAAAGCTGAAAAAAGCTGAATTAGTGCCCACACTACCCTACCCTGATGCAGACCGTGTGTTTCATCCAGCTCTTAGGGCAGTCCAACACTCACGTCTACACTCTGCAGGAGCGCCACTCCAGCTGTGGTTAAACTGGCACACGCGGCTCGACGTCCCTGTCCTCTCATAACCTCCGTCGCAGTGGTACTCACACACCGCCCCGTAGTTATTGGTGTCCGAGGAGCAGGACAGGTAACCATGCATGGGCGGTTTTAGCACCTCACATCTTCTGACTTAGCATGAGCAGAACATGGGGGGAGGGGGTAATAAAACGACCACATTAATGATTTTTACATGCACACATCACTTTAAATGTGCAAATATATGAACAGGTTGTAATTTCACCTGAAATCTGAGACCTTCTGTGACACTTCTTTTTCTGTTATATTTGAACTTGAATGTTTTGTTCATGAAAAATTAAGGAAGTGACGTCTAATTAGGATCATGGCGAAAATAATTGTGTTCTTTAAGTTTATTTTAAGTTGATTGAACAGAAATGTATGATTGTTATGCTCTCAACCCACGGAGCTCGAACTCAATTGCTCCGGATGCATGAGTTCGGTCAGGCTGCAGTTAATTAACCGGCCAAAGAGGCCAGTAATGAGAAGGGACTGATATTTCTCAATTTTAGTCTATTTTTTTCCCCCCACATATGTTGATGAATCCAGCCAAATTCAAACTAAGAGAAATAAATACAATCATTTTATGTAAAGTAAGTTAGTGCCTTACCCACAACTCGAACAATAAACTTGCAGCCGGCCCTGTTCCTTGCTAGATCGTACACTTTATACCGGACAATGGTGCCCCCTTCTTTAAAAGCTGTGTCGGGCCCTTGGCCCACCAATATCACCCTGCAGAGAGAAACAATGGCACACATGGTACTTTTTATAAAAAGAGCAGACCGGAAGCTAAAAGAACAAAGTGTTGACATACTCAAGTGCTTTATCAGCCGTGTCCGTGGCAACGGGGGGGTCCCAGGCAACCTTGGCGGTGAGTGCTCCCGGGTCGGCGTACTTGGCTCTGGACATAGGACACCTGATCTTTGGGGGATCATCATCTGAAGAAAGAAAGAAACTAAACTGAGTAATTAACCCTGCAATACCACATGGGAGGGAGGGAGAGAGAGAGAGAGAGAGAGAGAGAGATATGGCCCTTTTCCATTGGCATGAGTTAATTACCAAGGATTTATTTTCGTTTGAAGAGGACTGTGCAGTCAAAGATAATCTGTGGTGTTGGAGGCAGTCCAGAGATGGAGAGGAAGGAAGCATATGAATGGCTGGGGTGGAGATGAGTGTGTTTGCTGTGTGGGTAGAGACAGGATGTTGGGGGAGCTAGGCAACACATGGATCACTAACGGCCATCTTATTGAGAGAAAGATTTAATTTAAGTATGTTTCATTATGGGGAATCAGGACTTGCTCTAAGAAAAACACTTTAAGAATTCCCCAAGAAAATGTTGGGGTGTTATCTAAATAAACTGGAACTGTACCTGTACAGACGGGTTCAATGCTGCTCCACGAGCCGTCTGGCTGGCAGGTGCGAGAGTGTTGTCCAATGATACGGTAGCCGGCTGCGCAGGTGTAATCACACCTGGAGTCCACCACGAAACCCTGGGTGCAAGTGTACCTGCCGTGCGGGTTCAAGTGCAGCACATGGCAGCGTTTCTCTGCAGAAAACACACAAGGGAGGGGGCAGGTACTCTCGTGAGGGGCATTAATTACACACTTTGACCTATATGATGCTCGAAAAGGTTTTATTCTTGACATAAACATTTAAGACAGCTGTGATACCTGTGATGCCACCGAATATCACGTGGTATTCCTATAGGAGTCACCAGAACCTCAAGGAAGTGCATTTTGATCTTGTAGCCATAAATCAGTTACAGTCTCAAAGGATTTCAAAGACCCACTTTGAGTGTGTGTGGGTGACGGCTGGTTGAAGTGCAGTAGGTGCTTAATGGCCATATGATGGCACCGTAAAACAAAGAAGGAACGAGGATGAGGACGTACGTCTGCAGAAAGCCGTGCCGGACCAGCGGCGGTTGGCCAGGCAGAGAACCGAGGACTTGCCCACGAGCTTGTACCCGCGGTCACAGGTCATCTCGCAACGTGTGCCTAGCGTGCTGCGGTAGCTTCTTCCCCGAGGGGAGACGCAGCTCAGCTCCCCATTGGCCAGGCTCAGAAGATGACACCAGGTTGGATCTGAGGCCACAAAACACATTGAGTACCTGAGTCGCTGGAGAAAAGGTGGAACACTGGGTGATGTGGTCGGCAGTCAAAATGATGAAAGATTTAAATTCATTTTCTACTGAAATTCAATTCTGATGCATTGGCATGTCTTACCAATGTTTTGTGTGTGTGTGTGTGTGTGTGTGTGTGTGTGTGTGTGTGTGTGTGTGTGCGTGTGTGCTTGCGTGCGTGCGTGCTTACACACATACCGTTGTAGTCCAGCCTTGGGCCTTCATCAATTGGTTCTTCCTCTGACACCAGCTCATAGTTACTGTACATTTCCTCCGCTCCAGCTGAAACTATAATGGCACACCGTCAAGTTTATGTTCAGTTTAGTTCCTCTCAACTCAAAAAGCTCAAAAGCGTTTCCCCTCCAGCACCATGCTGCTCTGTACTGATCGTTTGCGTGTGCTGTTTCTGGTGGAGCAGCTCAGTGGCATTCCACTCCTGATTCACCTGGACTTAAGATCAGTAAAGCAGACAGTGATCCCACAAACACTCCCTGGGGGCCTTAAAAATGAAGTGCAAAACTATGGATGTCTGTAGAGAGGCCAAAATGTCTTAGCTTTTTCAGTCATTTGTTGAGTACTGAAAAGCGATCTTTTTTTGGCAGTTTCAACACTCTGCTTTGGCCTCCTCTGATTCATGCAGGGCTATGATCTTTTGTGTCGTAAATGTGATCCTTTCCACCCATGTAATGTGAATGACTTTTCTGACCATAAGTTTGAGCAAAAACAAACAAATTTGCTCAGACTATAAAAACATGTTGAAACTGCTGCCCTCCTGCTGTGTTGGCTGAACTATGCCCACGTAAGCACGGTCTCTCCGGATGTGAATACAACTTTCCATACAGTAAGACTCTTGCTTGCCATTTGTGGCTAATGCTTATAGTCACTCTCTCTCACACTGGGATCGTAAACTATGTTTAGAAGACAGGGGAATATTTCCCACCCCCCATCTTCACTAGTTTGTTTTTGGCATGACATTAATGTGATGCTTGCTTTGACTCAACCTCTTTCATTTGGCACAAGGACAGCATCGAGGAGCCAGATTAGCTGTTTTAATTAGGAGTACATTATTGCATTTTTTTGGAGTTGCTCATATGGAACCTGGAACACATTTTAGCCTACGGTAGTTTGGCTGCTTTTCCACTTTTCAGCAATTTCACTGGGTGAAATGTTCCATTCAGTGAAAGCTTCTTCTCATTTTTCACACAGAGACTTTAACAGAAAAGCTCCAGAAGAGAAGAGTGAACAGGACTTGTTACCAATATACATGATGGTCTTGACATATTCTGAAAGCCATGTTTATTGTGGTTCTACTACAGACTTATAACACTGTAGTGCAACAAAATGCATTAAAAACACATCTCTGATCTGATATCAGGGATCATCTATGACTATTGAGCAAGGTCATATAAGAACTAAAATATATTTCTTAATATCTAATTTATTTCCAGCTTTTAGTGTTCATCATCTGAATCGTGTGGATTCTAAGGAAATTCACTATGTGTTTGTGTGTGTGGGTGTGGGGGGGGGGGGGGGGAGATAGCTTTGCGCAGGAGGTATTGGTGACACAGTAATAGGCTGGTAGTAGAGATAAAAGTGACACTGTAATGACAAAAACATCTTCTAACACAGGAAAGAAACCTGAATACACACACACGCAAATACAGGAGGCCATAGAGTAAGCTATGGTAGAACCCTATCTGGTATTGTTTGTTTGAGCCTATAGTCAGAGTTGTGAAGATTCCTTGAGTGAGGAGATGGATGATCATCATAACGGGGGCATATCTGCAGGAACCCAGCCCATCTGTGGTTAATAAAATTGTTATTGTTTGTGGAGATGCAACTGTTTCTGATTCACAGAGAACTGTCTAGAATCTAGCCCGCAAGCCTTTTTTCAGCAAACAAAAATTATCTATTCAGTTGCAGTTAAGTAACGCCGTAGAGTGAAGAGCTTAAATGGTTGGTTACACCAAAAGAGAAGACACAAAGCATTTTTTAAAAAAGTACATATTTCTTAAAAAAAAATCGAGGTCCGATTTTCTTAGCTGCTTTGTTCAGATCCATAACTACTCACCTGTGACGTAGAAAATCAATATTACAACGACGCCGTGTAATGTAACTGCCATAATGAAACTTGGTCGTCCAAAGTAAAAGTTAGGTGGATCTCCGGGGATAAATTCCTAGCATGTCATACGGCCGTTCCCTTTAAATACAATCTAGTGGGGAATACCAAAGGACCCAGCAGCGTGTTCCGAGTTTCCCCCCAACTATCCAACTCATCTTACAAAATATAGAAACTGCCACTAGGTGGCACTTTATTACTTCTTGGTCAATGCCTCCCAGACGGCGCCCTTATAAACCAGTTCCCATGCTCAAATGGAGGAATCACAGCTGGAGCTAGGTGTAGCGTGTTTGTTTTCTGAAATCCTAAGTGTGTAAACCTATATCTTAAAAGCCACCTTAAAAATGTATTGATCGTCTTGGACGCACGCCGACACACACACACACACACGCACACACACGCGCACACACGCACTCACACACACACACACGCACAAACACACAAACGCATGCACTCACACACATACATGCATAAACACAATCTACGCTACAAACAAACGGGGGCCTCACATCCATAATGAATCTTTGTTGTTTATTTGTTTTGATTTGAAACACACTAATCGGCGCTCCAGCACCATGCTCAGGACTCTCCCCACTCCCTCAGGAAAGTGAAATGTGGGTTAGTGACGACACTTCCCCCACTCCTAGGATTTATCCTGCAAGTTTTTTTCCTCAATAGGACGGAGCAAAGTTTTCTCTTCTCTTCCACGTATCGGAAAAAAGCCAACATGTCGCCACCGTCGAGACGGCTTCAGACAAAGCCCGTGATTACCTGCCTCAAGACCTTCCTTATTTCCTACAGCCTTATATTCTGGGTAAGTTTGTGGATATATATATCCGCAGGTCTTGTACGCTAAGGTAACAATGGGCTAAAGCGGCGATGCCCACGTAGCATGGATCCTTCTACAACCCGAATGTAACAGGATATCAGGATCTTGCACCCATACGAAGGGGTCGATTATAAAGGCTTTTGTCATGAGAGATTGAAATCGCGACTTCTTTGTTGAGAAGCGCTTGTTTGAAGTTCACAAACGCAACAACACACGGAGCATGACTGTCTGTTGTGTAGCCATTCGGCCACGCAAATAGTTGCACTTTCCATACCACGAATACTTTTTCTAAAACGTACGTCTGACATTGAATGCATGCAAGTAACCATTGATCAAACAACACTGTAAGAATTATAGAATGGGACTACCATAACTGAATGTAGCCTATATTTTAGAAGCAGGAGTTTAAACGCATGGACATTGTCTCTATGGTAATAACCCGTTGTTGTCCTTTTGTGGACATTAATCATAACGTCACTGGTCTAAGTGGGTGCAAAGTTCAGGTTTATTTGACAATTTATCGGTTGGGTGAGCTGATGACTATCGCAGGCTAATGCAGAGAGGCTGATGTGTACAGTCTCTAACCTGCGGGTATGCGGCCTAAAGTGTTTAAGTGCAGGATGGACGTGTAAATCTCAGTATAGCGTCTAAATATCTTAAGTTTAAATACAGCAAAGCCTACGTTGCCTCATGGCAGATGTTACTGACAACCTCTTTGTCTTAAAAGTACAAAATAAATGGTGAGACAAACAAATCAAATATTACAAATATTCAAATGTGTGTGTGTGTGTGTGTGTGTGTGTGTGTGTGTGTGTGTGTGTAAACCTTTTCTTTAAAAGCCACTTTGTATCTACTGAGAATTTGTGCTGACTATCTGCTATTGCTTCCAGGCCACAGGCGTGATCTTGCTGGCCGTCGGCGTGTGGGGGAAAGTCAGCCTAGAAAACTACTTGGCGCTGGCTGCTGACCAGAGCACCAACGCGCCATATGTCCTCATCGGGACCGGAGCCTGCATTATTGTCTTTGGGTTGTTCGGTTGCTTTGCGACCTGCCGAGGAAGCCCATGGATGCTCAAACTGGTAAGCGTTGTGCATGGTTCTTGCGATATTATTTTATATCCTTCAAGCGTCCTTTGAACGTGTTGCAGTGAACTAATCTTTTGGTGGTGTTTGTGTTTTGTCAGTATGCCATGTTCCTGACCTTGGTGTTCTTGGCTGAGCTTGTGGCTGGAATCTCAGGCTTCATCTTTAGACACGAGGTGAGAAATGGACTCCAACCCACTTCGAGCACTACCAATTAAAATGGCCACATTTCTTTTCAGTTCACATGAATGTCATAATATTTCCTTCCCCAGCTCAAACACATACTGGACAAGGCCTTTACCACCGCTGTGACACAGTACAACACCACCGACAGCCACCCCAATGCCCTAGACACCATTCAGAGTACTGTAAGTAGTAAACACTGGCGTTGCTCTCACCTGGTTCTAAAACCAGGTAAACCTAGGAACCTATTCCTGTTTGAGGTCTCTTTTATCTTAAAACACTCAAATTTGCATACAGGTAACACGTTTCAACAAAGCCTAAGTCTATTGCACCCGTAGTACGGTTTTAATTTGGTCCCACTTTTGGTCCACATCGTTGCGGTCTAACTTGTTTCCTGTCACTCGCTCACTCCTTTACCTGTGTAGTTGGGTTGCTGTGGCGTCACTACATACATGGACTGGAACGGGACGGCCTATTTCAAAGAGAACGGCATTCCAGCCAGCTGCTGTAAGGTCAAGCACTGCAGCCCGGAGAGCCTCAAAGATCTCAAACAGGCCGCCACAGAGGTGTACGAGCAGGTACGGATTGAGTGTGGTTCCACTCCTCGGAAAGTTTGGTTCTCAGTTGGTGTTGGTGAACTTAATCGTGGATTGATAAAGAATTGGGTTTTGCGTGATTGAAGGTGTCGTTGAGGGTGGGCTGACGGTGTCGATGTGCTTGGGTCTTGGCTGGGATGTCTTGAATTGTGTTTTATGTATTGCATTGTCTTGTTTTATTCAGGGCTGTTTCTCTGTGGTGTCCACTATTATGGAAGCTAATCTAGGAATCATCGCTGGCGTCTCCTTTGGAATCGCATTCTTCCAGGTACAAAAGCTGATTCAAAGAATGACCCACTGCTGCCTTTGCCAGGTCAATTTTATATATGTAGCCCTAAATCACATTTACAGTCTTCAAAAGCACCCCCCAGGCCTCACTCTACAACCCCCACCCCCCCGTAAATTTAAGGATAGACTCTCTAATTATAAGGGAAGGTTAGGAGTGCCATAAAGGGCCAGGCGTAATGGCAACAGAACAAGCAGTTTTATTAAAATGAAGTTGAGCCATGAGTCCATGTCCACTGCTGCATTCTGCGGGGCTCCATGTGTTGGTCTACATGCTGAGTGTATGGTTCTTATCCTCACAGCTCATTGGAATGTTCCTGGCCTGCTGTTTGTCCCGATACATCACCAACAACCAATACGAGATGGTCTAGGATCGAAACACAGGTAAATTGCTAGGGCGTATGATTTATAGGCATGTTCATTAATGCTCAATGCAATTTTGTTGAACGGTGAGGCCTCATGTAAAACGTGTAATGAGGTTTTGATAAAGCTGTTCTCAAGTCTTCAACCCTTTATCTAAAATACCTCCCTTGTATTAATTGCAGACTTCAGTGGCACACTTTAGTGATGATTCAAGGAGGCCTTATTTGTCTTCTATTTAATTATTCAAGTGTACCATGAAATACCAAAGGCCAACTAACTACATCGATCTCCCTCTCTGTCCCGCTGTCTCTGTCTTACAGATGTGCACCAGCAGAGGAAAAGACTTCAATGTTTTTCTCATCATTTTATTATTGTATGTTCACGTATATTGTTTTAGGGACAAAAATAACACTTGCTGCTTCTTTTATTTGACGAAACCGATGCCAACCAAGCAGAAGAGAACTGCTATGAATTGACAAGGGATATTTGCTGCTTTTCTGAAAGGCAAAATGAAAAAGGGAGCCAATTCATTTAGTAGTAAATATAATGTTTGATTTAAGTTACCATTTCAGTCAGTCGTACCCTGCCAATTGGTAAACATTTCCAATACTGTCAACGATTGTGTTGATGTGCTGCCTACAATGTTTTGTAATTTTGCTATATTTAGTCTGTGGTTATGCTATTAAAAAAGCTGATATACATTGAAGCAAAACCACGTGAGTTTTTGAGTGAATTCTGAGTATGTTGCTTATATAAAGGGTAAATAAGAGGTTAGAGGCATTTAATCTCATGCTGTATAACTCTTGCTGTATAACTCTATTCTCCATAACTAATCTTTATGACGGTTGTCGTTATTATTAATTTGTCATAAATAATGGCCTGTTAAGCCCTTTGAGACTATATGTGATTAAGGGCTATGGAAATAAAGTTTGGTCGATTTGAAACGCATGTTTTTTTCAAATACAAGTACGTAGGATATTAGTCTGACAGTTAAATAACATGTTGGCTACAGGTCAAAAAGATATTGGATTTGATTGGTTGTGAGGAACTTAATGGTAAAGTGGTGTGTCAGGTGTGCAGAGAAGTGGCTCAAATATGAGGCAATATAATAGTTGAATTGAATGCTGATTATCTGTTAGCAGTGTATTATCAGAATACCTGTAAAGTTTACCTAAAAGTAAACTGTATAACAAGACCATGCATATAACATATGTGCTGTGCGATTTATGTTGCATTTGAGAGGTTTATTTAATATATTATTATTCACGGGGAAAGTACGATATTCCTTTCCTACCTCTATTTTCTGAACCACGCAGAATTCTAACGAAGCGCAACACCATCTCAGGCATGATTTCATTCTGAACACCAGGTGGCAGTACTGTACTGCACAAACAATTGCGTGCACAACTTGTGTGTCGTCTTTAGAAGGTAATGTTTTTATCGTGTTCTTTATTTCTTTATGGTAAAATAATTGTAGGGGCCACAAAAAAACTCCACACGGTCTTAACCTGTCCTTTATAAGGAAGTGTATTATACGATGCATATTATTGCGGAAACGCCAATGGTAATGCCTTTGATGGAGATCGCAAAAGTGTTCTGCGATTGGTTCGCTTGGTATCAGGCGCCCCAAGAGCCCGCCTTCAAACCGGTCCCGTCCAATAGGCTCGGTTACATTGAGCAGAGATGGGGGCTATTTGTTCTAACCCGGCGTCGTCTCTATAAAAGCCCTTTTCCGCTGTAAACTAGTCGGGGGAATTTTCACCTTTCTTCCCGGCAGGTGATGTGCAGAGGAGCTCGAGAAGTCCTCGAGTTGAATACGAACAAAGCACCATCACCATCAAGAAATCACCTCCTCGGTCTACCTCCTAATTCAGGTCAGTTTATAAATACAGCGTAATCACAACAGCTCATCCTATTGTGTTGCACTCGTGCTAGACCTACTATTTCAACTAAGGCTATTAACTCCTAGTTTGTGTGGTTGGAATACTTCTTCGTTCGTCTGATCGTAAATGTCTAACCTTTCTAGTTTTTCAAACCTTTATAACTGCTTCCAGTTAATCCGTTACCGCGACATACCGCGTCTAGATGTGTCCTGTGCGACGCGCCCTGCAGCCTCGCTGCACTCGGGTCTTGTGTCGGGTTACCTAATGATGGTTTCACTATACATAGTTCTACGATATTGACTATCTGTTGTCTACATGCCCACATTATGGTAGCGTCGGTACAGCCTCAGGCCTACGACTCATACTAACGTTTTTCTCTTTTGTGCTTATTTTTTTAATTCATCAGAAATTGGATCATAGCCCCACGGGTAATTCGGCGTTTCTTCTTTGACTCCACCTGCCTCTTATTCTATCACCAAGCGAACTCAAAACAATCTTCAAGATGATGCAAATAATCAACGACCCGGCGAGCAACAAGCACTCCCTCATCAATATGATGAACCGTTTCATCGCGGCCGCCAACAACATGGATGAAACTATCATGGTGCCGAGCTTGTTGCGGGATATGCCGCTGGAGGAACGAGCCGAAGCTGCAGAGATTGAACCCAACAACAACCAGCACCAGCAGCAACAGCCCTGCCTCAACAAGCAACGGGATATGTACGAGCACTACCTCCTCCTCAAGTCGATAAAGAACGACATGGAATGGGGGCTGCTGAAGCGGGAGCTGAGCAGCGGAGCCAGTTTCCTCGAGATGGCCGTCAAACAGGAAGAGCAGAAACCGGTGACCGGGGATCTGCCCAACGAGGACACCAACTCGGACTTGGAGGAACAGTTCCACTTCCACCTCCGCGGACTGTTTGGTGTCCTGTCGAAGCTCACCGTGCAAGCAGACCACCTCACGAATCGCTACAAAAGGGAAATCGGGGGTGGGAATTTCATGAGATAGGGTTTGCTTAAGTTAAACCAGACTGCACACTTCGTTAAGACAGGCTTGTTTTCAAAGAGAACGTGGCCGCCAACTCTACTAAAATAACTGCAATGGACAGCAATCTGACCAGGGCCTTTTCTTTCCCATTCCTTTCAAAGTATGCGCCATGCTACCCCTTTCCCCAACGTCAGCCAGCTCCACTAAACTTATTTTAAACACCTGCTGTACTGTACCCTGAGCCTTTAGGATCTTTTTAAACAGGATTATTTGCATCGTCTTGAGGATATAGGCACTTAGTGGTTATGCGGAATCTCCCCCTAGTCGTTCATTTCAAGTTTGGCAGGGAATTAGGTCAACGGGGCACTGGATGGGACTGACCTGTAGGAGCATTTTGAATGCTGGCTATTCTGACACACAAAAAAGTGAGTAAAATTCTGGGCTTTAGGTCCTTGTCAAAAGACATTATATATTTCAACATTTCCAACCCAGTAATTGTAACATGTGCCTTGAATTTTATATACTATCCATGCCCTCTCCATTCGGTTCCTATCTGGTCCCTCTTTTCAGAAATTGGTTTAACAGTTGTAACCGGTGTTGTTATGGTAACCACTTATTTGTTTTGTCCTTTTGAATATTTCATTTTTTTATAAATATATATATATATTGCATTATTGCAGTCCAAATAAATAAAGAATTGGAAATAAACGTCCTTTATTTGTGTACTTTGTTACAGAATGTGCCCTTATGTTCTGCCCTCTAGGAGTAGGCTACTAGCATGGCGTGACTCCCTCGGGCAGGCCTGAACATGAACCCACATTCAACTGTTGCTTCAGTCCTTATGAGTAGTCTTCCACTGATTCTGTTATGTGTCCGGGATCCCTGAGTTGATCCCTGAGGTGTGCCCTAACTGGAAGGGCTTTTGCCAAGGATCGGACAGCAATGTTGATATCTAAAGGTGTGCCTGTGAAGACACTGGTATTGACATTTCAAAGGGAACTGGAATCCTAATATGCTTCAAGTTGGAATACATAAGCTGGAGTTCGTGGTGAAGTTTTTATTA
Source organism: Pollachius pollachius (assembly GCF_949987615.1). Classification (NCBI taxonomy): domain Eukaryota; kingdom Metazoa; phylum Chordata; class Actinopteri; order Gadiformes; family Gadidae; genus Pollachius; species Pollachius pollachius. The sequence continues at coordinate 8,884,163 of NC_136943.1, forward strand.
TATGCTGTTAACCATGGCCTCTTGCAAAAACGAATTGCATGGCTTTTAAATTCTATGGCCCCATATTTCATATAAATTTCTTCTGGAAATGAACCGCATTGATGGCCACGTGCCAGGTAGCGCAGTGGAATCAGGTTAGATATTTTTTTAAGGTCAGACCTGTCTATAAAATTGTTCTCAAAGGGTCACTTAGATGCTGTTAAAACAATTATGCATTAACCTACTAGATGACACCTTCATATGAAGAGTCTTGTCTTGTACAACATTGCGCTATGGGATACCGCTTAAATACGTTATCTTTAGTTAATATGAGGTCATTATCTCAGACTGACAAATTGATCCATCCCTCTCGATACCCCGCCCCTTAGCAACAGTTCCACCAACGCCAGCCAATCCGGTTCTTTCTCTTGCCTCTGACTCCCCTTCTCTCATATCCACAGCAATGTTGTAAACAAGCATTTAAAAAAAACGACCACTGAACAGCAGTCACCAATGAAAAACCATGCTCCTTTGACAAAACACTGAACATGCTGGGACTGAGGACCAGATAATTGAATATACAAATAATTGCACAAGCTTTATCATGTTGGCTTGCAGGGCCTCGTTACTTTCTGTTCACAGATGCCCACAGAAATTCTGCCAAATCAAAATGGCAGAAATTGCAGGCTATTCTGGCAAATGGGGTTAAGCACACTGCATAACAACTTTGAAAACATAGAATTAAAATAAGGCTAAATAAATAAAAGCAACTTACCATCTAAAACCATGGGATTAATATGATTTTATGAGGAATATAATATTTTACAATTGTATCATTTATTTGTACGATTCCATATTTGATTTATTCATGAGATATTGATTTTGCATGCAGGATTCCCATTGTAAATAACCACAGGGAAGTGTAGACAGACATGGTTACTCTACAGCAAAAGCAAGTCCCCCTGCTCACATTCACCTCTTGGGAAAGATGATAGCAAATGATAGTCACTCTCTGCCCTCGAGATTACAGCTAACCATGTGACAATTAAAACATAAACTATTTTTGCAGTTGTTTAGCAATCGGGCCTACAAGTGTGAAGCAACAGTGTCCTCTTGCTTCATTCAATTATAATACGCAAATTGTTATTTTGTGCGTGCGAGAAAACCACCTTCACGAGTCATAACTATGGAAATCTCTTGCAAATACAGTGATTCGACGTCAGTCGAACCACAGCACCCCATAACAGGGAAAAATACATCCCACTTATGAACAAAAATCAGTGGTATTTTTTCCCGGAGAAGGTTTTGCAACAATTCATGAGGGAAGGACATGTTGCGTGAGTAGTAGGGGTTAGTGTTTAGAGCGTGGGACCTCGGTGGCTGACAGAGTGGGGAGCAGTGCATGGGAGGCATTTGGTGTTGAAAGGTCCTCCCTCGTTCCCTCTGTGGCTGGCACAGCCCAAGGTCCAGGCCTTGGCCATCCCGAGGTGGCGTGATCACACAAACAGATGATTGGGCAGAGGATGGCATTGGCAGCCGTATTTAGCAACAGCTGTATCATTGGCAACGGGCTGTATTAGAATTACCATGGCATGGCATGTTTATGGGAATGGAGCCGCAAATACAGGTCAGGGCTGAAAGAGTCATGTTTACTGGACCAGTCTGGAAAGTTTAACTGATTACAGGTCGATAGACGCTAGGGTCAGACGGTCAAACAGTATTTATTTTTGTTGTGTTATCTTTTTGGCAAACTGCTGTAACCAAAACATACGATATATGTTTTACTTCCAAGCCAAAACCTGTTGAACCAAATCAACTCCTGCCCTTCACCTTGTTGCTTGTCGTTTGAGAAACCTGAGATGATCTAATTGTCAAATAAGCCTCTTACAATTGAAGTAGCTTACGTTCTGTGCTGCGTCGCATCGCGGGCCTGGAGTCACTAGGCATCGCCATTGTGAGGAAAGATCGTCCAGTGGGTCCGTGGGGTTCGGCCCACATCACAGAGCATGCTCGGACTCACAATATGTGGCCTTGTGCTGCAGACGTAATGAGCACCAGCATGCTCCGTCAACTGATTAGCATTTTACCAACAGACATCTGTTAAAGAGCTGAGGGGCTGAGGGGCAGCGGGGTCGAACCAGAAGACTAGGGGCGAGAAACTTCGACTCCCAAAATAAAGAGGACATCTCCTCAGGGAGTTTCTGAAAGCTTACCTTTATGTACTTTGGGTTATAGTCCTGTTTTCTGGCCAAGTATGCTTGAAGCAGAAAACAGGAAGAAACATTTTAGTTAATGTCAAAATCCTTAAAACAAACTTGAGGTAGAATGAATATTCTTGTAAACAGAAATGCATCTCGTGCATGCATCGATTGCCGTGTCAATGCAAAAGCCAATAGCCGTCGCAGTATCAAACTCTCTATTTGACTCTGTATTTGTTTCATGACAGGAGAGGACAGTTATCTCAGAGAAGGAAGTAACTGGCACAACAAGCAACAAGGAGACAGAAAGCCAGTCACAACAATATCAGTGTCAGCCCAGGGGCTCCCATGACCCTCCCATTTCCCTATAACTGCCACTTCTACGGGCCGCCCTGAAGAACAGTATGTTCCTTTTAGCGTAGATGTTTCCCTCCAGGCTTCCATCAACACGGCCTCAGAGCCCTCCCCACTGCCTCCCCACAACCCCTTGATTGGGAGAATCACTCCGTCATGCGGTGCAGAACTTGTGGAACATAAACCAAACGCAATGGCGGCGATCTGGCTACTGTTTGAACAGAGCACGACACCCAAGTTGTCGTGAAACATGACACCTCTGCAGCTATCCTGTTGCAACCTTGCAAAGTGGCCGATTTTATTTGCCAGGCGAAAAGAATGACAGGGTGTGCGTATCCGAATAAAAAAATATATAATGCAATAAATGCAAAAAAATGCAACAAATGCAAACGTTGAATCTTGAAGTTCACGCACGCTGACACCACATGCGTGTGTGTGGTGCGGCGAACATGCAATGTAAGCGGTTATGTAAGAGTCAAGTGGGCGTGGAGCCCAGCTGGTGCTCCATGCAGCCTGACACAGGCAGCCTCTCAAGAGACAGAGGACCCCGCTGCCAACGCTCACACACTGGTTCCTTACATACTCCCAGCCCCAGCCCCACTCCGCGCCTTGCCCCACCTCTGCTGGGTCCGTTATACGGCTCACCAGCGCTTTGTGCGCGTCGCTAACGTGTGCGCTCGGGATTTACTCCCTGAGGTGTATGATCTAATAGGCTATGCTGTGTGTGTGTGTGTGTGTGTGTGTGTGTGTGTGTGTGTGTGTGTGTGTGTGTGTGTGTCAATGACAAATACATGTGGACAATCATGCACATTTCTGGTCAGAGACAGAAAGATGTGTTTCTACTGGTCATTAAAAGTGTTGTCTCTGTAATCAATACTGCTTTTAAATAAGTGGAAATGTGTCTAGTCTAAGGAATCGGTGTGCGCTTCATCGAAGCAAAGTTTGACACACTCATTGTCTGGTGATGAAATCCTCTGTTCCAACAGGGAGATAAGATACAGGAACTCTCCACGGCTCACCGCGACATCCAAACCCTATTTGCTGTTCAATCTACAAACAAACACAAAACAAACATAACACAATAAAGGGTTGTGTATGCATGGGCGTCTGCATGTGCGTGTGTTTGTGTGCGTTTATGTGTTTATTTATAGTTTGGAGAGAGAGAGAGAGAGTGTGTGTGTGTCTGTGTGTGTGTGTGTGTGTGTGTGTGTGTGCACGTGTGCGTGTGCGTGTGTGTGTGTGTATAAGGTGGGACTTGTGATTATGTTTGCCAGCCTTTTTTGTATGGACCAGTGCATGTCCACTGTTAAACTATAGGAACCCCCACAGTATAGAATAAGAATTGAACATTCAGTCAAGTCACAGGTAAAACCAAAGGACGTAGGTGAGTGTGGATTAGGAGATGAGATGCTTATACAACAGATTATAGCGCTTATTAGTTCTAATTCTAGTACTAATCTCTGATTTTCCACGCAAGGCTTTTCAGCTTGTTAGGTGTCATAGCGCGCTATATGTGACAATAGTACACCTACGTGTTCCCTGCTATGTTTCAGAAGATTGCTTAAGGTGAACAAAGCGATAGATTGCAAAGCATTGCATTTCATAAACTCTATCCAAATATAGGGTTTATCATTTGCACCACAAAGAAGTGCTGTGCGTGACACAGCGCTATTCAAACGAAGGGATACGCTCGCTTTGAATAGGAGTGGAGGGTTAAATGGGGAAAGGCCTTGGCCCTGGCTTCCTGATGTTAATAAGTTACTACAACCAGTATAAAAAACAGGGTGAACATAATGCCTGATATGATGAATCTAACCCTGTGAGTTAGCCAGCCTGAGAGATAGCCAACCATATGGCTGTAAAAACATTCATCAACATTTTACTACATCGTTCTGCCATAATCCCTGGGTCGTTTGAATAGGGCTGCAACTATTCTCATTCTTTATTTAACCTTTATTTATCAACATTGTCAATTCATCGCTTGGTCTATAAAAAGTCATAAATAACAGCAAATTCCTACCCAAGCTACTAGAGTCCAAAGAGATGTCTTAAATGTGCTTGCTTAACTTGACAAGCAGCCAAGAAAATAACAAACTGTTTCTTTTACGGTGATCCCTGAACCAAATGTTTGATTTGAACTGCAACATTAACCAGCAAATATTTGTTATTTGTACTTGATAAGTGACTAAACTGATTAAGTCATCGAGTATCAAGATACAATAAGTAACATTATGTTCCACTTATCATTGCTGTTCTACTTCATTCTTTTGGGCACATCCAGACACTTAGTATCTTCAGAACAGGACCGTTCTGTCTCTGGATGTGGCTGAGGTGACACTGATTGAGATGCTGGTCTGCTATCCCCACGCAGGGATATGGTGAGCTAGCTGCTATTTAATAGGAAACGAGAGAAGAGTGCTGAGGCCAAGCCCAAGACACTGGCCAAGGGAACCGTACTTCCCCTTTGTGTTTCGTTTATATTTTTTTCAAAGCAGGTTGTTATGTAAGCCGATGTAGGAAAAGAATGGAGGCTCTTTGAAAACTGAGAAGCCGAGGAGAGATAGGCGACATAAAGGGAGAGGGGAGGAGTGGGTTGATTTAGAGAAAATGGCTCAAGGGGCTCGTTGTTGAATTGTTTTGCATTCAAGGGCTAGTGTGTTAGCTATGATTGAAAGTAATATTTAATGCACTTAGAATGTTGTTTTTGTGTGGAATAGTGAAACATTGTGGCTGAATACTAGACTGGGTTCGTTTAACCCAACAACTCAAACAAACAAGGCTGAAATCCTTTCTTTTTTTTTTCTCAACAGGATCTACATGTCAATACAATACATGACTCCACTAGGCTCCCCCTTTCAATGTTGTAGGTCTTGTAGAGACTTGCCCTCGTTTCGGACCAATCAGAATCCACTGTCCCACAACGGAAGACCAATGTGCTGCACGGGATCACAGGGGCTTGGTGAGCGAGCGGGACTCACGGCTGGATTCCATTCGGCCTGTGACGTCCGGCTGGAGTTAGAGGACCTCAGTTTGGCCTCTGTCGATGTGACAAAGAAACGCACTCACTGCCATTTATTTTGTTGTAATCTAAACTTTAACCAAAACTTTCAAATACGTGTGTCGTGATTTGAAAAAACATTCGGCACACAAAGTGGCTTTTTTAAACGAGTGTAAACATTTAGACGAAAGGCTAGTTTTATAGGCGTTCAGACAGGCGTGTTTATACGGATGCGCACGCACCCAAAGCACTCCTAGCTTCTTGCGCGAAAGCGGCCGTGCTGCTGCTGCGCTGGCTGTGGCTGAACGCTGGTAACCCCGCATGGTCTGCCTGTCACACGGGAGTGTTTAGACACCATCTGGCCAGTGGGGCTCTGTGTAAGGGGAAGTCACATTCTCACGATACAATGCAACCAACCGAGTAACCGATCTCTGATTTGCATGTGTTGAAGAATAAAGTAACAAATAACAATAAGATATTTCGTGTTCCTGTTCTTTTTCCACATTGTAATGATATGCTTATGTATGCCGATTTTCCGTCATAGTTTAATTATCTAAAACAGAAGTATCTGCTGGTGATTGCGTGTTTTTTTTTTAACAATTAAACGTACGCCAGGTTGGAGTTCTTGACAAAGGTTACGTTGAGGTTTTTGCAATTATATGTCTCAACTATGTCACACATACGGTCTGAATTCAGGATATTTAAGAAGGTGGTAACTCATGCTAGGCCTACCAACTCATTGTATAGTCTACTAGGAAGAGAAAAGATTGATTTCAGTTCAGCGCTTTCAGTTTCAAATGTTGATTTCCGGTCCCTGGCGCCCTCTAGTGAACAACCTCTCGGTGATATCTGGGCCAGCGGGGGTTTCCCCGCTTCGGTGTACTGTTTGTCACTTGTATAAAAACCTTTTGATCCGCCCTGCAAATGCAGACCTTTATTTTGGCGCCCCTTTTGTTTACGAGTGCAAAAGCCCTGAACAGTTGTAAAATATAATTTTTGTTTGTACAGATTCCTAGCTGTAGTGCATATCAGTCAGCAAATTGCACTCATTTTAGACTTATTCTGATTAACACATTAACAATCATGCTTTATTCCTGTCAATTTCGTACAAAAGGAGTCAAATAAAAGTTTCTTTATTGTTCTCACACAGGTTGCTTGAAGGCTTGGTGTATCCCATTCACTATACTTTTATTTACCTTTCGATCACATTATCTTAAATATCTCTTCTTTACTTCATGACCTCCAACAAAAACTTCATTGATTGTCAACACAAAACTTTAGCACCAGTACATTAAAACTGTACTTTTGCTTTGCTGAAATACTGTTTTTTTTCCAATCAGGAAGAGAAAAAGAAAAAAACAGAATCAAGGAATCCTAATTAGTACAATTCAAAGAAATGAAGCACCAACCATATACAAAACAAAATTTCAAAGATAGTTCTGTCCCATACACAAAAGGTCAAATATATTAATGACTATTAAATTAAGCACAGACAAACAAAACAAAAACAGTGTAAATAAAAACACGCAGCAAGGAGAGTTCCAGAAGACCACATGGACGGAGGGGCGGGTCAGGGGTCAGGGGTCGGGGGTCAGGGGTCAGGGGTGCAGTTGACAAGGCTTTAGGGTGCGGGGGGGCTGGAACGGCTCCGGGAGGAGGCCTCCAGGCTGAGGGCGGGCGGAGGGCGTAGCTACAAAAACTTTTCATCTTCGCAAATCTGTAAACAAGTTCACATTCTCAAGTATCCCCCTTGAAAAATGTTACAAATAAAAACAAGAGGAAGGAACCCCAAAGAAATTAAAATCACTTTGTAGCCGAGCCTGGGACATTTGTTTTGTGTGAAATGGTAACACACCAAAAGAATTATAAAGAAAAAAAAATATGGTGTGTCCGGTAATGTTGTGTACACCGTCTCCTCTGGATAAGAACATGAAGTGTGTCAGCGGTAAGGGGGGGGGTCGGGGTAAAGCTGTGTGGGAGAGATAGGGGGAGAAGGGTGCGTTTGCAGGACAATACGATGTGCCGTGGGGTCGGACTGCTGCAGGTGGTCCAGGTGTCCCCAGGTCCACAGAGAGACCATCTGGACCCGGACGGGTCAAGCCGGCCCTAACGCCTCGTGCCCACTGCGTCCGTCCGTTGACTGATCCCCCATCCGTCAGCCACGCCTTCCGACGTCCTTTGACTGACGGTAAAGTGGGCATGAGGCGTAAGCCTCTTAGCCGTAGTTCACCAAGAAAAAAATAAATAAAAAATTACTTGGATTATCTTTCCCCTCGAAAGAAAAAAAAAACATAAGATATTATTATGCACTTTCCCATCAGGTACAAACTCAAAACCAAAAAGTTCTGATCGTCGACGTCGTCCCACCTCTCGCCACGAGACTACAATTATAATTATAATTCAATTCCATCATGTTCAATCAAAAAAAGTGTTCAATAATTCGTGTGTAATCAAATTTACCTATTGATAGGAACCTGATAGCTGTTATATTTATACTTCTGAGCACCAAGTGTCGTCACTTGTCTGTTCCTGTGGGGTTTTGTCCTTTCTTTGACCACCAGATGATGGACCTACAGCTGAGGTCAACAGGTCAGGGAGACCGGTCCAGTCCGGACCCTGGCGAGAGTTTAAGAGCTTGGACCCCCAAATCATCCACCAGCCTTGCTGAAAAAAAACCGGGATGGCGAGGATTCTCTCTTACAACTGCACCCTCCCGAGGTCAATAGGGTGGACGCAAGGTGAAGCTTTTGAAGCGCGACGAGTTCATATCAGCGTACCGCGCGGAAAGTGTGGGGGGGGGGGGGCTATCGACCACGAGGCCTGCCGACACAAGCACGCTCCACCTCCGTCGCCTGCTCCTCCTCCTTCTCCTCGGGCAGGATGTGGATGGAGGAGCCCAGCAGTCTCTGGAGCTCGGGCACACAGCGCACCAGCTCCACCTGCCCTTCGTCGTCCCCACCTTCCTCGTCTCCCTTCTCGTCCTGTTCATCCTCCTCCTCCTCCTCCTCCTCGTCCTCGTCCCGCTCCGTCCGTTTCCCCCGGTGGGGCGGGGCCAGGGCGCCGCTCACCTGGCTGAGCGCCACCTGCCTCCAGAGCTCCGCCCCCGCCAGGCTCACCACCTCCAGGTGGGGGTGGCGTGAGCGGAAGATGCGCGTGGACATCTTCAGCCGCCGCAGGACGTCCGCCAGCAGGAACCAGTTGCAGTAGCTGAGGGAGGAAGAGAAGGAGGAAGAGGAGGAGGACCGACATTACAGGGGGGGAAACATAAGAATCAAGGTACAGGATGAATCAACAACTTGGATCTGATGCAAGCCATTTTCAGGCAGTGTACTGCTTGTTAGTCGTTATCGCCACACAATTATAGATGGGAACCATTCTGTGTGTTTTCTTGTTCTAATGAATACATGTTTAGTTATTTCTTGTGTAACTGTTGAGAAATCAAATCCTGAATTCCTCTAGCGTGAGGCCAACGACGAGGCTCGATGACTGCACTGCTCTAGGACTGCAGCGCCACAGACGCGCCGCTTATCAGAGGTCCCCTCCAGGGTCCTCTGCAGCCCCCTCGACCCCCAGACTCACCCTTGGGTGAGTGACACCTGGACGTGGTAGCAGGGCAGCAGCGGCTCCGAGGAGAACTCAAACAGCAGGCCGTCTCTGTCGGGGTCCCCGTCGGCCGGACCCCTCCCCTGCTCCAACTGCTCCCCGTTCTGCTCAAACAGCAGGAACTCCCAGCAGGGCTCCTGATCGCTCTCTGTGACGAGGTGAGGCCAGGGGGAGAAAGGGGGAGAGCGGGAGAGACTTGACACATGCATTTACAAAAGCTGAGATGCCTCTCTGGAATGGAGCAAGATCTCCCTCTAGCGGTAGTCTTGTTTACATGAACAATACAGGAGTTGTTACTCTGACCCTTTAATAGAATCTGGCTGACGGTAAGTCAGCTGCCTCTAGCTTCTGATATTGTGAGTTGTGTGAACGTTTACACGTCATCGCAAAGCAGACGATTCAACAATAGAGCTATATATTTTCATTGGAGGAGAGATATTGGTCAGCGTTACTATTTAAAGAGTGACTGTAGCCGTAAAGAGCCTAATGGATTCTCTGTTGCCCCACTGTGTGACCATGGCTTGCCTCTGGACATCTTAACCACTGCATCTACAGTCTGTAAAGCTTCTCCATCCTGACCTTTGAGTGCGTGACGCAGTCATCCTGTTATTCAGTAGCTGAGAAAATAATTATCATCACTAGAATAGTCAAAGTAAAAACGAGCATTCTATATTTGTAAAGAACAGAGTTGAAGGAGTGATTTTAGACCTAACAGTCCTAACAGGAACTGAGCTTGATATATTTCCAGTGCTTAATATGCGTTTTTTGGGTGTATTGAGCAAACCTAAAGCATTTTAAATAGGAGACAATACACATCTGTAATGACAGAGTAACATACATTTTTTTGTAAGTAAAAATATATATGTCATGAATGTCTTAAAGTATCTTATCCTATCGCAAAAAAATATTAAATATTGAATATCAATACATAAAAGTTAAAAAATAAAAATAAATCCCTGTGGACTATGAGAGGTCTCTTATTATCTAGACCTCTCATATCAGGTCTAGGTTTTAACCCAAGTCGTATTCTTTTATTCAAGCCTTTATCACAGAAACACCCGAGGTCAAGTTTTGGAGTCTCATGTTCAATGACATTTAACTTACATAACTTAACAGGATTAGTTTAGTCCTTTCAATTGCATGTGCAAAATATTATCTGTGTTCTTGTACTTTTAGACAGTTTGGCATTGAAACAATCAGTTGGCACTATTTGCGCACTTTGGATGCCCTGAGGTCTGCATTCAAATCTGTTACAATTGCCTTGCTCCTCAGTTGTTACGTTTTTGTGAGGGAACTTTTTATCTTCACAAAAAGGAAAATATAGGACGGCTGGGGGGGTGGGGTGGGGGGGGTAAGACGCTCTCCAAGTGTCTTACCATCTTAGAATTATTAACGGCTGCGATCTGTGCCAGAAAACTGACGAAGGAATCACTCCCAAACCGAATAACTTAAAGCAGTTTCCCAAATAGCCCCTCAGATACTCAGTGAAAAGTCGTATTCAGGCCAAGGGGAAACACAACGCTAAAAATAGACCAAGTTACCTGTCCAAATATACATCACTAGGCAAACTGCACTCCGATGGAGAAATTTCAACATGCCGGATCTGCAAAAGGAAAAAGGTGCCTCACCAAACAAGGAACTGCTGTGGAAGTCCCACAGCAGACAGGGATCATGCTCGCTCCGTCCTTCCAAATCGGTGAAGTATTCTGCAGAACAAAGGGGGAAATGTCTCGTGTTACATCATACCCAGAAGGGTATGGCGTATACCCAAGTCCCGGAAGTATGACCGCTTCTCAGATGCTTTCAGATGTATGAGGAAAACCATATTAGGAGTTGTGTGGGAAAAATTTGACCGCATCACATGGCATGAAAGCCAATCCAGGCCCTGACTATTTCCAAGATCAATTTGTCACCTACATTATTATTTACATAGTTCAGGCAAACAAGCACAAAACTCTGTTTTTTTGTTTGTATATTTCATATCCCTTATTTTCCATTCCTCTTCAGTCCCCTAAAAAGCTAATTTAATTACAATCCTAACTCAGAAGATGATGCATTATTAGAATCCAAAGTAGAAATAGCCAGTGGTTCTATATACTTTGAAATTAGACGTTATTAAACTGCTGCTGATTGTTGTTATTCGAATGCTGAGGGGGTAACCAAAATCCCATAACAACTGGTCACACAACACACAGACTACTACCAAGTGGGACTGTTAACCAGCATATTATACAGTAGGTGAAACATATACGGTAGAAGGTGAGCGGGCTGCAATATCCCGGGTCTGAACAAGCCCAGAAAGTAGCAACCAGGTATTAACCTGAAGTATACACAGACACAACAACCAACATGCATCACACTTTAAAGAGACGGTTAGCAACGCAACATTACAATCATTGCTGATTAACCCTTCCTCAGTGATCGGGCAAGAAAAATAATAAAGGCTGATGGAAATTTCCTTGCTGTGTTAGGAAGTATGACTACAGCTGCACAGTAGTTTCTCTCTGTGTGGATTCTGTACATGTAGAGAGACAGTTGTGTGCTTATATCAACTCAAGGTAAAAAACTCTCCAAACAGATACTTCCAGGGTCCCCCTCCCCTTTGAAGATGATACAGAAAACAACGGAATTATAATCGATTAAGATTTAGAAAATTTTGGAAATTCTTGTTCAATTAACAATTGTTACTATTATTGATGGGTTCTGGAGTTTATTAACGTGATGAATGTGTACATTGAACTGAAACAAACAACTTGACATTTGTATAATTGGCGTGAATCTACGGATATATTTATTATAATTCTACTTAACTTCTATCCATGCATGGATTATTAAAAATATATCAGGTTATATATATTCATTGTGAAGATGAATTTACCTGTGAGGAAGGTCTTCATGTTGGGACTGTGGGCCAGCTTGACTGCTGTGTGTCCGGAGTAGGTGGCCAGGGAGGGGTCTGCGCCGTGATTGAGCAGCAGCCACACTATTGGCAGGTTATCACTGGCCACTGCATCGTGAATGGGCCTGAGAAGCAACAGAGACTTTGGATTGGTCTACATTTACATCACTCATAGATTACTCAGTATTAGTAGTATTTGCAAAGTAAATATAATTAATCAAACACGTGTACTTTGAAAGCTGCCACACTGTCTAAGGCATAACACAATTGATCATTAAACCAAATGATGTTTAGATTTGTCTCCATAGACCCATTTCACAGAGGCATCATAGGAAGAACATGTTATGTACCAGGGCAACGGTAGGTAACTTATCTGCCCTCATTTAGTCTGCTGGTCTGGTAAAAGTAGCAGACCCATAATTACTATTATGAGCTACACCCTTGTTTCTCTTAAAGGATAGATCAGTCTACCAGCCTACCCAGTGGACTGAAGTAAACGTTGCTCATCTATCCAGCACAGATCTAGGTGGACACGCCCACTAGTAATGTCATATATGGGGCAGATTTTCGAAATGGCTTGTAAGGCTAATCACACTCACACCCGGTGGTATAATATGTCTCCTTTAAGATGACACCTCTATGGAAAGGTCTCATATCAACCAAGTCAACATTCTTCCCCAGACTACAGTTTAAGACTACAATACTAGTCGAACAGGACAAATGTTTTGTGAAACCTTAACACTGAGCAGCAATGTTAAAAACATTTCTCGTCCGTTGGGAAACCTAACCACTCTTCCCAACAGTCCACTACGAGGACACACAGAGATAAAGCCCTTTCTGGAATGGATGGGATATGATATCCTCTACCAACACAAAAGCTGCGACGAAGATTGTGGGGTTGAGAAAAGACACAGAGACCGAAAGACGTGATCAAAGTTTGAAGTGCCGTTGGTGTTTGAGGCTGTCGTGTTTGGGCCGTGTTTGGGGACGTATTCTCACCGCGTTCCGTCCTGGGCGCTGCAGTTGACGTCAGCCCCGTGCTTCAGCAGGATCTGGACGATCTGCGTCCATCCCCGGGACGACGCCTCGTGAAGGGCCGTGTAGCCGGCATTGTCACGGCGATTGACCTCTCGGATGTCCTTCTCCAGACAGTAAAGGACAACATCCTGAGGGGAAGCACGGAGGCACGGCCGTCAAAGCACGTTGACATTCAGCCGTTTGTCATGAGTCACCTGCCGGAGACGGCTAGCGCTCTCCAGACGACCGCTCAGATAGGAAAGTGGAAGTGGGGATTAAGCTCTCTCACCTGGTAGCCCAGCCTGGCAGCCCGCTGGAGCAAGGTCTCCCCGGCGTTCTTGTTGACAATCAGTCGACGGACCTCCGGGGGGACGGGCTTCCTGGGCGGAGACTCGGGCCCGCTGCCCCAGCCTGCAGAGCCTTTCTTACTGGGCGGTGGGGAAAGCGGGCTCTTCGGCGTGGCCGGGGGACTGGTCAGTTTCTTCGCGGCGGTGTCCTCGTCGGGCGGTAACGAAGCGGAACGCTTCCCCAAGCCGCCGCGCTTGGGCTTCGCCTGTGATAGGGGTGTGACAGTTATGAGGAGGCCGTGTTTATGGGTGTCGCGCGTTGTGCCGTGCTGAGCAAACACCAGGGCAATTTGCTCTATGCTCCAGGAACCAGAGACATAAAAACCAGCAGCCATTAGGATAAATCAACTGGCATTAGCCTATAAACCCACAAGGGGGCAGTGTAAGCTAATCAATCTGACAGCGCCTCTCAACTAAGTACTGCACCGTAAATATTGGGCGGCTTAATGGGGAAAACATCTTACCTTGGGCTCCTCATTGTCGGTGTGTTTAGTTTTGAACTTCCTCTTTCCTGATGGCTTGTCGCTGCCCTCTGGGGACACCTCACTCTCACGGTAGCCGCCGGACCCCGAGCGGGTAAACAGGGCCCCTTGGAGGGCCAGGGCAGGACTGGAGGCCCCGTGACTTGGGGATAAACCGCTCTGTAAATCTACAGTTAAAAAATGAGTTAGTGGTTGAGCCTCCGCCTCTGTTTGAGATCAAGTCAAGGACGAGTAAATGTAATCAATTAACGGCAACGGTGATCAATAGTCAGCGTAAGACACGGCAGTCATTAGCGCTTAAGATACTTCATGTTAAGATTAAGTACTGTACCTTTTAATGTCAGCAACAATGTGTGGCACATTTTCCCTTAATGTCATAGATTTAATCAATTTAACGATAAAAAAAAAACATTCCTTATCACACTTTTTCTAAAGCACTATTTTTAAGCTGCTGTACAAGATTTGAGAGGTGTAAAAGGAGCGAGCAGAAAATGTTCTGAAACCATTCAATCCCTCCGTTCCTCGTTCCTCATCCCTTAAGAAGCTAGGGTAGTATTCACACACCTGGGAATGACAAGCGAGATGGACTCTCTAAACCAATTAGGGAAGAGATGGCCTGATTGGTAAGAAATTAGTATTTCACTCACTAGCTGATGGATGGCTATTCCAATTCTATCAAACAATCCAATTATAAATCTTGAATCTTACCTACAGCACCTCAATCACAAGGGATATTTGGCAAGGAAGGTATGATAGCGGAATCGGTTTGTAAGGGTGGATTGTGAGGTCCGAGGCAAAGAGCTTTGGGTGGGCCTACAATGGAAGCAACTGAAACCAATCCTCCGCAACTAAAAGTAGGCATCAATGCCCAGAGTGCCAGACAGACTAAACCTGTGAGTAGGCGGCCTCATTAGACGTCTGCAATTGAAAAACGGTGCACGGAGAATGACGACTTCGGCATACCGTCTGTCTTCCCGTCGTTTGGGGTGGGGCTCTGGGGTCCTTGGTCCTCCAGCCTGTCCTTCTCCACGATGTACTCCCCGCTCTGGTACTTCCTGCTGCGGCAGCGCCGCCGCTTCTTGTGGGCCGGCGTGTCTCCCGCAGCAGGGGGGGCGGCGGCCGCCGGCGTCCTGACCTTGGCCGGCTTCGTGTCCCTGGGCAGCGCGTTGCTGCGGGGCCGTCCCCTGGGGCGCCGTGCTGGCTGCGTGGGAGCGGCGGGCGGCGGCGGGGAAGGAGCAGTTGGTGGAGGAGGAGACGGAGAAGGGGGGCTTCGGACGGAGGCGGCAGGGGGCGGGGGTGAGGGGGATGCGAAGCCCCAGGGGTCCTCCGGCGGAGCCTCATCGCACCTCCGCCGACCCCGTCTCAGTCTTGGAGTGGAGCTCTCGGGAGATTTGGCGGTCTTGCTGGACGCGCTGAGGCCACGCGGGGAGGCAGTGGAGTCTAGACTCCGAGGGCTGCTCAGCCCGCCATCTATTAACCGCCAGAAAGCACAGTCACCGGTTACACTCGGGGAACACAGTGCAAGGAAAACCATTCATCACATTTTAAAAATAGGACGCAGACAAATGCACACACGGTCTCCTTAACGTTGTGCATGCACACAACTCCACTAGCCAGGGAAACGAACGAGAACTAATGCAAGCACAAACTTGATGTATGCCTTTATACTTCTAATCTAATCTGACCCTTGAGGTCACCAATACTATACCAAAGATAAGGGCAATTTGACTCATCGTTTTAAAATTCACTTCAAAAGTTACATTACACCTTTTCTTAACCTGTGTTTACCCAGGGTAGGCTGGCAGATCATTACATGTTCCTTTTTAGCGGCCTCCTGCTATGTGCGTTAAGACCAAGGGTGTGTGCTCAGGCTTGCTTATTCAGACTCTCTCACACACACACACACACACACACACACACACACACACACACATACACACACACACACACACAATGACTGGCCTGGTGTTCGGAGAGTTGCCTGTTCCCCTTTGTGGAGGGAGCTCCTGTTGTTGGCCAACTCCTCTTTATTGTGCGAAGGAGGTTCGTCTGCTGATGCACTCCTCTCCCCCACCACTGCACAAGGCTTCTTTTGCTAAAACACAAGGGATAACTTAGACCAAAATGAATCAACATTTCTGCAATTTTATTTGCTTATCACAGACAAGGATTCAAAAATAAATAGGAATTAAGGAAAAACATTTTGTTGAATTGATTATTATTTATAATTCATTGGACTTTTTTTTTTAATCCATCAATTTGTGTAACACATCAAGCAAAGAGCCAACACACTGTGCAAGATCAAACATCTTTTGATAACTGGACTAGACGGATGGGTTTACCTTTTTGAGACAGGGCACTTTCAGTGGAGTGCTTTCCTTGTCCGGCCTCTTCTTCACGGTCACGGTGGCCTTCTTTGATGGTGCCGGCGGCCATTTCTCCTTTACAGGCTTTTTAGTGCCGGCTGCCTTTTGTTTGCTCACAGACAATTTCGCCTTGGTGGGCGACTTCTCTTTGGTCCCGTTTGTTTTGTTGTCGACCCCGCCAGTGCCTGTCAGACACTGGCCGGTCAGAAGGGAGTGAACGACTCCCTGAAACTTGGCGTCGCGCGGCTCGTCCGGCGGCGCCCCGCTTTGGTCCTTCAGTAACTCGCCCTCCAAGACCTGGGCCAGTTTACTCTCCCTCCTGCTGCCGTTCATGGAGGCACTTGCCCTGAAGGCAGCAGGTTTAGGGCAGACCTGTTGTTCATGAAGTCCCGGACTGGGAACCTGCGGCTCTGTACTGGTTTCTCTGCGCTCGCTGGCCTTTGCTCTCCCAGTTTTGTTGGCGGCCGGCGCCGGGGCCTCTGGATGTGGGGTTCCGGACGGTTTCCTGACGTTGCTCTCCGTGGGCCAGGGCGGTGGATGTTCAAGGGTCTGTTGTTTGGACTGTGTGTCCTGGCCTCCAGTGGGAGGATTTGGGACGTCTGCCTTTTTAACGCCAACGGGTGAGGCTTGGGCCAAACCGTCAGCGACAAATGCTTTTGTTTCCAGGGCTTTCTGCTTCACTATGGACTCCAGGTTGGATAACGGGGACTTCAATCGCTCCCACTTGTTGTCTTCCACTTTCAGAGGGCTGTGACTGCCACTCTGGTATTTGGAAGCCTCTGAGCCCCCGCTGCCCTTGGTCTTTGGGGGTCCTTGGGGGACCATTTTTTGAACGGATGCCCCCTGGTTGGGCAGGATGGCTGGCTGCTGCCACGCTGGCTTGACGATGGCGGCAGATAACGCGGCGGGGGCCTTGCCCACCCCCACGCCCTGACGAACGGTAGCGGAGCCCACCAGGGTGGCGATCGTAGCTACTTTTGACGGGCTTTTCTTGGGGAGAGCTGTGCTGGTGCGGTTCGCGTGCTTCGCGCTGTGAGGATGCTGGGTTCCTTTCATTAGAAAGGATGGCTTCTTGCCCTTTGAGGCCAGGTGTTCCCCTTGGTCAACGATGGATATGAATTCCTGCTTTGCAAAATTCTGAAATTCGTCAACAAAAGTGCCCTTTCCATCTTTACCCCTCAGAGTAGAAGCCAGTATAGGGCTGGCGACTCCAACATAAGTCCCTGGGATACTTTTAATGGAATCTGGTGAGGGCCCCTTCCCCCACGAGGACTTGGGCTCCGCGACATGGTGACCAGGCTGCCTGCTTGTTTGTCTTTGATGAGAGCCGTTTCGCTGCATGTTTGGTAACACCGGGTATTGCACGGCTGAGCTGTAAACAGTCGTATTACCCCTCTTATTATTACTGTTATTATTATTAGGAGCCTCCCTGTGATCTGACTCGCTGTGGTGATGCTCCTTTGCACTGACGGCGTTTAAGGGTTCACTGGGGCACTTTGGACGTTTCGACTTGGCCGACAGATCGAGGGGGACGTCCGGCTGCTCGGCGGGGCAGCTGTCGGCGTGGCCCTCTAAAGCAGACGTGGGGTTGGGGTTCAGGCAGCCCATGGAGGTCTGGTCCTCCGTGTTGCTTTTCTCCACATGGTTGAGTAGCCGGCTCTGAGCGGTGATGGTGGCCAGGGAAGGGGCACAGCAGATGGCGGCGGTGGGAGACAACGTGAAGCGGGTGGGCGGGGTCGTGCCGGGAGGAGGGGGCTGGAGAGGCGGAGCCGTGGTGGGCGGGGGCGACGCCACGGCAGAGGCCAAGGCCTTGTGTTCTTTCCCCGTGGATTTCCCGCTTTTATTCGACGCAAGGGTCGCTTTGAGCTTGGGCGTCACCGCGCCTGGTTTCTTCGCCGGGTGGGGAGTCCGTCCAACCGAAAAGGGGTACGGGTAGGTCCTCGGTAGTAGCGTCCCACCGGAACAGGGCGTTTGAGGCGGGACTTCCTGTTGAAACTGAGTGGCTGCGGCTTCTCGCAGCGCTGCGATCTGACCCAGTGCGGGCGGAAGAGTGATTTTACAAAGGGGAGAGGGGAGGTTGGTGGCTGGGACAAAAGCGACCGGCTGGCCTGGTTTGAATAAAGTTGAGCACTGGAACCCAGGGGGAAGACTCATCACAGACTGCGTTTTAGTCTGGGATTTCTTACTGGATGTCGCATTACCGTAGGCGGCGCTGAGCGACTCCGTCGGCCGGACCCTGGCTCCGCCGACCCATTGAGAGGCGGGATACCCCGCCGTCCCGTCAGAGTTGATTTTGGCGACATCCTGCCTCTTCTCCGCCGGTATGTCCGTAGCGGCGAGCGTAGGGCCAGGCGCTGGTGCCTTGCCGGGCTGCTGAGGCGGATTCACCTCTGGGTTGTGATTGTAGCTGTGAGTGTCCACACAGTTCTCCTTGGCTACGGTACAGTCCTTGGCCGCAGGGTTCCGGTTCTGCTGACTGAGGACCACATCTCCTCGGAGCTCGGGGGGCAGCGTCTGAGGGGGATTCCCCACCATGCTGGGAGACGCTTTGTTTGGAGCACTGACCTCTCTGCTCACCGTGCCTCCATCCCCTACATTCATTAGCGTAGGATCCACCTGGGAATGGAGAAGACGTTGTGAGCTTGCTGTTAATTAAATGTGAGAGTGTAATAAAACACTGAACTCGAAATCTATGTCAAATGAAAAAAACGAACCTTACCTGCATAGGTGTTTCTTTAACACAACATCTCACAGGAGGAAGTGGTTGGCCACTTAATATAGGCTTCTTTGAGATGCGTTGATATTCTGTGAAGAAAATATGGGAAAAAATTGACTTTAACAAGACTTTCCTATTATTTTCAGCCACGAATAGGTCCAGGTTCAAACAAGAGAAGTGGATGTTGGTGAACCATTGAAAACTTCCCACTAAGTTCCTGTGTTCAAACACCAGATATTGTACAATTTCCTCAAACTAAAGCAATGATTCAGAGAAGTAAGGTTTTGCCCACGGAATTGAGGAACACGGTTTTTCTGTTGTGTCTTATCGTTGAATTCAGGCATAAAAGGCAGAGGATATGGATCACTTCACAGTGGCTTTCTGTTGAATCTCAAAGTGTTTTTACTCGACCAACACAAGCTCATTAAAGAGAAAGAAAAGAGGGTATAATTGATGACCTCCAAAATGACATGCTCCTATAATTCTCCATCACAGGTAGGCTAATTTAGGTGGGTTAGCTGCCAATTAGGTCATGCACAGGTAAACTGACAGGTATCCAAACTACCAGGGGAAGTAATGGTAAAATAATGAGATTCAGGTTTGTAATAATCTAGATTATGCCTAATAGATAAAGCAGATACTTTAATAAAAGTATTGCTTAGAGTTAGCAGGATTGTGTTTTTAGCAGGATATACATTGCTGACCAGTTGGCAAGTGCCAAAATGTGTTGGTAGAAACACATAATATATATATAAGAAGGACAAAAACGTCACCTCTACATTTCAAAGCGTCTTTGGTTGTCATGCATCTTCTAAGCAATCTATTTTTTTGGCAGCCTTCTTTGACACTGCATAAGTCATGGCATAAATTACTGCACACGTTAACTGAGGTTCACCAGAAACAAATATGTAACTTCCACAAGAAAAAAAAACTGGGTACACCCATTTAAAAAAGATAAACAATGCAAGGGAAACATTTGAGAATAACTTTTCTCGGGTCTACACGCCCTCCGATATAGATAGAAGAGATCTTCTGAAAGCACATGAGATTTATGTTTACAGAACATGTTTACAGAGGATGTAGACGGAACAGGGACAATCCACAGCGATGAATGAATGACATCCCCGGCCCAACATCTCCGCTGGAATCCGCGAACACGGAGTGAAACAGGCACAGCGATGCAGTGCAAGGAGGGTCTGCATTCATTACCGTGTGACATCGTGTTGCTTACAGCTAGTTTGTCTTTGTGCTGCAGATACGCCGTCTATCCCCGCTACATCACTTGAATCAGATTACATTTTAGACCTATGTGTGTGGGAAATAGCCCGCACACAATGCGCACTTCATAACCTCAAACTCAAAAACAAAGTCAACGCCAGTCAGTCGGGTAAACACCAACTATGACACACATTTAAACCCACATCTAAACCCTTATCCATCCGGCCAGCTCCCTGTCCATCTCCCAGCACAAAGGAGACATGTCCCAATGACACGATCGCACGATAAAGTGAAAGATATTAACAATGTGAGCCAGACCGATATAAATAAGACGTCTATAAATAGTTCGTTTTGTGTCGATATCGCCTCGAAGAAACTCTGGAGATCTCCGGGTCGGGCTCGCTCGTTCGCGGGAGATGGCGAACGAGTCGTTCTGCGCGGGGACGACAATTGCCTCTCAGGTGATTGCTCCATCTACAGCCAAAACACGAGCACGCTGAAATGGCTGTCGTGTTGCCTGGAGCCCCGATCGGGGTCTCAGTTCAATGTATTTTATTTTATTTTTTTCAAATGAAGGCTTGTGTTTTTGGTCCGGAGGCAAAAGCACTGACATGAGCATTTCCCCATCGAGTCGCCTAGGCTGCGTCGTTCATTCGCACTCGCAGGGCACAATGTGGCAACGCCGCCGCCGCCGTGTCCGTCACAGCGTTGCCGATAACGTAGCCCTGTCGACATCCACCCAACCCTCCCCCCCAAAAAAAAATCAGGTAACATTCACATCAAACTCTAATGATTAGCAAACAATACAAAAGGATTTGCCCGTCCGTATACAGAACCAGTAACGTGCTTTACCAAACATCCCAGATCAATTGAACCAAGAAATGGCAACGCTACAGATCGGGCCATCGACTTCACTGAGTTGGTAACAAATGTTTCGATTAAGAAGTGCCCCACTGGACAACTAGCCCGTGGGGTGGACAACACCAAACTTACAGGCCAGCGCTGAAAGGGGCGCCACTCGTGAACGAGATGGCAAACAATATTAAACTCCGATGTCCAATAACACAAATGTTCAGATCCCTGCGCAGCAAAGTCTCGGCGAGCCTCCGCATTACTCACAGTGGTTTACATGTTTAGACAGGCTACTGTATTTATCCCTGACCGACCGACACCAAGTGTTCAGTCTAGTATCGGCCCTAAAGGAAACCACTTCAGCGCTGCGAGGCACTGGCGAGTTGGACCCGAACGGGTTGTGATCGTCCCCAGACTCTCCAAATACTGAATAATTCTAAAGGTAATTAGCAAGAAAGATAAGATGTCAAATGACAGAAACAGTTACGAACCCGTTCGTACAAATGGCATAAAAACATCACATGGCTCGGCTCAAATAAAGGTCCAACGTCTCGCCCCGCTGCTCGCTGCTGTCCACTAATCTCGACGATTTCGGTTCTAAAAGTCCAGGGGGGTTCGTCAAGACAGTCCAGTACAGTATCTCCAGTCTCTAGTCTGGTGGGAAAGAGGGGTAGAAGGTGGACATCTCGCATGGGATATGTAGTGTTCCGCCATCCACGCCCAGGCTCACGTAGTGGCGAGCTGGGAGGAGTAAGGACTTCAGGTACCGGCATGCAGTTCGAGCTCCAGCCGCTCAAGGGGAAAGAGGGATCGCAACCAAGAGTGTAACGGTGCGCTAAACTGAAAAGGGTTATCGAAGTAACGAAGTGATAAATTGTATTCTTAAACGAAAATAACCACAGAGTGTCAGAGGATGAGTGTCTTCGTGAGGAAGGGAAGCAAGTCAATGAATAGGTTAGAACAGGGTCGATGGTTGCTAGAGGAGAATGCGAAACACATAAAGAGTGGGAGAGGTATGGTTCTTCTGTTGTTGCGGAATTAACACGAGGAAGCGACATCCCGGGTGTTTGGGGCACTTGCGCGTAGTAAACGTTAACAGCAATGATATTCGTATAGTTTTACAGAGCACAATAGACGGGCGGCTCTCTTTGAATTTCACAATGAAAGGCTAATGCCTAAAGCACTGGGCTTACACTGAAGCCCCCAGTATTGTTATTGCCATACATGTCAGATAATGAGGCCTACTAATAGATAAGGTGTCTCCTGTGTTGACCTCCACAACTGACGTTTACCCGAGTATGTTTACTTACAACAAAAACACACATTTGTTTCGCCTCTTGATCCACAAGCTCGTATCAAGTGTCTATCAAGCAAAATTGTCTAATTGCTCCCTCCAGCATAAACCATTAGTGATTGAATTCTGGGCTTGAAATATCTACTCAGCATTGAATTAGTTCATTATTATTTGCCCTTTTTTTTTTTCTTAGCACACCAACGACTATACCAACATGCAGGTTTCCATTATATTTCAGTCTCTAAGGAATGTCGGGGTCATGTCCTTGTCCTTTTATAAGCAGAACCGAATCAACTTTTGCAGTGCAGTGTAATGTGTCACATTTAGCAGTTACTTTCGTTATGTCACTGTGTTAAGTGCAGGTTTTCCATCTCTGACCCGGATGGTATGGTTAACGCCTGTCTGTAATTGGCGGTCACTTCTCCCAGTCACTCAAATTGCCAGTGTCAATAGGGCCATAGTGTACAGGACCAAATTCCGATCAAAATGTTATTGACACAATGAAACGATATAGTATCAAGCCACGATTGATATAATCAATAAATAACACAGGGTGTCGAGTGGATTCCATCTGGAGGCAGTCTGTTGAGAATCAGAAATTGGTTTAGTCCACCAACTATCTGATCATTTGAAGGGGGGAGGGGGACTTGGAGGAAACAGGAGTTGGTTTGAAGAAATACAACAGAAACAAACAAGAGGTAAAAATACTATAAATACACAGCAAAGGAACGGTATAGATTCTAGATCGTAATGTGCCATGTTTTATACTGATTTGACTTAAATGTATAATAAATCGATTTCCTGGCAGAAATAATAATCAGCAGTGTACTGATATGCATACTGTGCAGGAGCACTACAGCATGGGTCAAATCTGATTTAACCCGAAATGTCCAAGATACTGTTCATCTTTATAGATGTATTAGGTCACACACAAACAGGAAGTTAAATTGAAACAATCGGGTGATAAATAAATAACTAGTGTGTTCTTGATCATTGACAAAACCAAAAGTAAGACAAAATATAACATCTTTGTCACTTCCCGGGTCAGAACTTTCATTTGGGCCGATTAAACGACCAGGCTAGGGTCCAAGTTTGTATCGTGAGGTATTGAGGGATGAGGGATTGGTATACAAGCAGCCCTCAATCAGAAAGACCCCTGGTCGGACATCTACATGCCTACAGCGGGCAGCCTACAGCAGGCCTATCTAAAAAAAACAATTCCGATCCAACTAACCACGAAACAAGAACTCAAACACGGGAATATATACATGTGCGATATCTTAAGACATGTGCTTCTCTGTTCAACATATCCGCGTCTAAGTCTCCTAAACCATGTGTTGTTCCGGAGCTCTAACTCAGGGAGATAAGACCGGTAATGGCAGCGGGTCCCCCGGACGCCCAACGCCAGGTGACAGTGGGGCAAGTGTAAGACGGTTTAGCGATCACAACTCTCCACCGCAGCCCGATGGCACCACATCGGCCCGGGAAGCGCCAGAGAGCGGAGTGGTCCGTTGACACATCGCGTTGTGTCCGTGCTGGGGTAACCCGGGGACCTCAGTGACCGCGCCGACAGCTATCCCGCTAGTGACCGGCCCGCTCGCTAACAGACTCGCCACTCGCGAACAAACGCTGACCCACAGCTCGACCAGGAGAGGAGCTTTGAAACCATGAGAATAAAAAAAAAAAGGTGTTTCACAAAACACAACACCGATGTGTTCATAGGAAGGACGGTCACATGTGCGATCGCCAACTGTGACAATGAGGAAGACACTCGTTCGCTACGAGGGGCCTTCGGATGTTTCAGGAATGCCCTCAAAAAGTGGGCAGAAATAGTCATCTTTCGCCGGGTCGTGTGAGAGATTATCGACCTGATTAGGCCGCCATGGTCCACGGCTACGAGGATGTCCCGTCTGAGTTCGCGGTCCACCTGGTCAAAATTCAATGTTGGGAGGGGGGCTACGCATGAAGTAAAAGTCCGAGTCGTTATAGCCGACTACCTTAGACGTTATTAATTAATTATTCTACAGTAAACGACGAACAAGGGGGAAATCAAGGGCCGATCGCTCATGTGAATGTGAAACGGTGTGACGGTATGGAGTGGTACAAGGTTGAAATGCAAGCGCGGGGCTCAACTGTATCGGTTCGTGTCAGCGTTTTGGCGAACTGACTGCAATATCATGTATGTCATCTCGGGAACTTGGGTTATCCGTAGCTACATGTGACACGATCCCGCACAACACACAACACAAGTGGTGGAATAAGGTACGACCCAAACAAGTCAATCCACTGAAAACCACGTACAAGTCAAAAAATACATATGTCGATGTCAAAGTTTGTCAAGAGTTTACTTGCCCTCAATGGCGTTGTGCAATGCCCCCCCCTTTAATGCCCCCTGCTCGCCCGTAACGCCTTTGTTATTAGTAATCGCATGGTATTGCACCGTCTTACCTTGCGCTCCAAGCTGCCTACAGTCAGAAAGCATGCATTCAGCGCAACAAGCTATTGTCCTCTATTGTGGTGGATCCGTGCGGGCCCAGGGGTGTGATTTTGAAGTAGAATGAATAGGAGTATGCAATTTTGGCTTGTCCTCGCGATCTTCGCTTATTGCCAGTTTTCGGGCTGCAGCAGCTGGAGATGCAAATCGCGCACTCTGGGTCCTAGCGCCGTGCTAAGCCCTACAGGTGAACAGCATTGGATCGGAACTATTTATCAATAAGTGCGAGCGACCATGTGACGTCAAAAACAAACAAAAGAAAAACACCGCAATTGATCCACTGTGTTTCTTGTTTGAACTGCATTTCGTGTTTGAGACACATATCTAAACACATTAGCCTACGTGTTTAAACACATCAAATTGGGTATTGTTGCAGCATCTGACTTTGGCAATTCTACTTTAACAGAAACGCTTATGCATCCCCTCCTGTGAGAATTTAGTCTCATTGGAATCATCTATGTCACCGTTTGCCAATATGGCTGCTAATTCATTTGATAGGACAACTTCGTTAGAAATGTTCTTGAAGTTGTTTATGTGATGCATAACATATTCTTGTTGAGGGCATAGGCCTTTGTGGATGTATTAGCTTATTTCCCCATTAACAGTTATTCCCCTGAAGTTTCATCAATATTAAGCAACACATCTCAAGTTGAGTTCTTCTGATATCAACGTATCAGAAGAACGTGGGGAAGAACGTACAGGCGGACAGTTGTCGTGTAGGCCAAGTTAACACAGGATACACTTTTTGCCATGTCACAGCCTTTTACATGTACATAATGAGTCCTTATTTTCAATCAAGCAGCCAAATAACGGGGGTCAAATCCATAATACACTGAATATTATACAATGAATATTTATGCTGAAGCTTTTGTTGAAATTGGCAAGACTTAAATAAGTTACAATAATGGAACAACATAATTGAATACTGGACCTTATTCCATATTTTCCTTTTCACAATCAAGTCATTTATAAGACTTTAATTTTTTTTTTTAACCGATAGGATGGGCCTCTTGTAGGCATCTTAAGTATGCCTAAATGTTGACAATGGGGTTTGACCCAAAAACTATTCAGCTGGGACTCTAACACCTCTAACCACTAGAAGGATCCGGCCCCTTCCGCTTCTCTATGCACATGTCCATATGATAGAGAAAGTTGTTGTCTGATGAACTGATAAAAGAGTTCACCAAAGATTACACCACGGTGAACCACTCAGTGGTATGTGGCAGACCAGGGTCCTGCCGTGGTAACATTTGCGAAAGACGCCAACCACCTCTTTGAGAACATGTTGATGAAACCTCCATCCCCAAGACTCTGTGCCTGAAGTAGGCCCACCTGATATGGAAACACTTTTATGATAAGAAGGACTAAATAACACTATCTCTATATTTATAATCATAAGATGCTTGAGCAATATCTCTGCGTTGCATTAAGTTGCTCATTTTATTTAGTGTAATATACAATAGTATTCAAAAACAATATTGAATAATTTCCATGCAGCCCTAGCCTGAAGCCCAACTCAAATACTGTGAGCCTAGTTTGTTGCTTAGTACAGCACACATATTTGTAGCATGACAAATCGATCAGTAGCCTTGATGTAAAAAGGGCGTATAGCTATACTAATACATATATAACTATGTTCATTAGAGACCCAGTGCATTCTATTGATGTAAAGGATGCCTCTAAATTGCTATAGATAAAGTTTAAAGATTTATTAAAAACAATCTACTTTCAGCTCAGCTGTAACACTTAATTGGCCACTATTTATACCTCTGCCATTATGTTCCTTTGAAATGAAAGCAAGCAGTCTGTTCACAAGTAAAACTAGTCAACTATGCCTAGCGACAACAGTATGAACTTTGTGTTATGAGTCATAACAACATTATTAATAAAGCCACAAACGTAGTAGAGGTGTAACAAAGCTACAGTCAAAATTAAAATAGGACTTCCAAGGGCTCAGATAAGCTTGTGTGCATATTTTTGTGTGCAAAAGAAAGAAAATTGGTACTGAAAAAAATATTGACAATTATTTTTAACTGACACATTCGATTTGTACAGCCCATTCCGTTTAACCAGAGTCTAAAGATGATTAGAATCAGTTATTTGTCATAAAAGGATGGTGACATTACATCAGCGCTGTTTAGAGTGGAAAAAAGGCTGCAAAGGGTGCAAAGACAGACCGGTATCTTCCAGCATGGCTGCGTGTCCAGCCAGGGGAGGACCTTACGCCATCTTATAGTGTTGGGCAGAGAAGGCCCCCTGCGGCCCTCCCAACAGCTTGGTGGTTGTATGAACATGTTGCTGTGGTATAACTCCTCTGTTCTGCCACAGAGTCACGTACAGGAAGGCATGCCTTGCTGGGTGTCCAGCGGACTCACCTCCTGTGGGTATTGGGAAGCATTTGTGTGGAGAAGTATAGCCTCCTGATGAGGCGACTGTCTCGTGTCTTGATCTCAATCAGCGCTCGGTTACTTAGGGAGTTTCAATTCACGACGAACAAGTACATTTGTCATAAGAAGTGAAACAATATATCGCTGTCAGTACAGTAAAGATGTTCATAGAACCAAGTACTAACAATCGCTAGGTTAACCCATTCCCCTTGTACAGCAATGATAGCAGCTACTGCAGATGCTACACAATTAAGTACTATGAGTGCAATGTAGTGCAATGTCGATTAAAATTAAATATATCAAATGTTGTATCACAAGATAAAGGTTAATTTTGTGATACCATGGAAACCCACCCTATAGTGCTGTCTGTCCATGGTATTTGCCTTTACTGCACTTGTTTCAACAGGACTATTTAACTCTTGGCCTATTTAACTCTTGGCCGCCGACACACATCAACTGTCCAGTCTAGACCGACTCGATTTGATTTTTACCTACACTATGATCCCTTTGAGTCAAACCCCATCCGGAGGTGTCAGGATCACATTCTGATAGGACTTCATATTGTGTGGCCAGCATCTGGCCACAATGTGGCCACATTAATGGAGCTTAATTCAAACCACAGCCAGAGTTCTCTTATACCGTGGACGGGACGTGTCGACCGAACTGTATAGCCGAAACGCTTTGCAAATTTGGAAAAACACAAGTGCATTAACGGAAAACCCAAATGTAAAAAGACACAACTTAACAGCAAGCACCACAACACAAATGCTAAAGCCACTAAACAAATTAAAAAGCCACGACATAATGAAAACGAGCGTCGACTGATGTGGACATTGAAACGTTAAACGATAAACCTGAAAGTTATAATCGCCTGCAGAATTGTATTACACCTGTAGACTCATATTATGGAATGGGGGTAAGGCTCATTCAAAAATAATTGACTTTCAAACATTACCTTCACTTGTTCCAGGCTTATCGGCATCATACGAGAATTTGATGTTCTCGCCATACAAAGTGCAGAATGACGTTTCAGAATGCAGGCTGAATCCATAAAAAGGAAAAAACGTCAACTGTCATAAAACTGGTTTCATCGTCAACATCTATTGACGATCACTTCTGTTATTCTGTTGTGGCTGTTGCATTTGACTTGTGGCTTTTGCATCTGTGTTGTGGCTTTTGCGTTTTCCTTTAATGTGCTTATGTTTTTTCAGTCCGTTCGACCCATCTCAGACACCGTACTGTACCCCGGCGGATGCCATCAAATCTCATGCACCAGAATATTCAACTTCACAGCAGGATACAGTTAGTCTCATATTCAATACTCATTGAATATTTGACATTCGCTGCCAGACACCATACACCATACACTAACCCCCCCCAAAACAAGATAATATTGTAATAATGCCACAACCTATATTGAATGTCTTTTAAATACAAAAATGTCTCCAGTCCAGGCAGCCCTTTTCCCCCTATCAGCTTTAATCATCCCTGCTTTGCCTGTCTGGTGAGAGACATGACACTTTCAATGAAAAATAACAGAATAGCTGTTCCTTAACCAAGCCAACACCATTTTATTGCAAAGTATTCATGATATTGAGTGATTCCCGAGAGAGTGTGTGTTTAAGGTGGTAGCTCATGACAACACGTCTGCATACAAAATGTATGTTTAAATGAAAACTGTAACCAATGTATTAGAGAGAACTGGTGAGCATGGGACACCTAAAAATCGAACAGATTGCAATATGAGAATTAGCAATTTGCAAAAGACACTGTTTAACATCAACCCCAAACCCCCGAGTTGACTGGTCAAAGCCCCTGGGAAGAGTGCCTTTGCTTCACTCCAGTTTTGGAAAGGTAGGCGGTAGATGGATTACTGGAACATATATGAACATCTACAGATTCATAGATGGGATACTTTAGTCTTATAATATGGCTCTCTACCAGTTCTAGTCAGCGACTCACATTAGATCTCCAATAAGAGCTCTTGTTCCAACTGCTTTGTTTGCATAATGTGCACCAATACCAAAACCATTTAACAAACAATAGAATAAATGAACATATTGAAAAAACAAAACTAATGTTCAAGCCCCCTCCACGCATCTTATCCTAGATTTGTAAATATGTATCTTACTGTTGAAGTGTTCAATACTCCTTAATACTACCATTCTCCCCTTTTCTTGGTGTCAGATCAGATTGAGGTGTATCCTAAATGGATTGTTTTTTAGCTGTATTTCCATGAAACATTAGTTTGCCTAAATTGCAGTTGCTCCTACTAATGCTAGCGATTGGTTAAATTTGTTCAAACCTGCAAAATGACAAACAAAGAATGTATTATAAAGGATATTCTTATTGTTGGGGATTGCTGCACAATATAAATTGTAATTTAAGATTTTTGTGGGTTTCAATGCATTGTAATAATGAAGGGCAAGGACAGATATTTTTCAGAAAATATTCGAAAAGAAGATAGTCTGAAAGAAGCTACTAGGTTAGTAGAAAAATCATCCTTTAATTAATAATAAAAGCAGGGCTCAAGACTTGTTCAACTTATGTCCTTTGTGGAAAGGCCTGACAGTTAAAATGGTGAAACCGTACCTCATATTTAGTTTCACGTCAAAAAAAAGTCTTGCTAACAGTATTTTATTAAGTAATATAGGACTTTGAAGAAGTTGTGCGGCATGCCAGTGGGTCTTTACAAATGGATGAACCACGTGGACTAGGATGAAGAATCAGCCTTATGAAGTAAAAATCAAAAATCAACATATGCAATGCTCAAGATGGCTACACCTCAATTATCTGTAGGTAATAGTGTCGTTAGCATTACTACAAAATCTATTGCACCAACAATCATCTATAGCCTTGTTATTTGTACATTACAGTTGATATTACTTTGCACCACTTATTTTTTTCGTACAAAAGTTCCACAGATACCTTTTCATCCATCACTCCTTCCAACGGTGTCAGTGGTCCTAATACTACTAATAAATAATAGTACCAGGCTGAATTCCATTTTTTAAGGTGGTGTTTTGTTAAGTTGTTCTTGATGATTCATAAAACCTTTCCCATATATTTGATGTTTTCTATAGTTTATATAGAAACATATTGCTGTCATGCTATTTTTATTATAGCAGATTCTAGCTTTTGCGTGGGAAAATCATAAATTAAATAAAACCCTGGCTCTTCTTTTTTTCCTTGACCAGAAAACCTGTAAATTCAGTGTATGAAGCCTGGGGTCATCAAGGTCAAGTTACAGCCTAACTTTGTAAGCAGCAGTAAGAATATTGTGGCAGCAAAGACATGTTTGCGCAATATACTGAGAAATCGCAGCCCCACTACCACCAGGAGGGAATGTTTGCCTGAGCTGCCGGAAAGGAAGTGTAAAGCCCCTTTTACACATAGTTCCAGGTAAATTACTGGGATAATATTGCAGGCACTGTTAGTGATTTACAATGTTCCCACATGCAGCTTCATTCAGGAACATTTCTGTCTTGTGCCCATGGCATAGCAATGCAGGAATACGGGCCAGGAGACAGTCTGGAATAGGGTGGTAATTCAACACTGAGAAGAGCTCCCTTATTTGGGGACCTGTCCCGTTTCCAAAAATGATGGAAAAAAAGAGCTTGTTTGCAAACGAAAATAATAAGAACAAGAAGCTGTATTGCTATTACTATCAGATCACCGGATTAGCATTGGCACCTCGCCAACTTCATATACGTCCTCGGCTGAGTCTTGCTATTGGTTTGCTTCCTCTAGTGAAATACCGTACAGACAGTGATCCGGAAATGTTACCACCTCCTTAGCAGGCATATTGCTGGTGCAGATTTCCCGGAATATTATATCCAATCCACGCATGGCCCCATATATGCAATCTTCCGGAACATTGCAGGGTAAGACCACACGTGTGAAAGCGGTGAGTGAACTCACATTCGCACACTATGAGATTTTAAAAGATTAGTTTTGGGTACACTAACTCCTCTTGAGTGTTGTATGTTGCACTCGATCTACAGGCTCTATATATATTTGTTTGCAGCGTTCCCCCGGTCACTAAACTTTTGAAAATACATTGATGAAAATGTTATAGACTAAGTCTTTTACAATTACTCAGTGTCACAGACTCACACAGAATCCATGTAAATGCTGCATTTTTGGCAGTCTGCATTGAGGCTTTAGTATTTAGGAAAACATAATAAATCCTGACAGAAAACCGGCAGCTGGCAATAATGTTTAAATTGGCTATAGATTATTAATATTTGGAAAATTTGTTTCCAATCAAGACATTTATTGTTTGGTAAAGCTATTTCCGCTGCATGAGTAATGAGCACTCTCTGAATGTAGGAAATAGAATGTGTTAGGTTTAAAAAAAAGAGTTAAACAACAAATAGGCTAATTATCAGGCCATAACAAACATAGTTGTCTGGCAGATCTTTTTTCAAATTAATACCGGAATCAGTTTTTGGTCAATTAATTTTTTTTCACAAAATAAACGATATTAGACAAAACATGGAAAAGGACCATGAGGAATTATACAAGCTAGAAATTACAAAAAAAGGTGTCCCCTCTGCGCCCAAGGCCATGCTGACTTTGCAGTGGCCCAAAACAGATTTTGTTTTGGGGTGGCTACATGACAAAGATCTACATTTTGTCTATAAGCACAGTGGAAAGCACACGTCACATGGACCTTCACACCATATGGATTGGCCATTTTCAAATAATTTCTGATACTTTTGCATGTGGGCATCTGATAGGACATCTGTTCATGCCAGAGATCCAAGCTGAACAACAGAAATCTGAATAGAGCATTGCACTGTGATGTGTAATGTGGTGCTGCCATAGAAACAGACTCCTGTGACAATAGTGCTGCCCAGATCTTTACTTTGACCTCCAACCACAACAAACACAAGAATCCAACCCCATGCAAATACTTGGTCCAAAATAACCTATTCTCCTACTAATAGCCAAGCCTTAACCTAACCATTTATAAACCTCAAATTTCGTGGATTTCAACCGTAACTCCACCGAAAATCGTAGTATTGGCCCTAACAGCAGGTAGAGGTACCCGTCTCCCACCAGAATTGAGGATTTAGGAATAGACGGTTCAGATACATGGCAGTATTAACATTAAAAAATGCTTTGCAGGAAAACATAACCAAACATATCGATCTTATCATTGATTGACTGTGTTGTTTCAAGTGGGTCTGTGATTTCTGTTTGCCCAAATAGTGGAAGTTCAAACTAAATTGACCTCAGAGTATGCACAGGACACGCTGTAGTCTAGTGTGTACATATTTGTTATACAAAACACGTCTGACTTCAGTACTCTCTGCATACGGTAACTTGTTTTTCTGCAATAAATACCATGTCATAACGAGCAAACAAAAAACTCCAGCACTTTTATTTGACTTCTGTCTTGTGTCGTGAGTCGGTTAACCCAACTGTTAATGCGTGGTCAAGGGCTGCCAAACCGAGAAATCATAGCGAAAACAGCATCTCCTCTGCGGCCTCAGTCGAGTACCACCCTGTCCTGCCCAGCACAGCCCAGCCTCTGACCTAATGTTATCCTTAGGGATTTAATGAAACTCTCAAGAAGAAGAAGAAGAAGAAGAAGGAATTAACCTCTTCAAGGAAAACCGAAAACCTGATTTGGGTCCACACGCAAGTTATATAGCGCGGTTGCACAAAAAAAAACAACGCGACTCCACCCTATTCAGTCCGTAATGGCCGTACACTGTCCGGTACCTCGTAACGTAACGCAGCTCCGCACGGATCAACATTCTGCCTTCATAAACACTTGAAACATTCACATACGACAACTGGTTCCATAGTGTAGTGGTTATCACGTCTGCTTTACACGCAGAAGGTCCTGGGTTCGAGCCCCAGTGGAACCAATAATTTTAGTTTATTGAGTTTTCCCTGAACAATAATTCTAATACGCCATTACACGTTTGCGAAAACGATGACATTGTTTATGATTAAACCATCTAGGCTTTGTTTGGCAATAGCCGGTTTATTACGTTACCTTATAACTAAACTATAGCCTTACTGTCCCGACGCACACACGCGTGAACTTGTCGTGTAATATCTTCAGCACGACGTTTTCATAATGAACTTACATGTATTTATAATATATAATATAATTCTAACGATTCAACATGCATGTACTTAGTTACTGTAAAATGAACACTACGGTAACAACATGTTGTACAAGTAATACAGGATAGGAATAGTGCAGCGTGTGTGAAGAAAATACACTCAATGGAGAGGACTTTAAACTCACCTTGTGTTTGTACCTAATTAACGTAGCTAGCAAGAAATGTGATTCATTTTGCAAATTAAAACACAAATAACTTACCTATTCAGTTGTTTTGTCACACCGCGAGGTCTCAGTTGTAGACATGTAGTCTTGTGCCGTGCAATGTGAGGAGTACAATAAATTAAACCTGACTAGGTTTAAAAGTATTGATGTAGTTTAACGTTAGTTTTTTATTATAAGAGGTCTGCAGGATTTATGGGTCAACCGAGGGAAACAGCGCCACCTTGTGACGCATTAGACTTCAGAACCACGTTGCCCGGTCTAAATTGTGCAATGCAACGGCACTGTTTTTATGTAACTCAACATTGAAACGTATTGTTTTGGTGGTCATTCACTGATGGATTAGCAGTATAGATGTATAGCTGTGTATTGCGTATTGAGTTTTTCTCAGCGTTTTGTCCATGGTCGACAAATGTGAAAACGGAAATTGATTTGATTTGCATCCTTCCCTTCCTTGTGTTGCACTTGTTTTTGTCCCCAAAATGGCGAATCTAGCGGCTGCAGTTGCCGCCGCGGCGGCGAACAGAGACCCAGCCGTCGACCGGTCACTGCGTTCAGTGTTTGGTGAGTTTCTTTATGTAGCTTGGCTAATTATGCAGTAATTATCATTTTAACAAACTAAGTATTTGGCCAAGGGACAGTCGTATTGCTGCTAGTGAGCATGCTAATGTTGTGCTGCTAGCTAACCTAGGTAACGAGGTAAAGAGAGTGATGGCGTTAACCAACAAGCATGATGAACTACAAATATAACGTTACACATTTTTTGTAGTGGGGAATATTCCGTACGAAGCTACGGAGGAGCAGCTTAAAGACATCTTCTCCGAAGTGGGACTTGTTGTCAGTTTTAGGTGAGTAATACAAAGTTGTATGTCTTCAGTTCCTCTTCACCTTAAAATTGTGTGTGTGTGTGTGTGTGTGTGTGTGTGTGTGTGTGTGTGTGTGTGTGTGTGTGTGTGTGTGTGTGTGTGTGTGTGTGTGTGTGTGTGTGTGTGCGTGTGTTAAACTGCTGTTTTGTGTGATCTGGCCCTTGTGAGGTGTACGTTTCCTTGTGAGGAAGAAGTGACCTAAACTCTCTGTTGCTCTAGATTGGTGTACGACAGGGAAACGGGAAAGCCCAAGGGATATGGCTTTTGTGAATATCAGGACCAGGAGACGGCTCTCAGTGCCATGCGGAACCTCAACGGGCGAGAGTTCAGTGGTCGGGCTCTCCGTGTTGACAACGCTGCCAGTGAAAAAAACAAAGAGGAGCTCAAAAGTAAGCATCAACAGTTTGTGCTACTCGTTTATCTCGCTCCGTTACAACTGCCATGAATGTGTTGTATGTTGTGGTGCTGTCTGATTCTCATGTCGGGCTAAAGTGTGATTTGAAACCCCTGTTTCTAATTCAAGGGGTTTGAGATTTAAATAAAAAAGGGGTTTTCGTAAAGGGTTCTAGGAAGGAGCGGTGATGTGTTATCCAAATGGTAAGTACCCAAGGCAGCTTTGTGATACTATTTTAGTATCGTTGTTGTGGATGAGCATTATAATGAGCGATGTTGTATATGAAAGGAGCCAGGCATTATACTATAAGTGTACAGAAAGCATAACTCTCTCTCTTCACACAAGCAAAACCCTCTCTCCGGCACCGCCATAAGGATCAACTGCTGCCCAGACAGAGATCCACACACACCTCGTCACAAAAAGAATGTTACCTTCGTTCAGAGCAGAGTGGAACCTTCATAAAGTAGTTTGTCGGAGGCTGGCAAAAACCTTTGACTTTACTCAAGTTTTATTTAAATGAAGGTCTTGATCACCTGGCTTATGTTAGAGTTCATGGACTTATTACCACGTTTAAGAAGAGGATTAAAACGATTTTGGATACATTCTATCTTATCTTACCGGGACTTTGTCTTTTTTCCCTCCATGCTTAGGTTTGGGCACCGGTGCACCCGTCATCGAGTCCCCGTATGGGGACAATGTACGGTGTGACGAGGCCCCAGAGTCCATCAGCAGGGCGGTGGCCAGTCTGCCCCCAGAGCAAATGTTTGAGCTCATGAAACAGATGAAGGTGCGCTTGTTTCATGTTGTGATAAGGGATGGGCGAAAATAGCAAATGTTGAGTTATTGCATGTTTCACATCTGACATCGGATGCCCTCTATTTATTTTTAGACCTCTGCTTTTAGTAAGCTGATGCAATGTTTTTCCTTTTTACAGTAATCCCTTCATACACTCTGTAAATTCCCAGTTGACGGGCATATTCAGAGATCTAAAATGTGTGGGGCTGTATACGTCCTTAGTCAATTCATCGTTTAATTAGTTAATAGACCGTATGAGACTATTTTTGTCATGTAGTGATGGATTTAAGACCTGGTCTCATTTCGAAGCCCAAAGCCTTACTGATAGTTTTATATGATTCTAAATACAATTGCATGTCCATTGGGCGTTAACGTTTAATCCTGCCCTCTAAACATCTACTATTTTCCAGCTTTGTGTCCAAAACAGTCCCCAAGAGGCAAGGAACATGCTGCTGCAGAACCCACAGCTGGCCTACGCTCTGCTGCAGGCCCAGGTGGTCATGAGGATCGTGGATCCCGAAATCGCTTTGGTGAGAGGGACGGTCCTCCTCGAGCTCTTTTGCTTTAGTCCTGCCCTAGACTTGATTTAAGAAGTGTTAAATCAAAGCTTCGTTCTTAGGGAGTCTTTGTTCACATCAAGCCCCTGCCTTAGTGCTCAATTGGGATTAATTTCTCATAAAAAAAAAGAGAGGTTTGGTTTTTCATGTCATATTTTGAATCTACATCCACCAGTGTGAAGATAGCCACACCTTGTCAACACTTCTTCATATCGACTTGTAGATTTAACAGTAAACACTGACTTCATTGGCCGCAGTGTTTATTTCCATGCGGATGCAACAGATTTTGTTATTGGTATTTTGCGCCTGTGCGTCAGTTTGGACTGTGACCAGTTCACACTGGCATCAGGTGAGCGGCCCAACATTCACTCAGAGCAATACATCAAATCGAGCTCTAAGGCTTGCAGTGTGAACAAGGCCATGGTGTTCTTACTTGGCGTGCTGTCCTAACGCAGCAGTAAATACTTCCCATAGCGGAGGAGGACCGCTTGTTTTGACCTGGTGACCATTGTTCCTACAGAAAATGCTCCACCGGCAGAATACAGTTGCACCTTTGATCACCAACCAGGGACCTTCAGCATCCATTCCTCCTTCAGCCCAGGTGGCCGCTCCGGTGCCCCAGCCACAGCCCATGGTGACGCCTCACTCTTTCTCATCCTCTAGCCCTACCTCCTCATTCCCTCTCTATTCCGAGGGAGTGGTTAGCTTGGCGTTCTGTCTTTCGTTCTCTCTTTCATGCTTCTTTATCGTACAGGATCTTATCTTTTTCGTTCCTTCTTGCAAATGCCGGTTGATAATGATTTTCATTTTCTCACACGTAACAATTGTTAATGACATCATTGGGTTTTTCATTCCTCAGCAAACGGGCATGCATGTGAACGGAGCCCCTCAGATGATGCAGCCTCCCCCCATGGTCCAGGGGCAAGCCCCCATACCCGGACCCGCGGGCCCACCAGGTAACCCCAGCGCCGTACTGTAGGATTTATGTTTGAATATTTTCTTGTTATAAACTTTTTAACTATTTAAGCCTTTGAAGTTGTCATGTCGTACCGGCCCAGGTTAATAATTGAAAGGACCAGCTGTATAACTTCATATAGCAGTGAGTTCGTCTTCACTCTAGGGTTTGAGAAATAATGAAAGTCAAGTAATTATCATTGATTCATGAGCTGGGTTACGGGGAAAATCTACCGAAGAGGAAGGCCTTATTTTTGGAAAATGGTTGCTGAGGAAGTTGACACAACTGTTTTAATAGTTATTCAT
Source organism: Pollachius pollachius (assembly GCF_949987615.1). Lineage (NCBI taxonomy): Eukaryota > Metazoa > Chordata > Actinopteri > Gadiformes > Gadidae > Pollachius > Pollachius pollachius. The sequence continues at coordinate 8,921,546 of NC_136943.1, forward strand.
TTGGAATGTCTTTGTTTAATATTTAATTTAAAATGATCATCGGCCATTAATAGAACCAGAATTTTTTTAACTGCCTGAGCATGTTTTGGCGTTGAAGTCTTCTCTGTTTGCCAGCATGCTTTGTGCTTGTCCAAGCTGCATTGCATCACTAGGTGGCAACATAGCATTGTGTCTGTGGTGTCTTTGTTACGTATAACTAAATCCTCACAACCATTTAACCCTCCACTATAGAACATTGTATCCATGCCTTTTTTCTCCACTGACCAAAATGTTATGGAGGGTACAGTTCCCTGGGTTGAATGACTTTATGGCTTCTAAACTGTGACGAAACGACTCTATATCCCATTCAAGAAAGTTTCCCCCTTACTGACGGTGTGAGAGTGCATGTCTAAAGTGTGTGTTTAAAGTGGCGTTCTCTTCGCTGAGTCTCTTGTCTGCTGCTCTCTTCTCTGAGTGTCTTGTCTGCTGTTCTCTTTGCTTTAACGCCGGCTCAGGGAACCTCCAGCATTCTCCCACAGGAGCTTCTGTTCAGGCCGCTACCGAGCGGCCCCAAGGTACTAACCCCAACCCCCCCTAGCTGGCGTCTCCCCCACTGCAGCGTAGGCTTGGCCGGTGTCTATAACCTCATACCTTCATACCACCCGGTCATTTCACCCAGGGTATAGGTTATTTGTGTATTATTAACACAATAATAATAGAAAACCTGCAAAGGTGAGTTGGGGACTGAAGTGATCAGCATGTGTGATATTGTCTAGCCTACAATGCTGTGTCTAATTAAATTAGCCTACTTAGACAGGTCTTGCTTGAAATTCTGTTTAATCTGAATTTTACAGTCTATTTTTAAGTCAGTTTAAGCTGTATTTTATGCAAATGCTTATCGTGGTTGTAACAATTGCGTTACAACCACAACGGAGCTAAATTGGCCCCAGCAGTTATTTATCCACTTTTTACTGCCGTTGAATGTAATATTCATATTTAGAATCGTGAATCGTATCCGGGTTAGTTGCACTTTAGCTAGGCTGTTGTTCAGTGCAGTGCTTTGTAATTCGCCTTTCTGTAGAAATGTTGACCAAAGGATGGCCCTATAGAGAGGGGTGCTGTCGATCGATGGCTTCAGATGTAATCATAAGATGTTGGACAACAGTAGCATTAACAGTAACATTACAAAGAGGAGTGTCTGTGTATTTTTGACTGTATTTCTAAATACCCTGGAAAACCATGGTACCGCCCAAACCTTCTTGAGATCAACAAAAGTGATTGTTTTTCGACTTTTTTTTTTGGATTGAGCCCTCCTATACACACATGGTTACCATCATGTCAACAAAAGGCTTTGTCTATTTAACCTTTTTAAACTTCCTGCAAAACCTTCTTTTTTTTTTTAATTGTTGCAAGAAATTGGCAGGTGTGTTGGTGTAATGGAGGAAATGAAATGAATGCCATGAAGCCGATGACTGTGATTCTCAGGTTAATGATCACAGGGTTGGGCCGGTAGGCAGTTTTTCCACACGGCTGTTTTCGGTTCCCATGTCAACTGATTCGTTTTACCTCTTCTATTCCACCTATCTCAAGCAGCAATCGATTAGGGTTGAAGTGATTCAGAAAGAAAACCAAACCGGTAACGCACATTTTATTGTGCTCTATATTCCTTTATATCATTAAACCATATACTTATCAGATGATGGCCTTCCATGGCAAAGGCTATGCAACGTCTGTTTAGTTTTTTATTATAGCTCCTCTCCTATAATATCACACTACCAACATTAAAATCCATTTCTCTTATTCTGTGCATGCAATCATTCTTTCATCACCATCCAATTAATGTTATTACATTTTCAGATGAGTATACCTGTGCATCTACTTGCACTGTCTTCATGTGTGGCTTGTCTGGGTAACACAAGCTTGTAAGGCCAAACATGTTTTAACATTTTCTAAAGGTGAGAATCAATTAACCGCTCATGTTCTGGAATCAACCAGTGTGTCTATGGAGGAGAAAAAAAACTACAAAGGTAGAAATCAATCCCAGCCATGTTCTCTTTCTTCAAAGTACTTGATCTTAGCCGGTGCAGTGCTCCGTTGAGTACGATTGATCCCTCACCATTGTTTTTGTTTCAAGAGTTACTCCAACTGTCCATTTACTTGAACCACCGAAATATGGTCTGCTGCCTTGAGATCATTTGGCTGGGGGGCCAGATCCCGGGTGGTTTAGTTTGGAGGGGAAACAGGTTCAAGAATTCGCCAGTGAATCCTTTGCATGTTATGGTTTAGACGCTCGGTTGTTGGATGCTTTCAAAAGGAATTAGCTTTTAAGTGTGTGTGTGTGTGTGTGTGTGTGTGGTTTTAATGGTTGGATCAGACGTTGTTTCCGCTATGCTCCTATAATCCTGACTGTAGCCTTGAATGAGATTAGGGCAGCACAAATCAATATGTTGGATCTGAAGTCCCCAGTGAAACCATCAAAAGCCACAATGTTATCCACAGAATCGTCTCTCTGGCTTGTGGTCGAAAAATAACCTTAACTTTGGTGCTGTGGACATATACAGTAAAAAAACATTAAACTTCTTGCTGTGGTTGGATAGCTTTCAATCATATGATGGCATTCAACCAAGCGTCATATTGGGTAGAGGTACCCCAGCATATTTTATTTGCAGAATATATGGATGACGGGATTTTATTGGTAACTTTATTAAATCACAATCTGTCAGCATTGACTACAGATATGTCAAGGTAATTTGTATCATCGAGCTAGGTGAAATGTAACACATTGTGACTTGTGTTTCTTAAAATGAAGTTCACCATGAACACAAAATAAGTCTGCATTGTACAAAAGCTGTATCAGCGGGTCCAAGTTGTTTCCTATTACAGTAAGTATGTTCAAGGTGTAACCAGTATACTAACCACTATGTAGCATCGATTATAGTCGGACAACAAGCCTACTCATTTAATGCTCTTAAAAGTTCCAGTGACAGAAGTGAACACCAACTTTGTTTGTTTGGCTTTCTGACCATCTAAGATGCTTCTACACGGAGAGAGAGAGAGAGAGAGAGAGACTCACTCACTCACTCACTCACTCACTCACTCACTGGTAAATCTATCCTGGCGTCTCCCTCTCCAGGGCCAGGTGGTCTGCCCCCCAGAGGCCTGCTTGGAGACGGGCCTAACGACCCCCGGGGCGGCACTCTTCTGTCTGTCACAGGAGAGGTCATCGAGCCCGCGTAAGACTCCGCCTCCTCATCAGTGCAACATGACCACAAAGACCCCCCCCCCCCACCCTCTCCCTTCCTGCCTTGAAGTCTGATTCAAAAACATCAGAGGTTTGCCCTTGGTGGTTGAAACAAGTGCATTGCCATTCAGCTCACATACCGCACGCACATCGTCCCAGTTGCACATGAATAAATAAGACTAAATAAATAAGTTACTGGAAGTGATGCGAGGGTCTAAACCAGTGGTATTTTCATTCATTTGATCCAGACGGCAGTAGATTTATTCCTCTCAATGACTGATGCGGCAGTTATGTTATCAGTTGATGTTTTGGAGACAGTCCTTCATCCCCTGTCCCTCCCTTGTGTCTCGCAGTGGTTACATGGGACCGCCGCCACCCCACCAGGCGCCACCCATGCACATGGGCCAAATGGGCAGTGGCCCACCGCCAGACATGAGAGGGCCCCCCCACGATATGAGAGGCCCACCCATGGGGGAACAGAGGAATATGATGGGGGACCCCAGAGGACCGCCCATGATGGAGCCCCGGGGCCCACCAATAGAGAGCAGAGGTAGCTACGGTCAGCCTGGTTGTGAGACTCCAGCTCCTGTTTTTGTTTCAGACCCTCTCTCTAGAGTCCCAGGTCAAAGGACTGGCCTTTTGCCCCGAAGCAGGTTGTGATGTGAAGCCATGCTTTGACATACTGCACTTGCAACCGATCAGGTTATCGTAACGATTGTTCCCAACGGAGTAAGTTGATGGAGCTTTTTCCTTATCCGGTAGGAAAAGCAGCGAATACGGCTGACTTTTCTTCCACTGATTTATAAATAAGTCCAGCAGTGCACATTTAGGTTTTTAACCATTTCTGCTAAAACTGATTCTATGGCTGCATTGATACGAGGACAAATTCCTCCCAAAACCTTTCCAAACCACGGCACCCCTTTACAGGGATTTATTTTTCAATGCACACCAACCCCTCAAACTATAAGAAATCCTTGCAAAAACACCTGCACACAACAAATGTAGTTTGATCAGTGTGGTGGCCACTGTCCCTGTCCCTTCAGACTATAATCAGGCATCGCTGATAAGTTTTGTTATCTAGGAAGATAAATAGCTGCAGGATTGTGCATAGGCTGTCTGACATTTTATGTTAGATTATATCCTTTCATTTGTCATTCATTACCTGGGCTGAAGGGCGGAATGTAATGGGGTTGTTACTTCTTTTTTTCCACATGTGACACATTTATATTTGTCTAGGCTTGTATGCGTCTTGGGGCCCTTGTTCACGTTTCTTTCTGATTGTAGCCACATGCGTCCGCCCTGAGGAAATACGCTGCTGCCAGCTCTTTTCTCAGAGCGCGCTGCCTTTTCTGTGTGACCGCTCCCAACAAGCTCGACTTCCGAGTAAGGTACTGGTGTGGTTACCGCCGCTCCTTTCCAGGCAGCCCATAATATAGATGACCGGGTGGGCTCGGTACCCTTGTAAACAGGAATAATGGAGGATATGTCAGATATAGATCATAAAGAAGGACACAACGCTGGCCTGTCGTACAGCGACGGTTAAAGTGATGTTGTTATGTTGTCATAGGAACAAAACCCGGGTGCATTTTAATCTTCAAGTCACTCTTCGGCGCCCTGCCAGTGCTTCTCTGCCAGAGAAAGATGTTCTGTGGACACGCGTCCTTAATGAGCAGATAATGCACGGCACCTGGTCTGTTGCCTCTACTGCATGCCCCCCCGCCGCCTCGATCAGTGGAATGCCTCAGTCGGGCCGTCCGGTACGCCCACTGTCATGTCACCGTCTCACCCTCCGTTGGTATTTGAAGTCTTTGTCGATGCTTGTCATTTCGGAAATTGGCTTAACTTTGGCTTGGGTTCATGGCATTCAGGTCTAATCCACCCAATCATTTGTGGTTTCCATCAAGCACTTTGGTTTCCCGGATTGTTCCAGGAACATGACCTTCAATGCCGTAGTAGTAAAACTAGTATAGAAATTCCATCCTCTTTCTGTTTGTGTTTGCGCACCTGCGTCTGTCCAACCTAAGCATGGAATCCGCACACTCAATCATGACTGTCATTACCCCTGCAGCGACGTGTGACGCAGCAAGGGGTGGCATTTTACTCAGGCATCTTGGTTAAGGGCCCTCAGCCTCCGGGTCCTGTCCTGAGCACCACCATAACCGGGGTCCTCGTTTCAGGTCGTGACCCCAGAGCCATGGATGCCCGCGGGCCGGCGGCCGGGCAGAGAGTTCCCATCGCTGGAGGGGGAATGCAGGGGCAAGGACAACACAACATGGCTGCCAATGTGCCGCCACCTGCAAGACCAGTAAAGGATCTACTAGTGTCCATTGTTATGCTTGTCAAATTGTTGCGTTATCTGCGGATGATCTGTCTGGTATCTCTCAATGATTTATGTTCAGAGTTAAAAAAATATATAGTAGCCTTCCCTTTTGCAACAGTTGCAACAGTATTATGAAACAAAGACAAATTTCGGCCTCAAAACCATTTTCGCTAACATTAATTGCAAAATAATATTTCTATTCAGCAGCAACATAGTGCCTTTCACATATCTAGGCTCCACTTCTAGAAAGCATCATAGGGTAGATGCTGCTAGCTGATGCTCATGTTTTTATCTTGCCTTGCTCAAGGGTCCTGGCGTCCCACAGTCTGGAGGAGGTTTCAGCCCGGGCCAAAGCCAGGTCTCCTCACAAGACCAGGAGAAGGTAGGCCTCACTGCTCTCTCCCCCGTCCTAACTCAACTACCAAAACGTGGTCACAATAATGTTCTACCTGTCAATACTCCTATTTTTGGATTCACAGAGATGCTCACGAACAAAATGAAAAAATGGTTAAATTTGCTCATTACAAATTGCACGTGGCCTATGTTACGTCCCGGGAGCAACTGTGATCTCATTTGGTTCTGCTGTTTTTTTTTCTCCTCTCCCTCCTGCAGGCCGCCTTGATCATGCAAGTGCTCCAGCTCACCCCTGAACAGATCGCCATGCTGCCCCCAGAGCAGAGACAGAGCATTCTCATCCTCAAAGAGCAGATCCAAAAGACGGCTGGAGCCCCTTGACCTCCTCCCGTGCACACGGTAGGCACTTGTCAGTGTGAACAGGCACATTTGGAGTGTGTGCTGTGAGTATATTGGGACCTTTACCAAGCTCATGTTTCCCTTAGTGATACCCGACATTGCAAACTCTACATTTGTACCGATGGGTACTCCCTCTGACCTCGTGGCCTGCCTCAGCCGGTCTCTAATGTAGCCTTAACACTGTGTCACTCATACTTCTGTCTCCTCTTGTTACATATTTGTTTCTCTTTTTTCTCAGGCTTCTTAAAGGAGTCGTCTCTCTGTCATTGTGATGTCTAACCGGTCTGAAGACGGTTGTTTTTTTTTGTTTGGGTCCTTTGTTTTTATAGGTTTTTTTTTGGATCCAGGACAGAGATTTGGCAGTTTGTGGACTATGACATGTGGGACGGCTGAACAAAACTCAGTTGGCACTATCCTGCCATGGTCATTTTCTTTCAAATCCTATTTTTCTCATCTTCAACGCTGTAGAAACTTTGTTTTTAATTTCTGTTCATCAATAAAAACTGAAAAATAAGCTTGACCCTAAACTGTCTTTTTTATTGGTATGAATCAAATAGATTTTATTAATTTCACCACAAAGTGTGATGGTGGTTTGAGTCAGTGTGTGTGACAATGACGGCATAGCTGCGTGACAGCTCGGAAGCACTTTGGACCGGTTTCGTTATCGCACAAGGAAATCCCTGTGATTGAGCAGAAATATAATAAACCATTGTTTCTTTGAGAAAGGTGGGGAATGTCAAATTAATATGAAAGATATTTATTAAAACATTCTAAACAAAAGGCTGTTAGTTATAAAGTATTTACAGTACATTGTTAAGCATGTTATGTATAAGACACACTGATTCATTAGAGATTTCATGAAATAAGTGAGGTTATGTTTAAGAATGGCAAGTAGAGTGGAAGAAAATTAATATACAGTACATTAAGACAAATCCATGTCTAAGTCATCAGGTAATAAAGGTAAATTATTTATTTGGTAACAGCCAGTTCCCCTTTCAATATTCTCCTTAACTACTGCAGTTCCCATTCATAACTTTTTGCTTGGCTAGGGCTGCTTGCAGCTTTATCAAGAACCACACAACTTCACACTCGACATTGCACTTCCTTGCATCCCCAGCAATACACTTGCCAAGTGTAAAGTTGAACGGTTGTTGAGAATTGAAGGAAAGATATGCATACAGTTTTACATTTGACTGGAGTTTGACTCACCAGCCATGATTCACACCAATGTAAGTGGAAGGAACTGGACGTTGCCCTGAGCGATCCAGGAACTTCCAATCCAACCCAAAGCTTTTGTTATAGAAACTAGTTTGTTTTGGTTACTATCATTTCAGGTCTGTGGGTAGAGGCAGGATCCAAAATGGTTGCATGTGAGGATGGTTCTTCAGGTCTGATAGATATTCAGGCCTTCATCATTCAGTGCCTTGACGGTCATCATTCACCAAGGGGAACCCATGTCTAGAAATTCTCTTTGTTGAAGTAAAATCGAGTCTTGCGAGGATCCACGTCTGAGTATTTGGCACATTTCTTCTCCAACACCTTGGCTAAGACTGCTGGGCCGCACAAGAAGGTTCCCACAGTAGACCTGAAAAGACACAATCAAAAACACCCAAGTAATTACAGTCCAGCTTTGATAAGGTCTTGTGCAAACTCACAAATTTCATTTATTTCACTGAAAGGAAATTGTTCCCACTTACGACGGATTCTCTTTACGAACTTGTTCAAACTCTTTCTCCCAGTTGGGTCTTCCGTAATTAGTTTTTTGCTTGAGACCAGTCACAACGTCTGTGTCCTCGTCAAAACGAACCATCACATGATCAGTCTATGAGAAAGGTTGGATGGGAGAGTTAATCATGGACCTATTAACATTCCATCTCTTTATGGCCTTTTTTGAAAGCCCGTAATTATTGAAGAGAGAATGAAGTATCGACCACGCACATGGCTCTGATCCCATCCAGTCAAGAAGAGTTTGTAGGTGAGGAAATCCCCCATTCCTCTCCCTTCCATCTCCTTCTCTAGCACCTGCAGAAGATCTGCAAACCACTCAAAGGCATGGGTTTCCCGGCACAACCAGTAAAAGTAGATCTGCAACGAGGAAGCAGGGCGTAACTTGCACAACCGCATACAAAGATTGGCCTGCAGGTCAAGAAGATTTTCAAAACAATAACTGCAGCGTTTTAGAAAAACAAAAGCAGAGGACGGGTTTTACCTGACCTTGCTCAACTTGTTACCTTTCGAGTGCGCAACTTGGGGTCGGAATCCTTGAATTTGTACCAGATGGACTTGAGGATTGACGCGAAGGGGGTCACCCCGATGCCTGCTCCGACCAGCATGCTGACCTCATAGTCAAACACGTCTTCACTGGCTGTGCCGAAGGGACCGTCAACGCCCATTCTTAGGAAGAAAGGTGGATCGTTTGCTAGTGACACAGTTTGAAGCCGTGTTTGCAACATCAGGGTTTCTCACAAAGACAAAGACCTATAGATCGACTAGGTCATCCTGTTCAGTGCTTTGTGCCCAACACAAATAGATCAGTATAATGTGTTAAGGACAAAACTAAAGGAGGGACTCACCTGGGTCCCTGCGTCCCCTCAGGCAGCTCTTCCACCATACTGATGAGCTTCTGTGTCCAGTCACCCACCGAGCGAATGTGGACGCTGAAGAAGTCCTCTTCGGGGGCAGAGGTCATGGTGAATGGATGCCACTCGAGATGGGAGATGGCGGGGCAGTTGAGGAAGACGTATTGGCCCACCTCCATCTTGAAACCAGCTTTCACCAACTGCAGCTCTAGCACCTTGGACGGTCTGATCACAATCTGGATGTAAACATTTTGAAAGACAAAGAAGGACTGAAGGTGAATGGCATAATACAACATGTAATGCAATCATAGATCCGTGTTGAGTTTTCTTTAAAAACAAACATGTTCAACAATTTTGGGTAACACACACAAGACGGCCACAGAACTAGAAACACGAATTTTGAAGCGCAGTACTATGAAAATAAAAACCATGGTAAGATGTAATAAGAACATGGCAGCCATCCCCTACCTTCCTGTATTTGACCGTCTGTGTGTAGCGGATGAAGCGTAGAATGCGCTCGCACAGATACAGAAACATCGGGCCGATCACCCACATCCATGTCTGAAAGTCACAGGGAAAGTCATGGTCAATCAAAGTAAGCGAAACATTGTGAACGACGGTCTCACACAACTAAACAGAAGGAGGAGGGTGAATCGGGCTCACCCCAGGGGCACCTCCAGCGAACTGAGGGAGAGGACATTCAGCGACCCTCCCCCAGTCCTCAATGCGGTCCTTACAGAGTGTGTAGTTGTGCTGTGCCAGATTCTGCTGACTCCTCACGATGCGTCTGCGATAGGCAGGAGAGGGAGAGAGATGACCAATCAAGTAGGTTAATATCAAAAGTCTGATGGCAAACTAGTTCAAATCTTGGAAAACGGAGCATTTCACTTTTTTTTGCTTCATATTTGCTTAGATCAATCATGGGGCTGGAAAGGGGATCTTTAAGCGAGTGATTGGCTATGATAGTAAGAATAAACTTGGCCAGCAGTGGTACACATAAAAAAAAAGGTTTCAAATCAACACTGAGGGATGAAGCTTTTCACTTATTGAAAGCTTCATCCCTTCACGGCAATTTGTTTTATCCGTTTCATATCTTGGTAACGAAGCAGGAAATAAGCCCATATTTGGTTTCCGGCCCAGGCTCTATGCCGTCCCCCCCCCAGGAAGTTCTGCTTTAACACATTAGAATTGCTAGGTCCGGGATAAGCTAATCACAAACCCCAGATTCAAACTCCGGCTTCGACCTGGGGTCCTTGGGCCATGCTTACCCTGCTCCGTGGATGACCAGGCCTATGAAGAAGATGACGAAGAGGTGGTGTGTGTACCAGAAGACCTCGAAGTAGGACCGGCGGATGACCTCCATGGAGGAGGTGATGATGAGGATGAGGCAGAGCGTGATGATGACGCCGGTAATTCCCGCCAGAGTGGTCATGGCGAAGTAGGTGGGGTTCTGCTGCGCGTTCTGAGGCCCAGAGAGCCACGGAGAACAAACAAGGGATCAACATTAAGGTACTACGTGTGCGTGTGGGTGTTTGTGTGTGTGTGTTGTAAAGCCACAGAAAAATAAAAGTTACTAACATTTTCTCTGTATGTATGTGTGTGTGTGTGTGTGTGTGTGTGTGTGTGTGTGTGTGTGTGTGTGTGTGTTGCAAAGCCACAAAAAAATAAAAGTTGCTGTAACATTTTCCATGTACGTTTGTGTTTCTGTGTGTTTCCCACGGCTGCGTGTGTGTGTGTGTGTGTGTGGAACCGGGTGGTTAACTCACCACGTCAATATGGCGGATGGGGTTCAGGTAGGTGGTGTTGTAGCCATCGTCCAGATCAGACAGCGCTGTGCTGAGCAGGTCGTACATTCCGCGCCTGCTGTTGTTGTACCACTCCACGTTCAGGAGGTGGGCGATGGTGTGGACGGCTGGCGGTCACAAACAACACCCCCACGCCTTAACAGTAGATCTCTCAAAGGGAACGTTTAACCCAAACCCTGAGAGACCATGCTTGCAGATTTAAAGAATGTTTTCCCATGGTTTACAAATCTGCAAATCTGTCAAATATTTGCATTTAAAAAAAATCCGGCCTAAGGGAGAGAATAGGCATTTTACCTTATCCATCAAAATAATCTTTGGGTCAAAGCTTTCTTTTTTCTTTTTTATAACCAAAGTATTTTCCTATTTCACTTAGATAATTGAACAATAATCATTTATGTTTGATAAACTGTCAATAAGCTGAATAATGTAATAGCCATATGTCAAGTCAACAAAAAACATGACAGATTATAAATACAAAGAAATGCACCTGAAAGGAAATCTATATAGACCTACCTGTCATCAGGCCAATCATATAGGCGACCAGTTTATGGAAGCTTATGTTTTTGTCAAGCTGTTTCCTCATTGTTCGTCCACAGCACTAGTGAAAAAAAAGTATATTTGGATTATTCAACTATGTATATATATATATATATATATATATATATATATATATATATATATATATATATATATATATATATATAGACAGTTATAAGTTCGATACCATGCAACCATATTATTATCAATATTGTTTTCTTCATCATCATCGTCATCATCATCATTGTTGTTATAATTTGCTATTACCATGAAGGAGCCCCGGACCAGGGACAGCAGGTTGCGACACACCGGCAGTAGAATGAGCAGACAGTTGAAGTTGAGCACGGCAGCAGGGGCTCGGGCCCAGGCCAGGGCGGACTGAAGAGCGAGAGAACAACATTAACGCTGCGCCTGTGATATGATGAGCCTGCAGGCACACTAACTTTTAACTACCACTTCCACACAACCGATTTCAACGTGCAGGCTACTCACGCCGAGGAGGTGTCGCGTGTAGTAAAATTGCTCTCCCAAATCGTAGAAAAAGTAAAACCAGACGAAGAGGAAAATGTTGATGCTCATCCAAACAACCTGTATCCCAAAAAAATTAATCAGGATTCATTTTTTTCATATTTCTGATGGAAGACATGTCGGCCTAAACAGCACACGCGTTGTTGGGTAAATAAGTAGCCTACTCTAACAGTAAAGTGAAATAACGTTTTTACCAGTATGAAGGATGTAAGTCCGTGGTTGATGATCATATTCCCCATATTGCTGAATCTGTGCCAACGCTTCAATGGTCACATCTTAAGCCGACCTCAAGTTATTATAAACACCTGCCTGAACTCCTCCTACTCACCGCGTTCGGCCGGACAAAAGGAAGCGCACAAAGCATAGACCCGTTCCATGAGTCACGTCACAGAGAAGAGAGTTTCAACACTCCATTATCCCTGGACTGGGGTTGATCGAGAGGAATGAGGAAACGACCTTTACCGTGCACCTACTGCTCTAGATAGCCTAAAAGGAAATAAACGTGTTCCCACAAACACATAGACAGACAGACAGACAGACAGACAGACAGACAGAAACATACACACAGACAGACACAGACGTGCACACACACACACACACACACACACACACACACACACACACACACACACACACACACACACACACACACATACACACATATGAACCTTTACATTTTTGAGAACATAATACATCAGAGTTGTTGTATTTGCGGCCCTATGCCTTTACAAACAATCCTCACATTCACAAATTGATTGCTTGCAAGACATCTGCAAATGGTATAATATGGTATCTTAGACCTGCACCATGTAGGTTTTAACATTAGCTCCCTCTAGTGGCTTGACTTGTAGCTACATTTATAGTAGAGTAGCCTCTTTCACGGAGGCCATATGGTATAAAGATGGTCCTTGTGCGGTCAGGGTAATAATCGACTCGAAATAAAAAAACATTTTGATTAATAAGACTTACATAAATCAAGTGTTGGTAAACTATTTGTTTTTTTAATTAAGCTAAGGATCCCCAACATGTTTCTGTCTTTCAACATAGTAAAATGCTTGCAAGAGTGGCAATGGTCAGCATGGTCGACGTGATGACAACTCAATAAGTGGATATGTCGAGTTCCATGTAGAGATTACTGTTATTGTCTAGATGTTATTGTGTAGATGTCTGTGACTGGATGTGTGTGTGTGTGTGTGTGTGTGTGTGTGTGAGTTGTTCATCTCCAAAGTCTACCACTACATGGACCAGTAGCTGAGCTGGGCCGATGCTCAGCCTCTCCGCAGGGAGTGGTTTGAGGACCTGGCCTGTAAACCATGAGGGGGAACCCTCCCATTGGCTGCACTGTTCCAGGAACGCCTTTGTTTATTACAGCGACGTCATAGGGTGGACTGTATGATGACCTCACCATTGGGCAGTGGTCCAACCGGAACACAGATTGCAAAATTGGCCAGCACAATAGGCAATCCTTTGGTTGAAGTGCTGGACATCTGGGAAGCCAAAGAGAACTGTACAGTCATGTTTCTGAATAAAGGGCAGGCGGTGGGCATACCCCACCCTTTTTCCATTCAAATGAACACAAAAGCTACACACATTTTGTTTCTATAAATATGATCAACTATTAAATTCAAAGTATTTGAAATATGCTTAAGCAGCACTACTAAAAAGATGAAGTAAAGGCACCCATTGATATGACATGAAACATGACATGAAGGTCACCGTGTCATCATTGTAGGTCCCTTGAATGGGATACCAGGGAAGACAAACAACAGTGGAGTAACATAACAGTGTGTTATGTTGCTGATACCTCAGGGGACTTTTTTTGAAAGAGATTGTGAGTGCTTGTTAACTTTGCCTGCCTGCCAGGAAGACTCAACCTTCAAGTTCAAAGCTCTGGAGCAGATTCGATAGATCCTGAGGCAGACGCCAGATTGTGGTACAGGTTGTTACTGGTAGGCTCCTGGGATTGGATACATTCGAACAAGAGAACTAAAGGAAATTGCATGCTAATGTTCGCAGTTCTTGAGGTAAACTAACTTCTGTGTTGGTTTGTATGGCAAGTGATTCCATCATCTCCTATCGGTTTTCTGAGGTTGCGAGTAGGCCTATTACAATTTTTAGGTTTATCGTTATGACTAACATTGCTGTTGGGAGTCACAACAGCTAATGAATCGTTATTTTATCGATTTTACTGTGGGGTTTTAGCAGTGGAGTCTGTGTTGTTTTGTTCGGGTTGTATAGTGTTAAGTGCTAATATCAGTAGGATGTTTGGGAATAAGAAGAAAGATAAGGGTTTCAACCATTGTATCCTCTGGTCTTTATTTGAGACATTATGCACTAGAGAAGTGTCAATAAACTAAGTAGGCTACTTGATCCACATCACCTCGATGTAGGGGAAGTGCTCCAAAATTAATGTTGTTCAACTTTTTTTCAACACAATGATGCATAATGATTTGTTTTCTGTGCAATCCTATCCAATCAATACACAGAACTTCAGATGGTTAGCCATGAAAGAAAATGCAATGGAATATATTTAAAAAAAAAATGCAATACAAAAAGACTACAGAAGTTTGTGCGTTTCTATGGGTTAAATGAACAATTGTAATTTGTAAATTAAAAAACGATTTGTACTTTTAAGATATTTTAATTTTTTAAATTTAATTTATTTGATGTGTAGACCATGTGTGTACTTGTCCTCTGCAACATAACTTGTAGTCTCAGTGCCAGCCCTGAGTATATGAAATGAGTCACTATTGTTCAACAATAGCGTTCCCATAGAATTGAGTTTCAAGGTGATAGCCACTTTTTGTATACAATTCTGATGTCTGTGTGTGTGTGTGTGTGTGTGTGTGTGTGTGTGTGTGTGTGTGTGTGTGTGTGTGTGTGTGTGTGTGTGTGTGTGTGTGTGTGTGTGTGTGTGTGTGTGTGTGTGTGTGTGTGTATGAGAGAGAGAGTGATGGCGATGGGGGATTCTGTTGCGCATGGTGATTGCAATTTGTTTTCAAGTCAGATTGATGTTCAATATTCCCAAATGATGTTTCAAATTCAGACGTCTTAATTTTCAGATGTTTTGAATGTTTCAAGTTAAGCATGATGTTTGGAATCAGGAGGATGTTTTGAGGTTTTCAAATGAAGCATGATGTTTTGATGTTTTGAAGCACTTCAACACAAAAACATCCTGTGATGGGAGCCAGAGGTGTGTGTTAAGACAGAGTTTATTTAATTGGAGATTCAAGTAGACTACACATAGCAGAGGTCAAGGCACTGACGCTTACGATCAAGACATGAAAAATAACAGCATTACCTACGTACCAATACACATAAGACAGCTTTACTCCATAGCAACAATTTGTATTAGCAGTGTTCATCTACACGTCTTCTATGGTTCATTCGGTTAAAATCTTTTATAGGAAGCACGGCAACACTTTAGAGATTGACCCATGTGCAAAGGCAAAACTGATCAGGCAAACCTAAGTTAAAAAAAGCCTTGCTTTTCATAAATAGGAGTTAGTAGCATCGGAACGTAAACTTTAGATTGACCTTTTTCTTGTCTCCTTTCTTTTTAATCAGGGGGTTTGATGGTGAAGCTTCATATTCAGTGATGGACGCAATGCAAATGTAAAGTAAAGGATTAAAAAAAAAAAAAAAATGATGCAATAAAATAATAGAAACAGGTATACCCCCCCTCCCCCGGTCCTAAAGGCTTGAGCCACTTGGACCTAAGCCAACACACCTGGATCCCTCTTCCTGGCCTGTAGCAGCAAATGCCCTCAAAGTAATCTTTGTGCACCGCCGACACAACACTCAACACAAGACATTCTTCGGAGCGCCTCGCACTCCCGGTGCCACGGCGATCATAATTGCTTCGGTAAATGAGAGGTGCGCTCTGCGTCCCGTCCGACGGCACCCTAGTTTACGAAACCGGAGAACATAGTCTGAGTCGTTTGACCAACACGGCTCCTCTGACTCGAGGTCTAACGTCCACGGTGAACAACCCCTTCCTCGTTCCAACCACCCACCATCAGTAAAATCGTGCTCAAATCCATTTAAAAACAGGTCGGTGTAGCTGCATCGACTTCCATCGTGCAAAGTAACTTACAGTAAGTCCCCCGATGTGCATTCACCCCTAGGCGTCGTTCCACCGTCTATAGGTCCTTTCACGGTTTATAAAAGGTCCTTTCGTGCCAAATACCTCCTGCCTGAACCCTGGCCTTCGTCCTTATCAGGCCGCCTCCATGGTGTCCAAGATGTCTGTCTCCCGATTGTCCAGTCGGCTGGTGATGTCCGGCGGAAGCTCGTCCGGCACCAGCACCATGGTGGCGTTGGTGGAGTAGGAGTTGCGCGGCTCGCCGGGCCTCCGCCCTCGCCCCCGGCCCTTGAAGCACACGCAGTGCAGGCAGTCGTGGACGTTGTGCTTGAAGAGCCGCTTGCACGGGTGGAAGTACTGGTAGAAGAGCAGCATGAAGAGCACGGCCATGCCGTAGCACACCACCAGCTGCACCACCAGCATGGGCGCGCACACGTACTCGTAGAAGTCCGACTTGTGGACGTACCACAGGCCGATGAGCAGGCAGTTCTCGGCGAAGCGGGCGGCGTAGTAGACGGCCAGGCGGTCCCAACGCTGCTTCTTCTCGATCAGCTCCCGGTGGCTCAGGTCCAGCTGCACGGCCGACCAGCAGAAGACGTTGATGCAGGCGTAGAGCAGCGTGAACATGCACAGCACCACTGTGGTGCCCAGCTTGGAGAAGTTCTTCTCCACGTTCTCGGGGAGCGTGCCCTTGCGCGCCCAGAACTCGGCCCACGGCAGGAAGAAGAAGAAGAGCAGGTTGACCAGCCCCACGGGGATCACCCAGTGGGTGAGCGCCGTGCTGAACAGCACCAGGGACGTGACGCGCGTGGCGATCTCCAAGCCCCGCCAGACGATCATGCAGACGTAGGCGCCCGGGCGCAGCCGCACCTTGTAGTTGTCGTAGCGGATCTGGATGGCGAGCACGCTGCAAACCAGGGCGCCGTACGTGATGGAGATCAGGGTGATGACCATCAGGGCGACTGGAGGAAGGAAAGCATGCGCGCGCACACACGCAGACACACACACACACGCACACACACAGACACACACGCGCGCGCACACACAGCGATCCTTTAGAGAAGACACTGTACCCTCTGAGAATCAAGCCCACTATGGAATAAAAAGGACGACCGAGCAGTTCCCCTCAAAGTGTCTGAGCGCTGTCGTTTTTAGCACTCTCTTGGGTTGTTACGCAGTGGTTCTGCTGACACCCAGTGGTATGTGCGGAATACACCATCGACAAGGTTATCGTCATTTCTGACGGATTGATTGGCAAGTGCCCCTTTATTACAGCACCTAAAAAGGAATTATGATGAGTCACCGTTCTCAGGAAACTCAGGAAACTTTTACAACCATTCTGAGGAACTTGATGTGCTGTAAAAAAAAAAGACATATGACTTGACTTTTGTAGTTTCTTTGGAATGTTCTTTAAACAGAAACTGGAGCATGGTTGTGAATTAGTTAGATTAGAATTATGTGTGAATTTAAAATAGGTACGAGTAGATTTACCCACAGATTCAGCTGTGGGTAGTCTTGTTTATTAGGTTAGGCATGGATACTGCTAAAGAGTTACAACCAAGGGGATGCCTTATAGGGCACCATATATATAAATATAACATAGCACCATTTTACATATGTCATTGCTTCCAATCAGCTACGATTTCACGAGTCAAGCTGATTAAAACTCAAGGCGGCTTCTTATCGACTAACAATGGTGTCGGGGGGGTTCTTACCCCGTGTGGGGAGGAAGTACTTCTCCTGGATGGTGGCGTAGAGCTGCATCGTGAGCTGGGGGGTGGAGCCCAGGAAGGCCTGGATCAGCGCCGTGCGCTTGAAGGCGTTGCGGTGAGCGGCCAGCTTGCGCTCCGAGTGTCCGATCTCCCACTCCATGGGCATGTCCTGGCCCCGCTTCAGCCCGATCTTCCTGGAGATGGTGACGTAGGGCTCCTCTTTCTTCCCGGCCTTGTAGTAGACCACCAGCGCTTCCAGGCACCTGGGGTCGCGATAGAGAAGAGAGCAGGGTTAGAGAGGCTTGGGTAGGATGTATATTTTGACCCAGAGGGGGGCAGCAGCACACTATCACTTTTCATATTTCAGCTCGAGCAGAAAAGTGTGCAGATAACTCGCGTGCATTGTAAGTCAGAATGTGGAGAATGTTTAGTGACTGGATGAAATGATGACCACACACACCGCAGAATTCATGTATAACATTACAGTAGGGAAAATCGATCTATCCATCTGTTTGGACAAGTAACCCCATAGTATGGCTACTTGTTTAGCTTGCATTTCCGGAGAGGGGAAATCTAAAGAGCTTAGGATCAAACACCTTGGAAACAATTGTGTGCTGTGAGAGCAGCAAACTTCAACCCTGACCACATGTGATTAGCATCTCTGCCCATCATTATGCCTTATACAAATTAGCAGTGGAGCTGGTCCAAGTGTCTGTTGAGAGGTGATGCTAAAACAACCAAGTTTCTCTAAATCAGCAGGTGGCTTTAAAAAAAAAAATACTTTGGCAGGTTGATTTGTCTTTTTCCATATCACAAAATATAATTGCCTTCTTGATTTTGGTTTTTAATACAGGGACTAGTACTTGAGTAAGTTCTCCATTAGCCAGTATACAGATGTTCTTGATATTTTAATATACTTTGGTATAAAGAATAAAAGTATTTGGTGGTGCGGAGACATGTTGTCATAATGACCAAGATCAGTTTGGCTTAAAGTGACTCAAGTTTCAAACTGAATATTCACCGGTAAATAACGCATAGTAATCCAATTAGGGGTTTGACCCAAAACAAATGAAAGTGGCCTGTCTGAATTTCTACAAGCTGCAATGCTGTTATCTCTAAATATGTCGGCACCATTAGCATTCGCAACACCATGAGCATATTTAGTAGGTTAAATAATTGTTTGATTTCTTGAAAAACAAGTTGTTCTAGTTTGTGCACAACACAAGTATGTGCACAACACACATATTTCAGGAAACTCTTCTGCATCTGTGTCTGCAGGGGATTGTGTACAAAGAGGCTCTCCAGTTCTACACTTCTATACATGATTCCTTGGCAAGGAACAACACCAACATATTGTTTTATGCTTTTACTGTTAACAGACGATGAACAAGCTCATTTTTAAGTTTGTATTGGCTTGAGGTTTACAAAGTATATCAGAGCTATGTTGTTAGGACTGTGTATCACAGACTGTTACTATCACAGACTGTTACTGGCTGTTTATAAAACTCTTGAGAAATGGTCTTCAGTATCTGTGTTCATTAGATATGATGAGGCAGGCATGGTTTGTATCCCCCCGCCCCCCCAATACCAGACCCTGAAAATATTTCCAATATGCATACTGGGCCTAAAGGTTGAGGAACCCTGTACTAAATGACTGAATGAGTGTGAAAATCCACTAGAGGGCAATAAACGGCAATGAACCGAACGTTCAACAGAATGAACAGTGTTCGGGTCTAAATAAGGCACGATGTGGCTACATTTTCACTTACAAGGTGAATGTAATGACTGTTACCATCAAGAGAACATTGCTGTAGTCATCAAAAGAGTTAGAGTTCATAAATTGTCTCCTCCCTTTCTCCCCTAACTTCTGCATGTCTTGTTTCATTATCATGCCACCATCTGACATATCTAAAAAGCATTAACAAATTTTTAAGCCATCCAATGGTTCTGGCTTTGACTTGATTCAGAGAGAACTCATTTATTTAGTGCAGGTTTCTTAAGAGCAGCTGTTCTTTGTAACCGTGCACAGCCCGTGTGGATTCCCCAACCCAACACTAGAAGTAACAGAACAGTTCTGGAATGTTATCTGTCTCTTCCAACAAGCCGCGGATCCAAGTTTGGACATAGTGGGTCCCTCATGCTATCCCAGTTGCCAACAGCTCAGCCGTCATACTGCTGACATTCAAAGTTCAGACTCAGCCGTCAGCCATTTTCAGTTCGTGTTATTTCAGCTGTCACTTGGTGGACCCTTTCCCTGCACTGGGAACCTGGAGAGCATACGCTGAATCACAAAAAAACCTCCACGAACGCACCGTTCCGAGGAAACAAGACACTAATCTTATCAACCAAGTTTGGAGGCATAATAGAATAGTCTGTAAGCTTCATAAATATGTTGATATGCAACATAGTCAGAGTGATAAGTATCCCATGCTTGGGGTTGTTATTGTGTTGTACTGTACTGCACAATAATATAAGGGAGGATGATCATAAGAATGATTCACTGCCTATTATCTTTCAAGGAAACTGGGCAAGAATGAGGATCTAGCTATGCTGAGTGTACCCAACGTGGATTTCTGATCGTGCGTTAGTGCTTATGAGGTGAAATTACCCTCTGAAGAAAAAATAAAAACACAATTCGGAGGCCAGGCGAACAGATCAATATGGGAAAGCATTCAATGCACTCTAAAATGAGACCGACAAGATGCTGTCATAGCAGAATCTCAGTATGTGTCTGCACTGAATTCAGAAAACACAGATGCTATAACAAAGTACACATGGTGCAAAATCATCTCGTACAACTGGCACAGTAGCAAACATCCTTTACCATTTCGACAACAAGCCATTATTACACCCAAACAACTTGCATGACACTGGGTGAGGGCGTTTGATCAACGATGCCTGCGATTAGAGTACCATTATTGCTCATACGAGCAGATGCATAGGAATGTGTCGAGGCCGAGGGGCAGACAGTCAAACAAATAAGACAGTGAGCAAACATGTATCAAGCAACAGATACTGTGCAAACAGTAAAAACAAGGTGCAGCCACTAAAGTAATGCTGTAGTATAATAAGATGAGGGTATCGGGATTCAAGCACATGCTCTTTAGGCTCGGAGTCACACACCCTAGCCCCTCAACTATCAATCCCGCATACAGTAATAAAGTATAATCGTCTGGGTCGTGAAATGTTAATCATTTGGAATATCCTCCTTTGAATTGAATAACCCGTTTGCTATAGACTTGCATCAAACTCTTAAATCCGTAGAGGGGCTTTCAACTAAAACTTGTAAAAGTGCACTTTTCTTTTTTTAAGGTAAGAGACAAATCCATTGTCAGTTCTAATTATACTACTTCATCTCTGCAAGCCGAGACTAAAGCAGTAATATGTGGTTTGCCATTTGGTAGCTAGTGTCCCCCCCTGCCTTGTCAATCCGGTATCCTACTCCTGAGAGAACAAGTCATGACCCGTTTTGACCGAAGGCACCACCTAGCTCTGCCCCATGCCTCACTCCCAGTGCTCTACATTGAAGAGAATCAACAAACAAATCGTAACCAAATCAACACTTCCATGCCAGTACAAGGGGGATCGTAAGGGAAGCAAAGGGAAAGCTAGCTCAGTAAATGAACCGAGGAGTACTGAGACATTTGTGAACAAAGAAAAATACTCGGGTTAAAAAAAAGCAATGTTATTTGCTCTGCTCAGGAGACATCCGCCTGTGAAGCAATCAGCCATTGATAACATATGCTGTGGCCAAATTGGATCATCTTCTAGACACTAGCCAGAATATATTACAGGCAATGACCTCATCCCCATGATCAACAGGAAAGCTACCAGTAGAAAAAAAACAAAAAGAGGAAAAGAAATCATGAGAATCTAAATTAAATAAAGCGCAATATCTTGCAAGTCAGCTCTTGTCTCTTAGTTTTTTGATGTTATTGTCTCTGCTCAGCTCTTAAGGGCATCTCAATCAAAAGTATTTTAAAATGGAGGCCTGCACAGTATATCCTCAAACCAATCAAACATCTGTAAAACTAAACAGGTCATCGAACTACGTCACTACCCGGTTCGACTAACATTGTGTGACAGGCTTCCTGTCTGGGGGGGGGGGGGGGGGGGGGCGTTGACCTCAACATCTAGCTACTGTGTAATTATAGAAGCAGAGCTATAATCGACCCTGGCCTCACGCCCGACAGGCTTACCACTCTGGAGCTTCAGAGACCCTCTGAATGCAAATAAACATGTTCGAATTGCCTGAAACATAGTATTTTTCTAAACGTAGTACTATCTTTGCGATAGTACCATCAAAAAGTGTGTGTGTTTGTCTGTGTTTTAATTTGACTATGAACAAATATATCAAAAAGGTTTAACTCAAACTGAATCTTCTTAGTTAGAAACAGCAGAACAACACATCATAATTGTTTGCATTGAATAACCACACCCAGCACTTCCTTGAACAGTAAAGTCTATATCGGTTATAAAGCCTGCCAAATCAAAGATCAGCACAAAGGGCAAGGATTAGTCTCTCCACCAATTGCTACATAGGAGTGGTGACTCAATATTTATCCAACAGGTTATGGACTGGGAGCACTTTGCATAGGCTACTCCCATTTCAGTTACTATATCTGAATGAATATAATAATACATTTAGATTGGTATTTACCTATCTGATTTACCCTATCTGAGTGGGTAGGTTATATAGGGGTTGTATGGTTTTAACAAGGTCAATAAGGTGCACTGCATTGCAATGGACTGGGTTCATGCCCAGTGGAAATTAGTGGTGGACGTGGTGGGGACATACGCCTTCGTGGCTATACATACCTAACCACAGGCCCCAGGAGGAGGAGATGCAAGAAGAGCACCAAGGGACGATCTCTTCCCAGGTCTCGATGGAAGAACGTCAGCGCCATCTGAATCAAGACAGCGGGCACTAACACGAACGAGATCGTGAAGCCCAGCCAGATGGTGTCCTCGGTCTTGTGGTACATGCTACACATCACCGAGGCAGTGATGAACTCGGCACAGTACAGCAATGTGGCCAGCACCACGCTGAACGGGGGCTTGATGCGACTGTGATTGACCACCAGCATGACTCCGTTTTCCATTGAGGCACCATCGTGCTCGGATTGTTCGGCCACGTCTGGCGTCTCCATTTCGATTGGGTCGTGGTCCTCCATGGCTGATGGGATGGGGTGATAGGGTTATACGACGCACTTATCGCATATTGGGAACTTCTTCTGACCGCAGAAATGCACCGGTTTGATTGAAAGATTCGTGATAGGATCTTCGTCTTCCTTGTATCACGTTACTTCTCGTAAACAAGCACTTTGGCTCATGTTTTGATTGTTTACCCGGTATATGCTAACGCTGTTCGTACGTCATTCATCGTAGTAACACCGTTCTTCATTAATTTCAAACCCGTTTACTGTGTCATATTAATCGGTATTACAGCGATAACGTTACATTGATTCACTTTAGGTAAACTTAAGTAAGCCCACGTCCATAAATGATCCACATATTATGTCCTACGTTGTTGTTGCAGTTGTTGTTGTTGTGAGTTCGGTAACGTTAATATCCATCACAACGCCCTGGCAATCGATCCTGGTGACCACAATAGCAGCTCATTACAAAATCCCTTCACAGTAATGCCCCGCTTTTGCACTGCTCTGTTGTTCTGGTTTACACAGGTGTGCCTCAACTTGTCGTGCTTTCGTTGTTCACAGCCTCTCTCGTCTCCAGCCTCTGGGTCCTAGTGCGACTATTCTGAGATAGGACCATAATTATGGTGTTATCCCGGTCCACCACAATGCAATTTCCGGTCTCATAATTCCTATCCCCATCCCACGAGAATAATTACATTAACATGGAGGCTCAAATTAGTTTTTGACAAAATTATGACGAAGCAATATCTGAAACAAGTCACGGCAACAGATATCACTCTATCGAAACTAAGTCCCTATCTCTCGCTGCTCAACCAATGGCCCGTAGAGTCCCGCCCTCACTTCTAAAATAACGCTCATTTGGATTATTATTTGCGTGTCGGTTGGTCCGTCACCGCACGCAGACTGTTGCAATAAATAATATCTTTCAGTACCAGAGATGGCGCCATCAGCCTAGTTTGTTTTTGGTGTTCGATTGAGCTTAAAAACGGCTTTGTAAGAACAGCAAACAACACACCCTCGCGTTGTTGACAGAATTAGGTCTTTATTTAAATCACAGTAATGTGTTGTGTCGTTTTCAGTTAATAAGACGGTCTATTCAAATGTATTAGACAGTATGTATAAAGGGATCAGCTACTTAATGTTTCTATTAATATCTTTAAATGTTTCCAGGAGTCATACAGATATTCCTGTGCTGCAGTTTGCTCCATAGAAGGAAACTTGACATGTATACACTGAATGTTTTATGGGGAAAAAAATACTTTGCATACATAATACTTTGTACAAAAAAACACAAAATGTATGGGCTAGTAAAAGAACTGCAAGCATTTTTTTTTTGCAAAACTTGGTAACTTGGTAAATTGTATTTGGTGCTAAAACGGAAAGGCTTAAAGTAACCCAACACCTTCACTCACTGTCCCTGAAAACCTTAAACAAAGCCAGAAATCTAGGGGTTATCATGGATTCAGATTTACATTTCGACAGTCACATCAAGTCAGTTACAAAATCTGCATATTATCACCTTAAAAATGTAGCAAGACTTAGAGGGCTCATGTCCACCGAAGACTTACAAAAACTTGTACATGCCTTTATCACTAGTAAGCTTAATTACTGCAATGGTCTCCTTACAGGTCTCCCAAAACAAACTCTGAGGAAGCTTCAGCTTGTTCAGAATGTGCTGCTGGAGTTCTAACAAAGACCAACAAATTTGAACATATTACACCAATTCTTAAATCGTTACATTGGCTTCCTGTAGGTCAGATAATGGATTTTAAAATCATGTTGCTAACCTATAAATCCCTACATGGTTTAGGGTAGGGTAAACATGTAGGGATTTATATTATTATTTAAAAATATTTAACTGATATGCTTCCACTGCATAAGCCTTCTAGACCACTAAGATCTTCTGAGACCAATCTGTTAATTATCCCCAGAGTAAACACGAAACATGGGAAAGCAGGATTTAGTTACTATGCAAAAAATAGCTGGAATAAACTCCCTGAGGATTTAAGACTTGCCCCAACTCTGAGCACCTTTAAAACAAGACTGAAGACTTTTATCTTTGCTTTAGCTTTCTGTTAAATCTTAAATACATTGCACTTTCTAAAAAGCTTTTTTTAACTTTGCCTTTATTTTCTATTTTATTACTAAAATGCCTTTTTAACTTTCTATTTTACTAATTTATTTGCATATGTTTCTTTTACTTATCCATTATTTTATTTTATTGTATGACAATGTTTATATGTGAAGCACTTTGAGTCTGCCTTGTGTATGAAAAGTGCTATATAAATAAAGTTGCCTTGCCTTGCCTTGCCTAACTGGTAATTATATTAAATATAATACCATTGTGGGTTAATGTAAGAATATATCAATAAATGTAATATATTAACTATTCCAATAATATATTAAAGGTGTAGTGTGTAGAATTCAGCGGCATCTAGTGGAACGGAAATGTCATGTAATATTCACAAGCTGTAACCTCATCTCTAGATGCCACTAAATTGTACACACTACACCTTTAATCTAACCGTTGATCTATCATGTTCCTATCTTTTTCCATTAAATCTTATGTTTATATCCAACATCTCTAACCAAATAAAGACCTTTCTATATTGTTAACCGCCATGGCTCTTTTCCAACATAGTTCAGACAGAGCTCATTCTCTCTCCCTCCCTCTCTATATCTCTCTATCTATCTCCCCCCCTCTCTATATCTCTCTCCTGAATCACATGTAACATGAACCATGATGTGAGCGCAACAGTGAGCTGTGGTCAGTGACTTCAGAATGCTGGACCGTTGCGTCACAGGCCCAGTGTAAAGCCAGGAGGGTGTGGCATTTAAACATCCAGCATTGGATTTAAGGGCTGCTGCCTTCGATCAAAAGCCGACCAGCTCATCCCATGTTAGGAACAGCATTTAAAACCATTTTCGAATTAACTTAACAAACGCAATGATTGCGGATGGGTGGTGAAGAGTGATTATTTGCAGAAATACTAAAACAAACAAATGTCCTTGAGACCATGGGTCGAGATTGGTCGTCAAATATTTGTGCTCTATTTTTGCAACTTGTGGAGCAGGGTGATGTAGGGCAGGGTGTCTACTATACAGAGCCTGTGTGTGTGTGTGTGTGTGTGTCTGTGTGTGTGTGTGTGTGTGTGTGTGTGTGTGCAAGAGAGGATTGAAGGAGTGAAGGAAAGACAGGGAGAGAGATAGAGACAGACACACAGCGAAAAAGGGAGAGCGAGAGAGAGGGAGGGTGAGAGAGGGAGAGAAGAGAGAGAGACAGACAGACAAACAGACAGACAGACAGACAGACAGACAGACAGACAGACAGACAGACAGACAGACAGACAGACAGACAGACAGACAGACAGAAATAGGGACAGAGAGAGACGCTATTACTACGATAGTTTTGCATACAACGACGTGCTTGCAGCAGGGAGACGTCATTATTGCTCCCATGCCAAGTTACTAAGCATGCTAAGTATTTCTCTGTCGTAGAATTCAACAACAAAATAGGACGCCATCTAGTGGTAAATAATAGTTGTTACCAAAATTAAAGCTGAGGAAAATTATGGTTCTATTATTTAACAACATACATTTAATGTATATACAAATATAGGGTAATTGTATGACTTAACAGGCTAATTTAATGATTTTAATGATATTGTGTTATCACATAATTATTTTAAGACATAATTTATTGAGAAATAAAAATGACAAATCATTTGATAAATCAGTACTTAATAAATCCATTTCTGTGTTATTCATGCAATGATATCTCCAGTCGGCATGACCGATAATACATTATGTCAGTTTTCTTCTCTTAAGAAAACTTTGGGGTCTGGGACATCACATGACCACCGCTTTAACTGTATTTCGTATCTTCAGTGCGTGGCTGAATCAACACAGCCTAAATCCATCCAAATCCTCTGACCTCGCGGGGGCCACAGCTTAACGACATGACAAAAGCATGGCCGATCACAACAACGTGTCACTGATTTGACCAAAGGGTAGCCTACTTTTAGTGTCCATGGACACATGTAGCATGCTGCAGTAGTGGCCAGGAAATTAAAATACATGTCTCACGCCATCCAATGACATTGGCAGCGATCCCAGGTGGCTCTGGGATTGGTCTGGTGGCTCCTCCCACATGAGGTGACCGGGGGGTTTATCCTAAACCTCATTAGATGTACAGGTAGTCCATGCTGTCAGTAGAGCGCTGGACACCAACCCATGCATGGACATAGATCTTCTGTAAGTATACACATTTGTTATCTATTTAGATTAAACTCAACATTGTGGACGGAATATTTATTTGTGTTACATTTAACCAAGGGTACAATTGATTGAGAAATGAATGCAGAATTGGGATCTCCCCTAAATAGTTGATAGCCGTCGTGTCATAATATCATAACCTTTTTTTTATGTTACAACAATGATTTTTTTTTTGTATAATATAAGATAAGGAACCCGAATAATGAATACATCTTAAGTTTCCAATGGCTCTATTCCAAGCTACAATACAAATTATAAACTATTACCCCCTTTCATATGACGCCCATATCAAATTCTCGTAATAACTATCCCAAAAGAAAACGACTGAATTCCCCATTGTATTATGATAACCTCCTAATGACATATGACTCTATGAGTGTCTGCTTCCTCCGGACTAAACAGAAATACCTTCATCTTGTTGACAACATTATCAATCCAAACAGTCTAGCAAGTTAAGAGAGTCAAGCCAGTGGTCCCAATTGATGAGACCTAATATCCCAACAGTTGATTCTAAATGTATGATCATGAACACCTTCTGTTGGGATTTTCTGTGTGCATGTATGTGTTGTGTAAGTGTGTTGGTAGTTGAGCTATAATGACTTAATTCAATCATGGTAATTAGTCATTCCATACTACAACAACATCAACAACAACAACAACAACAACAACAACGACGACCACTACATTTCATTTTATTGTATAAACTCTTTTCTTACTGATACTGTTACAATACAAATTATAAACTATTACCCCCTTTCATACGACGCCCGTATCAAATTCTCGTAATAACTATCCCAAAAAAAAAACGACTGTCTGCTTCCTCCAGACTAAACAGAAATACCTTCATCTTGTTGACAACATTATTTCACTCAGGGCTTAGGCAGATTAAAAGACCCAAGCAATTGTCTCTGCCAAATGTGTTCTTAGTACATGGTGTCCCTATAGACAAGCCTGGTGTGTGTCTTAGAGCAGGCCTCCAGGGAACTTAGAGCACTAAGTGCAGGTGTGGGGTGCATTGTTTCCAATGTAATGAAGTAGACACTATTACACTCAGGGACTGGTGTACAATTACGGTTTGGGCAATTGCCTTCAATGCCTGCTTCGTTATTTTCTCAAATTGTTCGGCCCCCTCTTCACCTTATGACATTTTTATTGTCCATGGCTTTCGTTGGCCATCTCACTGCTGCACGCTACTTATGCATAAGTCTAAAATGATTACGTGCATCTACTTAGTTGTGATTGGACAGTGTGCCAGTCCCAGAACACGCAAACAGCACAATCTCATGTGCACCACGAATAATGCACATAGAGAGGGACATTCTTTTGACAGCTCAGCAGGATTTGTCCTGATACGTACGATGGCCATTACACCACCAGCCTGAAGTATTTTAAGTCTTTGTTTTGAGTTGTGTCTCTGTGTGCCGGCACGTGTGTGTGTGTGTGTGTTTGTGTGTACGTGTGTGTATGTGTATGCGTGCATTTGTTTGTCTGTGTCTCACATTAAGTCATTAAGTCTGCAATCTGCTCAGATACAGGCTACAGAGAAGATGGTGGCCACTGTGCTCACCTGGCCCTCCTCATCCAAACATGTTCAATCTGATGAGCAATTGCTACAGCTGGCTATCCAAGTTACAGGAACCAATCAGGTCAGGATATGCAAATTTTACTACATCGACCTCCTGTTTGTAAAAGGTATCACTAGTTGAGCCTTAAAACGGCTATGAAGCAAAAATTCTTGATTTAGTGAATTGTATGTTTTGCCCATGTTTAACACAGGAAAGTGACCATACTGGTAGTTGGTCTTGACAAGGCTGGAAAGACATCTTCAGTCAGGGGTATGTTGAGAGGTAATCAAATAACTTATGTTCAATATGTATACTTTTTGACACATAACAAATTGATTAAGAATGAAAAAATAAAAATAAAAAGTGCAGGTGTAAAGAAATCCACATAATTAAAATGACCCCCCTTCATGAATCATGTCTTACTCAGTGCCCTTAGGTTTGAACACGAGTCCGACTCATGGCTGTGTTCGCTCGGAGTTGAGGGTGGATAATTACCTGGTGAGCCTGCTGGATGTTGGCGGAGCGCCTGAGTCCCGAGCGGTTTGGAGGGAGGTCTACGGAGACGTCCATGGGATCATCTTCGTGGTGGACTCTAGTGACAGGCAGCGGATAAAGGAGGTCAAGGAAGTCCTGTCGGAGATGCTGAAGCAGCCCAGAGTTGCGGGAAAACCGATATTAGTGTAGGTCGAATGAATGTAAATCCGGGAGGGATTCTGTTTAGGGTGTTTAGCTAAAGCATCATTTGGCTCTTGCACAGTCGAACAGCGCCCTTTAGTGGCCAATAAATGCAACTACCATTTCTGTAATTACAGAAAACATTGATCATTCTTTTATGTGATAATTCGTTGTTATCGTTATAGATTGGCCAACAAACAGGACAAAGTGAACGCTCTGCTGGGAAGTGAGCTAATTGAAGTACTCTCTCTGGAAAAACTTGTCAACCAAAGCCGCTCTCTATGCCATATAGTAAGTGTTGTCCTTAACATCCATATTAAATATAATACACAATATTTCTCCCCGACACCCAAACAAACACTCACATACACATATATTGATCAATCAGACTCATTCTCACTGCTTCTAAATGTCGCATGGTTTGAAGTTGGCCTACCCGGTTTGAAACCCATCTGCCCTGTTCTGGTGTCTGTTTCCTGTTTACCACTGTTGATGTGTCTCTTTGAGGGGGCTTTAAGGCACCCACAAATACGAATCATTATGATAATGATGACGATTCTTCTTTTCATTATTATTATTAATAACAACATTCATATTTGGACAATCAGTTTATAAACTATTTTCAAGCCAAGACAGTTACTGAACACTGTCTCCCCCCCTTCTCAGGAGCCTTGCTCTGCCTCAACGGACCTGCGGCGCTGGGCCGACAAAAAGACCCTGCGTGGGCTCCAGTGGCTGCTGCGGGCCGTGTGCCTAGACTACCCGGAGCTGTGTGCCCGGGTAGCCCAGGACCGCAGGAGGCCCCTGGCTGCCCCGGGCGATGCGGACAAACCTCGCAAAGCGGAGAAGGGCCGTCGAAAAAAACCCAAAGAAGAAAGGTCAGAGGTCATTGGATTGAGGCCTTTGTATTCGTCCCTTAACAGCTCAGCGTGCAGGAACTTTTTATTCACTGTTCCATCTACTCTACTACTAGTTTTGATTTGATGATGTAGCCGATTGTGATGGTTCCCCTTTAATGAAAAAGGAACAACACACCTAAATCATGTTCTGATAAATGGTGCCGGATTACTATTTTTAACCTGGTCAATTCATGTGTTGTGTGGCAGGTTGCCCTCATGCCAGTCTGACCCCCGCCAGGAGCACCGGCCTAAAGAGAAGGAGAAAATGCTCAAAAGTGGAGGCAAAATGCAGCCTATTCGAAACATGCTAAAAAAGGTAAAAACAAACAACTAACCGTCTCACGTCACATGCCTCACTTATTTGTCCATGGCAACACAGAATCTCTCAATTAAGTTTTGTTATAATATAAAACTGCCACTGACAAGCTTATGTACATTTGGTTCACAGGAAAATACGCTGAAAAAGAAGTTGAAGAGATCAAAGAAGAAACAGGTGAAAATTGAGGATGATATGGAGACACAGTTGAGGGAAGAACCGCAGCAGAATGACGAACGCGAGAGCAGCGAGGAAGGGCAGGAGCCGTCTGGGCAGAAGGAGAAGGCTAGCAGTCCATTGATCCCTCAGAAGAAAGAGAAAGGCAAACTCAGACGCAAGAAAAAGGTCAAAGAAGACAAGCCAATTCGGGACGTGCCACAATCACCTGAGGAAAATGAAGAACAATCCACTACAGGTGAGTGGATCGAATGGAAAGTTAATAGCATAGTGGTTATAATACAAACATTATTGAAGAGGAACCCAAACTAAAATAACACATGATCATGTCTCATGACTAGCTAAAGAAGAAACAAGGAAAAAGAAGAAGAAGGTGGTTAAAGTCAAGCGAAAGAGCAAGATCAATACAGAGGACACGCCTGCTGATGCCCTTTCGTCTGGTCACCCACAGGTGGACCTGTCTGCTACTCTAGGTGAGCCTCCACTCCCTAAAATCTTAAACTCAAATTCAACAGAGCACATTTGGCACCCTGGTCTGAATAATGTGATGATCCCTTGTTTCCCCCTGATAGATCTGTACCGTAAAGCCATCCTGACTATGAAGGAGAGACAGGATCTTGGCGAGTGACTGGGGGCCATGGAATAGCTTTTGGTTGTTAATTTATTGTTTGATTATTGTTTATTTTTATATGAATGGAAATAGTGTCCAAGCAATACATTTTCCAGACATGCAAGGAAAGGAGTGGAGTAGCCTATATTTAATTGAAAAATCTACTTATTCATTAATAAACGTTTTTTTTACCGTTATAATGTCTATGCCTGTATACGTAGCTATTCTAACATTTTTGTACACCTCTACCAATTTTGGAATATATTTGATTTATTTTTGTTTGTTGTACATTTCCAGACTATTTTCTTTTCTTATTTGAAATTTGAAAAGCTACTTAAAATTCATTTTGCCTGTAATTTAGCTATATGGGATGTTGTCTTACAATTGTAGTACATTCTAATGGACAACGCATTTAATGTTTGATGGGGACTGCCAAACGAACAGCTATTGTAGAGGCGCCGAATTTGGTGGCACGGTGCGATCATGGATGTATTCGGACAGTTAGGCCTATTACGCATTTACGATAACATCACTGTATTCAATCGGACATGAGTAACAAGTCATTTCATCCAGCCGTGATAACAGGGTCGGGTTAATCGCCATTTTTGTTGCACATCCAGCAACCCACTCCCCCCCTCCCCCACGCAAGTGTATCCACTGCGTTGACGGTAGTGGGGCTTTCATCACTTCAATGTGGAGCAACCGCCTCGGTGCTGGCGGGACATAGCCTATATGAAGATGGCTTCACCGAGGACAATAACCATTGTGGCCCTTTCGTTTGCTCTGGGTCTATTTTTTGTGTTTATGGGAACCATTAAACTCACCCCGAGGTTAAGCAAAGATGCATACAGTGAAATGGTAAGTGATGAGTTGCAACTAGCATTTGGGGGTAGGAAAGGCCATTGTCTTGTGCTGGGTAGGACAACCAGGGGCCGTCTACTGCTTGAATAATGGACTGTTAGCTGACCTACAATGTGTATAAGATTTCAATTGGAAAGTATTTTCGGTCGTTCTAATAAATACGATTTTGTCAGAACATGCCGTACTGCAGCTCAGTCAAAAACGCTGCACGGCCACATTTCCCATTACAATTTGAATTAATGAATCGCAAACAATCTAAACACATGCAACAAATAATCCTTGATATTCAAGCGAACGACCAAGAAAAAAATATATGAATGTCTTTATTGTTTAAGATTGGGTCTGTGCGGGTGGGGGTGAGGGGGGGGGGGGGATATTTTGGATTAAAAACGAGGTAAAAATAAACACTATGGTATTGGGCTGATTTATCCTATTGGCCCTATTGCATGGCTAAAAGGTAACAGTTAATGAAAGCATGGGGGTTTGCTGTTGATTCGCACGGTTTGTGGTTAAACAGACTATGGGCAATGGCGGCGCTCTATTCATTCGAGCAGTTTCTGTGAGATGCACCTGCTGTTGTGAGTGTTGCGTTGAACCTGTGCGCGGTCACGTGAAGGGGGTTCATTTCCGACTAGGTCAGAATACGTCAGAACATCGATGCTGTTGACTGAGGCTAAACTGCTATCATTGTCAAAGAGGCTATGCATGAAGCATTACGGGGTTTATTCCAGGTGCAGATGTATGGCGACGTTGTGACATGTTAAGTAAAATAATAATACCATGCAAAACGACATGATAGGGTATGTTTTTAAGTGTTAATGGAGAGTTTCCCAATTTAGGCTTTGTGGATGGGAAAGCATTAATGGGGCATGTATTTCAATAAAAACAAAACAGTTGCATCATCTTTAAATTCTCTGTCATCATCATTACTGTTCTTCTTTTCAGAAAAGGGCATATAAAAGCTATGCCAAGGCATTGCCTGGTTTAAAAAGGATCGGCATCAGCTCTGTGCTGCTTCGCAAGATCATCGGATCCCTGGAGGTGGGCTGTGGCGTGGTCCTGACCCTCGTCCCGGGCAAACCCAAGGATGTGGCTAACTTCTTGTTGCTGCTAGTGATGCTGGCAGTTCTCTTCTTCCATCAGCTGGTGGGAGACCCTCTGAAACGCTACGCCCACGCTTTAGTCTTTGGCATTCTGCTCACCTGTCGGCTCCTCATCGCTCGCCAGAGCGACGAGCGTCCCGAAAGGGAGGAGAGTCGAGAGGAACCACACATCAATGAGCAGGAAAAGAACAAGGTCAAGCAGTCTTAGTGCATCACTTTGACTTAGGGCACACTTACAGGGAAGGAGGGAGCGTTGCAGTTGGCCTAATGCAGATTTTTAGAGGGGATGTCAGGTCACTAACAATAATCTCACATTGCCCCTGGTCCTATCCGGCGGGCTGACAGATACATCACTGGTTACACATTCACCTACTCTTCTGCACTCTTATTGTGATTTCCAAAACTCTTTTCCCATGTTGTCTAGTCATACCAATGGACAATCATAACTGTGGAAAATGTAATGGAATTTTTTCTTGTGTTTATTTATTTGACAATGAAGTGACTTGTTTTTATTTTCTAATCTGATATGTCTTTTTGTGAATCATGTCAGTTATAAATTATCTTTAGATTCAAACATTTGTTTAAGTATCCTTAACATTAATGATATAGGGAAAATGATACAAATCAGCCTTATAAAATATTCAACCAAGTTTTATTTGGCATAATGATTAGTAAATTTAACAACATGACATAAATTGGGAACGTATATTATTAGGTTCAATATCATTAAGTTGATCCTTATTTTAGAAAAAACATTTAATATCATTTACATTTTCTTAAAATGATATGCATCTCTATGCATGGGATTATCCATGATGCATAAACTGAAAATCGTATAATTACTCATTTCAATTTAAATATCCAATGCTGAGTTGCTATATGTACGACCGGAGGTGTTGTTTCTGTGACATGTAAGTCTATATTTTCCTTACAGAGAATTGGATGTTGCCTTTGAAATGGTTATTGTTTTTTTTGTACTATTAATTGTTAATCAAGTGTTATGTTTACATGTCACAGTTGTTTAATTTTGGTCTGAAAAGCATTCCTATTACAATTCTTCTTTGGGAATGAGGTCTGAGATGAAAATGTGTTTCAACATCGACTCTTTCTGTCAAATGAAATTGGCAAAATAAAAAAAATAACAAATAGAAGGAGAGACTGGCTATCTTTTTTTAAATATATAACTAAAAAATGCACCAAATAACTTTGGAGTTTCTGATTCATGGTTTTCGTACGTTAAATAGCTTAAAATATTGTTGCTTTATGTCAATAAAAAAATGCTGTCATTATCCATCTGATCTAAAGGTATTTGGGTAATTAGTGTGCATATTGCTAATTTGTGCACGCACAAGGTTATAGTTTGGAATTTAATGCGAAAATGCCAGTAGAAGTTATGAGCAGTTTGACATAGTATGACTACAACAACCAGCATGCCGCTCGTTGTTTGCGGATGCAATGCCATGTAGTGCGCAAGCGCACACCAAACGGTCGCGCGGAAGTTTGGTTTGAAAGAGCGAGGAGAGGGGCAGGCCGGTTATGTTTTTAACTTAGAAATGTGACAATGGAAGCAACACTTATCCCACCTATACCACCGGATTTAAATTCGTCGTCCTCAACAGATTCGTCGTCGACCTCCAATCGAAGCATTTGTAGGAGTTTGCGGGTCGCAGAGAAAGCAAAAAGAGAGAGCCAGGCGAAGGACCCGATTGTTGCTGCACTAGAGTACTTCTCAAAGGGTAGGCTGATGCTAACAACAAGCAGCAGAACGAGATACACCCACTTCACTCACATACATCTCATTCTTTCAACTGTAATGCTGTATTACTCTACCGATGTTAGTCGGTAGAGTAATACAGTAATCTTAGTTTATACATTCCAGTCAGAAAAGTTGAGCTATCCGATATTAACGGGTCACACACACAATCACACGAACACACACAGACACCCACAATACAGTAGTAGCTCGCATTAGAGGAACAAGATATGAGCGATCAGTAGGTCACTTTAACATAACCTTTTCCTTTTCTAGTTGAAAAAGGTACCCCGATCCAAGGAAATTATGAGTTGGAGAACAACCTTGTTGCGGTGGAGAGGGTGGCATACAGTAAAGGGCTTTCGCCAGAAGCCATCTCTGTTATGCTGGAGTTTGCCATGAGCCTCCGAATGGGTAAATACAGACTAACCGCTTTTGCCAATTCCAAGTCAATTGTATTTGTATAGCTTTTCATCACAGTTAGTCTCGAAGGGCTTTACAGGCTATGTATTTCTGAAACCATCTAAACCTAGCCTCAAAAAGGGCAAGCAGAAAGATCCCAAGGAGAAATCAAGGAAAACACCTTGAGAATAATCGCAGAATGGGGTATCGCTCCTTCAAGGGATCGTTAGGATTGCATGGGTGGCACAATGGGGATGTATAGTAGTATTACAAGCAAACATTTAAAGTATAATGAAAATAATATTGTCCATGGTAATGAGCTGCTGGATGGTGGCCGTCAGATCAGTCCGATCACTTCTCTACAAATGTCATCAACATGAATAACATTACTTGGGTACACAATGTATGGTTAGCTTACATATTGAATCACAGCCACTGTATCTTTGAGCTTATCAACTAATTATGTTAACCAGGTATGGTAAAGAACACTGACCCTCCTTATTACTCCCCCAGTTTAAATTGTTCTTGGCTGTTGTACTGATTGTGTACCTTTCCGGAGTAGGAACGAGGCCATGTGTACGGATACTGAAGTGCCTCCTCCCTTCCACTGTGGTTCCACATCAAGCTGTTGTGCGTGCAGTGGTGTGGCTGTGTGTTGGAAAATTATCGATCGCCACACAGGTAAGAAACAAGTGTCAGACCCAATCAGAATACAGGTTAATTAAGCGTTGTTGCTTTGTCATTTTTGTGTGGATATGTTGAGGAGACTTTTAAATCTATTTATACTTTTTTTTTTTTAAACCAACAAAACCCTGCCGTCATATTATCTTATAGAATATATTTGTTACGTATCATTTGCCTGTGCAAGTAGAGTAGGGTGATTTAAGCATGTTTCACACTTAAAGAATATATGTATACACATTTGTTGCAGATTTTTTAGGGGAAAATATAACTGCTCATTCTAAAAAAAATAACATGTTCTCTGTGAAACAATTTGGGCTGCCCTTTGAATAATTTAAAGAACATCAAAACGTTTTTTAGATAATCTGGTTTTGATTTGACATTAGCTATAGTTTGCTTTCCGCTTATTCAGATTACTGCTTCTGGTCAAATTGTGGCCTGCAGCTACAGATTCTTCTTGAGTTTATACAAATTTAGCAATAATGGCAATGATAGCAATTATTCATTTAAAATCTTAGACCGAAAAAGGTTTCATACAATAAGCAGAAATTGTTATTACTTGATAATAACAAAATACGATTATCCCATTATCAGAATTGTTGTTTATATATTTTCTGTCATTTTTTTATTGCATTTCTTACAGGTTCTTTTCATCAAATGGGTGCTGACTGTCTTTGACATGATTGATGCCAAAGACAATCTTCGTGCCATCTATGGCTTCCTCTTCAGCTTTGTAACTGAAGAAAATCTGGTAAGTGCAATAAAACATGAGGTCTACCTTGGTAAGTTCTCATGTGGAAGGTAACAAAACACTTTGGGGCAATGCCTTTTATAGCCAGTACGTGTCAGTATTTGCACTCATTTTGTATTAGTTGATGAACAATATTTCATCATATTTTGTAACAATATCCATACCTTAATTTTTCCTTGCACGCCATGGTTTTTCCTTCGTATAGAAAATTGCCTCAACTTTTTATAGTGCCCTTTAAAATTGTCCGAAAGCTTCTTATTTGATTTTAAAATTGAATTCTAACCATAGTGGGAGGTAAATGAAAGGCTTGATGGATGGATAGACGTAACCTCAACTGGTTGTAGCAAGGTAGCCTTTGTTGACTGAAGCAGGAGTTAATGATGAAATGCATTATGTTTCCAGTGTCCCTATATATGCCACCTACTTTATCTGCTGACCAGAAAAGAATGTGGTAAGTCATGTCCCACTTTATATAATAGTTCTGTAATAGTACCAAGTTTTGACAAAAAATTCCAGTAATTAGAAGTCTGTACTAACAGTGTTCTAACAGTAGTAGGGACTAACAGTAGGGCTGTCACTAACGATTATTTTAATAATCGATTAATCGGTCGATTATGTTTTCGATTAATCGATGAATCGGATAAAAAAAGAAACATTTGTAATTGCCGCATCTTTATTCAAAAACTGAACATTACTTCAAATTCACAGTGCAGACTAAGTGTAAAAACACCAGGTTATTGCTCCAACGTCCCGGAACTATTAAAAGTAATATTAAATGATAAAAAAAATATAACACAAAAAAAACATACAATGTATGATATACATTTATATATATACAGTATATAAGGGATGTCCATGGTTAACCGGTCAACAACAAAAACAAGTTTTTGCCAAAATCTCAAATTTCTCAAAACACATTAATCATATTACTGAGCCGACCTGAACACATCACATTTGACACTGGTTGCGACTTTTTTTAAAGCTTAATAGCTCTATATCCTGACGATTTTAACATGGATTTAAAAACTGGATTACTATTTTTAACTGACGGGACTTTCTACACCGTCCGGTTGTGTGATTACTACCGCTGCTTTGAATGACTGTTGATGCGACTCCGCGCCCGTCTGCACACCGTCTGCAGCAACAGCAGCTGACAGAGTTTTCGGTTGGACTAGACGGATACTGGGTTAACCCATTTGTGCCGGCTGCTGCGCGGCGCAACATTGTATCTACTAGATACAATGTTGCGCCGCGCAGCAGCCGGCACAAATTGGTTAAAGGAGTTTTCAACCCAAAGACAGTGGAGGAACACTTTTATATAGGCCTACAGTCCAGTGTTAAGATATGACCAAAATACAAGCTGTGGTCGCTCACACTAAAGCTCGCTGTGGGCGTGCATGAACCATGGCAACAGTGCCGCGCCTATCGCGCGACTCAACGAATCGATGACCAAATTCGTTGCCAACGCTTTTAGTAATAGATTATATTATATAATTGTTATAAATTTTATCGATTCGTTGTTGCAGCCCTAACTAACAGTATTGCTTGTTTTATCTAAGTGTAATAGAAATACATAAAATATTGACCATAGTTGTTAAATATTTTATAGCATATATATATATATATATAGCAGTATGCTGAAATTAAATGAATTATTTTCATTATTTTAACGTCTTCTTGGTCTCCGAATTAGCCTTCAACTGTTGACTGTTAAATTCTGTTTCCTGTTTACAGTGCGTCTTTTCCGAGTCCGAAAGCTACTGGAGCTGCATTCTAAAATGGTAAATCCCTTGCTGTTTTATGGGAAAAATAGACCTCAATGTCTAATGTAAACAATGTCAATATGAAGCCACTCATGAGTGAACTTCAAGATAAGTATTGGTATTTGTAATACTATGGAGAGGATTCAGGTAGATTGAATGTGATCAGCAGATCTGTTGCAGAAGGCTGTGGTGAGATGACTTGGTCATTCACATGCAAACTGACACAAACTAAGAGATCACTCCTAATGTGTGTCAGTTTGCATGTGAATGACCAAGTCATCTGGTGGACGGGTCCCCCTCTGAAAACAATAGCCGTTTTCAGACGTGTCCTCCGCATTTTCCCAGCATTTTTACATCTGGAGATTCGACCCTGAGAAAAAAAACAACCTGTATGACTACTCTACCCCAACCAATTAACAACAGCCAGTTGCAGTTGTCCAGTTCCCAATAAACTTATGTTTGGTTCTGTTTTGCTTGTACCTGTCCATATGAGGTTGACTCAGTTTTTGCTTCATTAGACCCTCCTATTGGCAGCTATACGGTGGCCTGCTTTTACTCTCCAATTAATGCATTATAATGGCCAAAGAACAAATATCGACTATAATACTCTGAAGACTATCAATTTGATCCGGGATAAATGTCTGTTTGGCCCGGCAGAGGACTGGCATCCCATTCTGCCCCCTGTGTGTCTCTCTTTGCTTTAATACTGTAGCAAGCTGGGAAAAGTTTCATCCCACTATAAGTGCAAGGAGCAAATTGACTGGATGGATTGTGATCCATTTCAATTGCAGGAGAAAAGAGTTGTCTGCATTTTGTAGTTATCTTCATATTTCTATTGTAACCTCATGTCACTAAACATTTTCTCTGTTCTCCTCAGGGCAAGCAACCATATCTTCTGCATCTGTTGTCGCTCTACAAAGTGTTTTGCCCAGAGTTGGTCACGCTCTCACTCAATTCACGAATAAGGGTGCGTCAACCGTCTCCTAGTCCTTATCAACTCTGGTACCTTCTTCTGCCCTCCAAGTCCCTCTCGCTCATCAATCTTCTGTCCCTTTTTCTTCTCAGGCCGGTTTCAGAAACCACAACGGTCCTTGGAAGTTGGCGTTGATTGCCATCCAGAAGAGAACCGCTGGCCGGGTCTCCTCCGACCTCCCTCTGGCCCTGCAGACCCAGGTGAAGGCCGGCTCGAGGAAAAGGGTAAGAAAAGGATCTTGGGTCAAGGGTGGTTTGATTCATGCATGCATCACACTGTTGCTAATTGGAAATGTGTGTGATGGAATTCACGGGTCAGTGGAGACGGCTGTGTGTGTGTGTTGTTGTTTCTTTTGCTTGATAAGTTATGGCATGTGAGACTCCCTCTGCTACAACCACACATCAGCATTCTACTTGAATAAACCTCTTCTCACGGTAGCCAGAATAAGAAAAAAGAGTAACCAGACATTACAGCACAGCATTTCATCATATGACTTCTCAGGATTGATTCTCATTCAAACATGATCTGGTTACGTCATGTTAAAAAGCCCGGTGAAGCTCCTTTTGAATTGCATGTTTGCTGACCTCCCTGGCCGCTTTCCAACAGAAACTGGGGCACATGGACCTGCCAGTGCTCACTGCTGTGGTCCAGAGCCAGAAGCAGACCAGCCTCAGCAAAATGGTTGTTCCTCTGGCCCACATCCAGACCTTTGTTCAGCTCTTGGAGAACCTGCATCTTATAGAGGTACATCTCAGTCAGTTCTATACCAACCTTTTTCTCTCACTGTGTCTCTCATATACTGACATGACGACTCCTACACCAACAATTTTGTATTTCTGCATGATGTAGTCAAATCTGGTCAAATCGAAATCTATATCTAAAATAACGTATTAGTGTCAATATTTATGTACCCCTTGAAGCCTTTCACTGTTATGACCTGTGATGATTATTCTGGCCACATGATGGTGCTGTGGCACCGGAAAGAACATTATTTCTGCTACTTTCTCTTTATTCCTGTCTCATACCAGTGCAGAGGTGGTTTCCAGCTGTCAATTTATGCTATCCTCTGGGTGGAGGGAAAGGAAAAACGCATCACTGCTCATCACTATTTTCCTTAATCTGCTTAGCGATAGCTTTTTTTATTAATTCTATGCAGTGAGTTATCAGATGGGCCATAGATCGGTTCTTAAGGGACAAGTAAGGGCACGCACACAGCTGTTTAAAAATGGCCCATAAAATAAATGTTTGTTTTCTTGGCAGATCCATTGAGATAATGCATCCAAACGGCTGATTTGAACAGGAACGAGGACATTTATGCGTAATGCTACATGAATCGCGCCTTCTCGGTTCCCTGGCAGGAGCATGATCAGTTCTGACAGTAATGGCACAATGACAGTAATGGCATTAACTCTTCCCTTGGACCGAGGACACGGAAACTGCCGATGCGCTCGGGTCGCCCAGACCTCCTCGTAGTTGATCGTCTGAATATAACTGCCTAGTCACGCCAGCGGCCCCATCATTCCTTCCCTTTTGCCAAATCAATTAATTGTCACAACTTGAATAATTAGTTGACCGTGTCAATGTCTGAAGACGTGTCTCACTGATTGGCCTAATTATAGTTCATGTCGTTCTTACTTTAGAAAAGAAGGCCTCTGAAACTTTTAAGAGTACGAGTGCCGTAACTTTCCCTGCTCCTTTCGGACAGCCATGGTTTTCCTAGAGGTTTCATGGCGTTTCTCCATCCTCTCATGCCTGTTGTTGGGTTGTTGAGCCACCTGAATTGCGTGGGAGGTCTTGTGACTAGCCAAGGTGATGATGGTGTGGGGTGCTGTAACGGAGGGGCCAGCAATTTGCGACACAGGACCGCAAACGTGAATCACACATACCTTGACTGTGATTGGCTGGCGATGGCAAACCACTCTCTCAGCACCGGGGACTCATTGAGTCCTAATTGGTGGATGTGATGGAACAGACTGTGAGAAGCACATTCGTTTGACAATAAATATTTTAGTACGAACCAAAGCCATGGCTTCATTTACAAGGTCTGTGAGTGGCAGGATGATCGCCCTGACTGTTTATGCCTCGTAACAAGCAGGAGGGGATGTGCCATAGTGTTGGCTGTGTTGGTACACAAGCAACATGGGGATTAGTGGAGTGCTACAGAATTGGCCCGGCAGCGGATTGATGGCGAACTCTATGAAAGTAAAGCAATCAGACAGTTGTTCGGTAGGTGCACTAATCTCCGGGTTTGAGTCAATTAAGTGCATTGAGCAGCCCCACACTCTCGACTGAAGAGTGAGTGAGAGAAATGCACAGTTTGCGTTTGTTATTTTACTATTCACTATTTAGTCGTTTTGCAGTCGTTTCATTCCATACGACTTGCAGTGATTCCAGGGCTGGGTATCTCTCTGACAGCTTCCTTTAGGCAGGCTGCAGACCCTCGAAACGAGAGTCTGCAGCCCCCCCCCCCCCCCAGTTCCCCCACTGTACGACATGTCTGCCTCTTGTTCTTTCCCTTCTACTCAATATTTGAAATGACTGACTGCTCGCATTATTGCGCAGGTATTGCATGTTGCTCAGATCTTTTCCCCTCTACGTCTTTTGGTCAGCTACCTGCTCAGATGGGCTCTCTGCTAGGCTCCGGTGTGGCACTTCACTTCCTCGACTGCGTTCAGGACGAGTCGGCCTTTCTACGCCTCAACTTCTGGCTCGGCCACTCCCTACATGAAGGTGTGTGTGTGTGTGTGTGTGTGTGTGTGTGTGTGTGTGTGTGTGTGTGTGTGTGTGTGTGTGTGTGTGTGTGTGTGTGTGTGTGTGTGTGTGTGTGTGTGTGTGTGTGAGAGACACCCTGCTAAAGAACCCCTTACCAAGTAACAAGGTGAAGCTCACCCTGTACTTAACCCAAAGCTCTATCTAGCACATCAAAGGGACGTGTTGCATTTAGGGAAGATGGAGGCAAACATTTTTATTTTTTTTTACATGTCCCCCCCCCCCCCCCCCCAGAGTTTCTGTTCTGTGGCCACGGCGGAGTGTCTCAAGGTTCAGACGAGGCGGTCCTGTTTCTGGAGCGGTTGCTGTCGACGCAGAACTTTCTCCAGGTGTGCCTCGCCCCCCCTCTGTCCCTGGAACCATCACACACACCACACCACACCACACCACACCACACCACACCACACCACACCACACCACACCACACCACACACACACACACACACAGCGTTGTCATCCTTCCACCGTTCTCCTGGTTATTATCCAGTGTGGCAGTCGGTGGTTCCGGTTACACTCTGCAGTTACTCGCTCTCCTTGTTAATAAGAGACACATTTTAGTTCCCAGTGTCTCTCACTCGTCTCTAACCCTTTCCTGTTCGCTCCTGCAGGAGGGGTTCTCCAGCGTGGAAGCCTTCCTCTACAAGTTCCTCAACGTCTGGGACGGCTCCCTCCTCCGCCCACAGATCTTGGCCCTCCTGAGCAACCTTCCTGTGGTGCCCAGCTCCTGTCAGTATTGCCTCCCTTGCTCTCGTCTTATCAGCGCCTGGCAGTCTGCCTTCCGCTCTCTCTCTCCCCCTCGCTCTTTCTGTCTCTGTCTGTCTCTCTCACTCTCATTTTTGTCTCTCTTTCTCTCTCTCGTTTTTGTCTCACACAACCGGTCTGTCTGTATCACATTGACATTAAGACACAGAAACACACTATTATCACGGCACAAGTTCAACCTCACAAAGCCCCCTAATTAAGATGCCGACACATGGCACAGATGGAGGGACCAGTCTATGCAGTTCTCAGGGGAACGCATGCAATCATATGCCTGGTGCAATTGTAATCCTCCCTTCTCTCTCTCGCAGGTATCAGCAGGCTTCTGTCGGAGCCACTGATGCAACTGTTCTTTACATCCACGGTGTTCTTCAAGGTAGGCCGCGTGGACCCACTTCCTCTCCCCAGAGAGGAAGAGACATGCGCACATGCATACACAGACACACACACACAGAAGGATCTAACATGCCGTTCGTCACAGACAGACCAGCGCTGTGATTTAACAATGAACTCTGTTGCCATGTGGTATACATGAAGGGCTGCATGCTGGGTGTGTTTTCGTATGGATTTTTTAAATTATTTTTTCTTTGTTGTAATTTTCTTCCTTTTTTCCCCTTTCTTTCTTTTGCTCTCTTTCTATATATTGTGTCTCGTCTCCAGTGTGGCCTGATAGAATCTCTGAACGGCATGCTGGTGAAATGGCTGACCTGGCACTCGGTGCACGCTCTGGAGGACGGCCGTAACGTTGACCTCGACACGTCCATGTGAGTCACCCACCCCCGCTCCTACCCCATAAAAACTCTGCTACAGGGCTCGTACATCACAATGCATCATGACATTTTTCTTTTTTCGGCAGTACTCCGGCATATTGAGAGGGCACAAGAGAGTTGTAGTAGTGTAAAAACCCTAAATCAATACAAATATATGGAGGCTAATTATTTTTATTTTGCCATGTATTTCGCTTATTTTATTTTGGTTCCCTAGAGTAGATTGAAGTTCCTGCCCTGTGCTTCCCTTCTCTGCAAATAACTACACACACAACTACAACTACAACTTCATGTGATTGGCAGCCTCATTTACCTTTTGTTCCCTCTAAAGGAGGCTATTTCATGAACATCCATTGTTTTCTCCTTGCGCATAATTGAGTCATTCTTTTTGAGCGGTTTATAGACGATATTCTGAGATCTTATTTTTGTACCTCAAGCATGAATGTTTTCAATTGGAAACGTTAAAATTATATCCATATTCAGCTGTTCCTCATTAAATCAATGACCAGACGCAAGTGGGCTCTACTCACTTGCGGTCACCAGATCCGCTCCGCTAATGATCATCGCTCCACATTGATTTATGAACACTTCATATTAAACCAAAATGACATTCCCCTAATCAATATTAAGGATATTTAGTGCACATCCAATAAACTTGCAAAATTCGTGAGCCCACCCAAGTAGCAGTGGTCAGTGGCAGGTTGTTGAAAGTATTTTAATTACCTGCCTCTGAGTCTAGTGCTGCTTTTGGGTCATTTTGTTCTTTGGCATAAGAGGGTACAACTGCTGAAGGAGCAAATGGCTCAAGGAAAGCTCCTCTGATTAGCTCCTTGTGTCTTTTTACTTATAATGGTCCTTAATTGTGTG
This sequence comes from Pollachius pollachius, assembly GCF_949987615.1. Lineage (NCBI taxonomy): Eukaryota > Metazoa > Chordata > Actinopteri > Gadiformes > Gadidae > Pollachius > Pollachius pollachius. The sequence continues at coordinate 8,966,209 of NC_136943.1, forward strand.
TGTGTGTGTGTGTGTGTGTGTGCACGGGCATCTGTCAATGCATGGGTGTATCTGTGTGCATCTGTTTGGGGGTGTGTGCGTCTGCCTGTTTGTATGTGCATACCTGCGTCTAAGTTTATGTGGCTGTGTGTGTCCATGTGCATGCATCTGTTTGTGTTTACTTATTTTGTGTGCGCGTGTCTGTGCATGTGTTTCTCTGTGTGAGCACATCTGCATGTGTGTTTTGAGTGTGCGCATGCTTTGCAAGCGAGACCCATGATTCCGTCTGTTAGAAGCAATGTCACTGTCATGGTTCGGGCATTGTGTGTGTGTGTGTGTGTGTGTGTGTGTGTGTGCACCAGGCTCATGACTCTCCGTTGTCCTCCACCAGGAACGTGAGTCGGTCCGGGTTCATGCTCTCTGTGGGGGAGCTTGTGCGTTTCGTGGGGCGGCTGGCCTCCCTGGGGCTTCAGCTGGAGGGCTGTCACTCCCTGCTCCTCAGCTTCGTCCTGGACTTCTACGACACGGTAATGACACTGACATTGATGAATGAGTGGCGCTCCCTCTCCGTCTGCAGACGGGGATGACACATCCCCCTCTAGAGAGAACACCCATTCGCTATGGAGCACTGGAGTGACTTTGCACCCCATGGCTCTCACAAAATAAACCCTGTGGTTTTCCCGATGTTATGACGCTATATTGTGTGTATTAAGTGTGTGTGTGTGTGTGTGTGCGTGCGTTTGTGCGTTTGTTCCCTCCAGGTGTGTGACATATTCCAGAAGTATGGGCTCCCCCTAGTGGTCATGATCCCGCCCAGCGTCTTTTACCTTGCCATGTTCGCCTTCGACCCCGTCAGCGTGGACCGACTGGCCCAGATCATGTACAGGTGCTGCCCCCTGATCACGTCTCCCACCCCCAACCGCCTGTAGCTTCCGCTGCCTGTCTTCTTGGCACCTTCCTCTTATTCACACCTTTTGACGTGGTGTACCAAATATCACCTCACCACCACCCCACCCACGCTGGGTCCGCTGAGCACAGTGGCGGGCCAGATGGCATTTGGGTCAGAGAAATCAGGGTGTGTGATGCCGCTTCAGTGGATCTGACATGTATGATTGATGATGGCGAGCGACAACGCCGCTCTACGCATGGAGAATGTCTAATTGCGTTCTCGGTGGCTGCGTCGCACGCGTCTTACCATGTCAACTAATTGACGGCGGCCCCTCGGGGAGGATGAAGGATCTTTTTGTTGTTTGTTTCAACCAAAGCTAAACGTGAACACGGCCTGATGAACCAACATGCCCTTCCTTCTTTGTCTCTAATGACGCGTATAGCGGAGGCTTGTGACCTACAGCGTTAAATCAGGTTTAGTTCGCAGCAAACAATCATGTAAACAACACGCCAATATACACAGCAGCGCCGCTGAATTTTTATTCGAGATCCTTCTGTTTTCTGCTTTTTTTTTTCTAGGTACAAGATTAACTTGACCGCCGCCAAGAAGCAAGAAAAAATGACTGGGGTAATAATCTAACTTTTTTCAGTGGAGAATATTATATTTTTGATTTAATTGCTTCTCTTATTATTTTCTTACATGTTTTGTTTAAGGAATAGCAAATGCATTATTAAACAGCAAATCGTGATTACCTCTATGTTGTAAATGTATGAAAACATCTGTGCAAGACACAGAATATTTTGCACACTGGGGAATTTCAGTCCCAGACTGTGGATAAAAGATTTTCACCTTTTTCCCACTTAAAAATAAATTAGTATGCATATATCCAAAATGCATAACTTTAAAAAACTTGTCTCTTGGCTCAGCAACCGGCATGCAAATGTATGGGCAATGCTCATGGAAACAGAAGCTATTTCCCATAATATTAAGATTGGACAACTACCAGGACATAAAGTTAGCTTAATGTTCCAGTACAGCCTTCCCCTCTTGTTCCACTCCCCCTGTTAATTTAAACCTCCAATGGATATAGAGAAGACTTCTCTTGGTTGATAGAGCTGTCTTTTTTTTTTTTTAAATTCTGCAGACTTTTGAAAGTACACTCATGTTTGACAAAAAATGTATGGCTGCAATGAAAAAAAGTTCAAGATTTAAGTATCTCTTTAAGTCATAGCTAAAATCGATTTATGTCCAGTGTTTATTTTTTTAGATGTAAAATGGAGGGCAGTATTGATGTATGGGTACCGGGTTCGATCCTGCATATCTGCAACCCACCTGTCGCTCCCCTGAGCCAGGTGCCTGAGCCCTGCCTGCTCGATAACCATCTGAATTCACCGCGGGTTGCTTGGATAAAAGCGCCTGATTCATGACAAGCCATCTGAATAGAATATTGTAACATGTATCCATTCTGCCTGTGCGCTTTTACAGCAGGCATTTCACATCAGCCGCCAGACTTACCAGGAGTTCAACCACTACCATGTCTTCATGGTCAACTGCCTGTGGAACTCCAAGATTTTCCAGCCGGGAGACGACATTGAGCTGAGCGAGGAGGTGCTGCACCAAAGTGGAGTACCGCGGTACTGGGCCAGCTTCAGCCTCACCCACCACCCGGCCTTCCACTGCTACGCTATCGACTTCCACCACAAGGTGAGTGCTGTTTGGTGGCGATTATATGGCCTTCATTTCTTTTTTAATTTCTCTTTTTTGTTGTTGCATGTTTACGTTTGTTTTGCTTGTCTGCAAGTGAAAGGGTTTTGTTTATCCCTGGGCCGATATGGACCCAGACCAAAAAAAAGAGACTAAACAATACAAACTATAACAAAAGAAAAACATGGCCGATTTGGCTAAATGGGAATGCGGTTCCGCAGTAGCAGTCAGCAGCTTGGTTAATATGAGAGGCGGACTGGACAGGGAGACAGATGTGGTAATACTGCATCTTTCATAGGAGCTACATTAATACAGAAGTACATTTTATTATTCATCTGAGCCGTGCCAGATTGGGAGTTTTTTTTGCATGCTGTATAATCCACATCCCCGGTCGATCTGGGTCCAACGCCCAGCTGTGGCCTGCTGAGGTCTTTAACGGAGGTGGTCTAACCATGCATATTCATCACTCCCTTTGTCAGTGTTGGCCGGAGAGGCGGGACGTGGACCTGAAATCCATTCATGTACGTAGGACATCTCTCTCTCTTACTCTCCCACCCTCATTTCTGCCCCGTTGTTTAATAGACTTGAGGTTCTGAGATGTAAGCTCCATGTTGGGCATTCATATTTAATACTTTTTTCCCCCTTTTTGTCTAATGATCATTGATCCTTGATCCTTATCTTCCTTCTGTGTGTGTGTGTGTCTGTGCAGCATTTGCAGCCGTGGGGCTGGTATCTGGAGTATCTGTTCACGCAGGGCTTTGATGGCCTCCGAAAGTTCATTCAGAGCAGCGTCAGCACCGACACCACCAGCCCCACCAGCAGCCAAGGACCGTAGGACGTGAACCAGCGCTGTGGGACAAAAGAAAAGACTTGTACATAATATCTCATATCTGACGATGGAACCAATCCATTAATTGTTGTTGTTTTTATTTTTATTTTAATTTGTTTATCCTGTTTTTTATGGATACGTTTGCGAATCTTTTATTTCATCTGCCCTTCTTTCGTAACACTTATTCGTGGTTAAACCAGCCAATAAACCAGCTTACCGCTGTTACTGATTTACTTTTCAAAATCAGGCTGTTGTGTTTCGTGACATTGAAGACTGCAGTGCTTCAAATGGACGTAAACACACACACACACAAGAAAACATATGAGTAGGGTCACATTTGTGACATTGTGAATATAGTTCCTGTTTAGCACTCAGTTTCACTTAGGAACCCATTATAGGCCAAATGGTCACTATCCAGCGCAGTCAGTTGTTCAACCATCTGGAACATGACATTTTCCCTTTCAATTGAGGGACCCATCTGGATACTGAGTAGCACCCTGGCACAGCTACCTGCTCACATGTAGCATGCAAGGAAATCCATGGTATGGGAGTTGTATGCATCATATTTTCTCCAGCATGTGTTTAAATATCGTGACTGAAAGGAGAGTCCAGGGAAAGCTTGCACAAAATGTTAATTGTGTATGGTTTTAAGTGATGCTGAATTTGCCATAATATCTGCATAATTGTTGTGTCATGCAATTTTGTGTAATTATGTACAATGATCATCCATACATCATATTTCAGTACCTTCAACCAAAAAGGTGTTAATGATAAATGTAAAGACGGGCGTAACTGAAGCTAAACTTTGCACTGTGATGCTCATTTAAATGGGGCCACCTTAAGCATTCTACTGATGTCAACGTCAGCGAGAGAGCGACCCGCTGCTCCGCTCCGTGCTTCAGTTTGCCGCCCCGGCCGGTCTGCTCACTTTGCTTCCGTCGCCTTACTTGCAAGTAGCTCTTTATTGGACTCTGGAAGATACACGTTTACTGGAACTGTCTGAGGCGACCACTAGAAATCTACTAGCCTAGCCAGTAAGACAAGGTAAGAAAACCCAGCAAGTCGTGTAGTCCTATTTTTTTGTGAAGTCCAGAACAAATAATGTTGCAGTCGAATCGAATAAAAAACGTATTTGTATTGTGATTCGAGGAATTGTGTGTTCAGGCGTCGTGGTAATTTTTTGTTGCAAAGTGGTTGTTGCTATGCACAGGGAAATAAGATGGCTCTAATCAAGGATGTCCGTCACTTGCGCACAACGCTGATGGAGGTGGCAGCTTGGGGTTTACAGCAGCCCGCCAGTGTGATGGCTGATGCCTCCAAAGTCATCGTAATAACTAGTTCCCGACAGCGTGCGGCTGTGGTGTAAAGCCGTGCATAAGTGAAAACCGTGTGTAACGAAGATGGAAGAAACACGAACTTAACCTGAAATTAAATGCCGTTCCTGCCTCCCCCCCCTGCACTCAAGTTTTTTTTTTTTTTCTGAAATTCAGTTGCATTGTATATGTTCATGTTTTGAGTGTTCGTATTACGTTCATTTACTTCAATTGAATTTGCCTGCGCCCGCCGATTACTTGCTTTTCACACGTTTACTGTGCGCAGTGGTCGCACCATTCTTTAGATCGGAGGAATTTGCTAAGTTTATCTAGCGGTTTTCCCTGCAGCTTAGGGGACGTTTCTGGGCGTTTGCTTTACCTGCTTTGGTACAGCTGAGGTTGAAGGGATGAGGGACTGGATCAGGCACGTGTACGACGTGGTTCTGCAGGGTTGCGGCTTGTCGCTGCTGGGGAACTCTCGGTGGTCTACGACCACTACGAGAACCTTGGCTTGCGTCTAGGAGGGGACCCGCACGCACCGCATTTCATGAGATGCAGATCTATTGTTCAATGGTCTGGTTCCAAGTATTGCTGTTCAATGGTTCAAAGTATTGCTGTCTAGACTAGACACGAGTTTAAATAAATTAATATGACTCAGGTTTCCCATCAAGAATTTACTGAAGAATGACGATTTTTTTTTTTTTGGCGGGGGGGGGTGGGGGGGGGGGGGGGGTCTTGTTAAGGAGCAGAATTAATGTCAAGGTCTATGTTAAAGTCCTCCTGGACCTCTGTTACCCAAGTAGTAGCCTAATTAATGTCTCTCTGGCAAAGAGAGAGACGTCAGGACGTTCCTGTTAAAGACATTTCCTCCACCAATGAAAATGGATCTGGAACATATGCCACATAAGGCCTATGGATACTTTTATTGTTATTATGATTAATTCCTAGAGCAATATAATTTGACCATGACCAAGAACGAGACTCAATCCGTTATTCTGTGCTGTTCGATTTCCATTTTTTTGTGCTTTGTCTGCAGGCAGTTTTACCACTGCCTCTAAGTACGCCACTAGTTTATCAATACAATCTGGGTTCCTCAAATCACATGATCAAAACATCCCTGTGACTTAATTACTGCTGCCAAAGTCATGACCCTATTGATCACTTGGCTCCTCTAGAATGGACCGTATCAGGTCCTTGGCCATTGCTTAGTCATAATGAGTTAATGATATGTGTGCATGAAAGTAATGAGCAAAGCCTTGCATTCAATTGAAGTCAGACAAATGGAATTGTGCTGCAGAAGCAGTCTATACGTCTGTTATTTCAATATATTGAACTATAAATTGCATTCCACTTTTCTTGCCCAAAGGGGCATTGAGGAAGCCATCCATCCAGTGTCATCAATCTCCCTGTGTCCACCAGTAACAAGACATGTTAGACCCTGCCAGAACCAGAACTAGAACACAGAAAAAATAGGACCAACAGAGTCTGCATGCTGGCAAAACACGCGCACACGCCCCTTCTCTGAGGCCCAGCTGGACGGATTGTGTTGCACCTTGGAGCGCCATCGTCAGCAGAACGCGCAGGCCGTGTGTTCGGTCAAGCGGACGGTAACACCACCATCACCACCACCACCCAGAACCCTCCCCCACCCCCTGCTCCACTCCACACCCATCGCCCTCACCCCAGTGGGGGGGCGACGGCCAAATGGACGGATATTGGAAGCTTGGGATTTCAGAATCCATTTGCCAACTCCATAAATCCCCGGCACATCCACACTGCCTCCCCTCCCCTCCTCCCACCTTCAAGTGTGTGACAGTGATACTCCCCCCCCCCCCCCCCCCCCCCCCCACACACACACACACACACACACACACACACAAACACCTTCCACACTCACTTACCCGGCAGGGGGGAGGGCGGGAGGTGTCATTTCTAGAACATGCGACCAGTGGTGACCAATGCTTTCCTATTAGCATTTAAACGCATCGCTGTCGGCCGCTCATCAACAGGAAATGACACCTTTTTTACGCTGGTTATTAACTGTCCTGTCACCCCAACCCCCACGCCCCCTCCCCTATCCTGCCTCACTCTGCTACGGTTGAACAGCTTTGAGGTCCTGTTCACCGTGGCCACTGTGCCTTTAAACGGCAAATCCTCTGTAGAAAGGGTTCCGGTGGTGGTGGTGGTCAGGTGGTGAAGGGAGTGGTTCTGAAAGCGTAGATGTGTTTGATTTCTTCTCCTCCATTTGCAATGTGTAACGATGTGGGTGAGGGAGAGGGTGGCTAGAGAGTCATAGAGAGGTTGGTCTGCACAACAGGACACCAGAACAACTTCAAGAACACCATGTACGCAACACACACACACACACACACACACACACACACACACATTTTCTCGCATAAGAGTGTGTGGGTTCTGGTGTGCTGGTCGTTTTCCTCTTAGTGTGATTTGGTGCATGTGGTTGCCTTTCTGTGACATGGCTTTTCTGCCAGTACTTTCCAGTGTTTGGGGGTAAGAGGGTGCAATGAAGGGAAGGACGGTGTGATGAAGGAAAATTCATTTTCCCCCAGAAGTGGCTATGCTGTCTGACCTAATTGTCCAAATGTTGTGAAGTACAGATGGTTCTTTGTTTTTTATTTTTTTATCTGGCTTTTGGGGACGGATGTATATTTTCATGCTTGGACAGATTTGCTTTATCTCTGCTCTAGCAAATAGGCCAATATGAGCCGTCTTACAGCCGGGTCCCACACATGGAACACACAAATAGAGGCATCTTGTCTTCTATCACTATGTTGGTCTCATGTTCCTGCCATTAGAAACCTGTTGCCCTGCACAGGTTCTGCTGCTTTTATTTCCAACAGGGAATGGGATGCATAATTGCATCCTCGGCAATCAGCCGCTTTAAGCTTTGTTCTTTAATCACACAGTTTAGCCCGTATTCGTGGAGGTCCTGATCACTGCCAGCATGCTTGATGTGCAGCTATTCAGGTCGAAGCTCTCAGCCTGCAAGAGGCACTGTGGTCAATAGCATTACATCAGCCGGGCACTACAGTGGCTCTCCCTCTAATTTGACTTAATGGCTTTGATACTGTGTGCTGCAAACTTTTAATGGATGCTGCTGCTGAGTGCTGCTATGCCAGAGATCAATTTAAATCAGTAATGTCGGCCCGACCCGGATGAATGTCTAAAAAAGTTCCCGCTTCCATGTTTATTCAGGGGGAATGAATAGTTTGCTCTTCTTCTGTTTGTGTCTGTTCTCGGTGTGAGGGGGCCTGAGAGTCGGGCGCATGATCGGACTTCTTCTGCTCTGGCTGTGCTGTTGTGTCTGTGTTGGGGCTCAGAAGCTGGCCCGATGCCTCTTAATATGCATAGTGCATTCAGCGGACCTGGTAAAGAGGATGTGGACTCAGCAGAGGAACAGTGGGTGTAGAACTTAATATACATCACACAGCTTGTTTTGATTTAGGAAATTGCCTTTGGTCCTTTTTTCGGGTTTCTTTAATGTTTCAGATAAATAAAATGAATCGTTCTTATTAGCTAATCGAAAAACCTCCTGTCCAGAGGCAAGGTGTTTTTTTTATAACACACACACCCAACCCACTATCCGATATCAGAGAGCAAGAAATCTGCTAAAACCGTACTTTGGCATGCTTCCAAGCATCGTCGTCCTCCAATGAGACAGAGAACAGTGCTCTCCTCTTTCCTCTTTCTTCCTGGCAGATGATATATAGTCTCTTGATGCATGGCCGTGACTGTCAAATCAGTAGAAATGCATTTTAAACCTGCACCGTGTCAAGCCGTCACGTTTGTGCCGCCGTCCCAGTATTGTAGCGCTGAGGGATGTAGGAGCACTGTATGTGTTCACTGTAATCTATTGCAACGATGCTTTGCAGACGTAGCGAGCGGCCCCGCCGTCAGAAAACCAGAGGGACCTGGCTTTGCGCAGTCGGAATCTGTCAATCTTTTTAAGACTTTACATGAGCCACGGCTGCTTGAGCTGTCTCACAGAAGCCCAGGAAACTGGCTTCTTTTGTCAGACGAACCAACAGAGAGGCTAATGACAGATTAATGTTAGACAGCATCTATAGAAGAGTTTGCTAACCCTTTTCCCTGGAGAGGGCGCCTTCTATTTGACTCAGGATGGATTAACTAAGCCTCATCGCGATGCTCAGCGTTATTGACTCGAGTGAGGTAGATATTCCGATTTCAATACGACATCCCTCTCCTGTTAACTAGAATGAGACAGGTTTTGTTGGGAATTAACTACAAAAGAGAAAGAGGCACCCGAAAGCACTGGCGTCCCAGCTTGTCCAAAATAACTGGGATGGATCAGTGTGCATGTCGTGTGTGTAATGCAAGTGCACGTCAGTCGGCTCTCTATACAGCTTTAAATGGGACGATGAGGTCGTTTTTCAAAGCTGGGTATTTCCCCATTCGAGGGCCCTAATGGTAGTTTCCCAGGCTTTATGATTTATCAAACGTTAAAGGTCAATCTGGCTGGATGCAATTATATCCTGCTTGCTAAAATCCTTTTATTTGGTCCAGCACTCGAGTGTCAGTGCTCCATTAAAGGCATATGTCAGTATGTGAGTTGTGTCCTGAAGCATTCATTTATTCAATGAAGTGACATTCACCACCAGAGCTGGGCCTGCCCCTGATGCCTAAATGCATTCTGAAGTTCAGGAGCTAGTAAGCATGTGCCAAGAATAGAGAGCACAGGCACACGCACACGCGGCATGCACACACACACACACACACACACACACACACACACACACACACACACACACACACACACACGTGCGCGCACACACACATGCGCGCACGCACACAGACACACACACATGCGCACACACATGCGCACACACACACACACACACACGCACATACAAATACACATAGGCGCACAGGTGCACACACACAAATGCACGCATACATACACACACACACACACACACACACACACACACACACACACACACACACACACACATCATACACAATGTGTGAGTTTGGGGTAGATGTTGGATAGTGGCTGAGGTGTTTGACTCCAGGCAAAAGGGTTACCCGGTTCCTTAATATCAACAGCTTAACCTTCGTCTTAACCTCCACCTAAGAGTTGTTTGAATGGAAAGATCATTGCCAAGAGATCACTGGATCTGGATGACACCCCAGTTCTCTAAGTGCATCTCAACAGTCATTCCCTCTTTTCTCAATCTACCAAACCCTGTTCCCATCAGTATAGCTGTAGACCGTTTTGCCTATTTGACAAACATCAAGGGTCATCAACATATCAAATATGGCCAGGTTATGCTTCCTAATAATAGTGTGTAAATATATATATATATATATATATAATATATTTGTGTTTGGGCTTTTATTTTAAAATACTTTTTTGGTTAAAAAAGGTGTAGTAGTGTTGTAGTAGTTCACCCAATCTGTCTTGTTATCTGGCAGTTTTTAGGTTAATTACTGTGGCTTAAAAGAGTTCAACCTTCTCTCTTCCTATGCAGACCACAGACACTAGTTTATGTTATACCACGAAAAGAAGTCTACCCCCTTCCAACAGACTCTGAGTTTCTTTGAAATTGACATCTCAGTCCTCGATTTTATTTGTCTATACCATGTAATACTGCAAAAGACAAAGGCAAACACAGGCAAGTTTGAGACTAAAGATAAGGTTTTGTGCCACCCAATGTCTTTACTTTTAAACTTTCAATGGCAAAAGGTGACAAAGCAGATTGTTTTATCTCTATACTCTAGCCTGGCCGGTATAGCATATAACAACAAGAGAAAAACAAACCAAAAAGCTGAAAATCTCTAGAGATGACTGAGCCGATTGCTCTCAATCACACATCGCCATCATGTGGGATTACCGAGTGAATCCATAGTCTCATCCACGCCCAATACAGCCAACAGTTGTACTTTGCTCTTCCTCACACACTTACAGAGGCAATGGGGCCCTGTGATCTGGACCGAAGCCCGATGATTCACAAGGCTACAGAGCAGCGCCAGGCCATTGACTGCCTCTCACATTCCCTTCAATTGGTGGTGTTGACCTTTGAGTATGTCGCCACTTAGAATCTCTACTTTAACTAAAATAATCACCCAGTTGATTGAACCGCCCTTCTCAAATGTCCCACCTAAAAGGATCTCAGCCTTTTCAATTTCTTTCTCTGTTGCTGCAAAGGCCTCTTCCATGATCCCCCTCCCCAATTATTAGAGTTTGATGTCCAGCTAGTGGCAGAACAAGATGTAGAGTTTGTCTGGTAAGTGTTCTGGTTTTATTATGTTTAACACATACATCCCTCCTCAGTGGTAACAGGCAGAGCTGTGAGTATCACAGTAAAACCAATGGGTGCGAAGACTGTAAACAGCCCAATGCTCTGCTATGACAATGAGCCCTGCATGTTCCCATTCTTGGCAGTGTGAAACCATTTCTTTCCCACACAATGAGATGGGCAAGTGCTTCATGGCGTTTAGCTGCGGTATGACTGAGTGAGATTTGAACTATCTGGCTTGGTGGATCTCCGTGCATTGCAAATGAGGCAGTGGGAGGGAGAAGAATGTACGCTGCAACACTTGGCGCTTCCCACTCAGTGGGATTTTCATGAAAGTATCGTCTTATTTATTTCTCCTCGTTTAGGGATATTTTCAGTCGGCTGAACACAAATTAAGATTCACAGTATACACACCACCGAATACTGTATACGCCACCACTCGGTTCTATACAGATATGAAGCAACTTCTATATATGGAAAGGAAGTTGTGTGGATTTTTGCTAGAGACCCAGGCATGCAAACCAATGAGGACATACTTCTGCCACGTATTTCAAGTGTGACCCCCGCCCTGTCTCGTGGCTTGGGATCGTGATCGCTGTCACACAGATTAGAGGATTCAATGCATGACTCGGGTTTGGGTTGGAAATACTTATATGAATGTCTTGTAAACACTTCAGCCCTTATTTTCCCACCTGAGGTTATGCTGGGGGGGGCAGTAACACAATCCCATCATCTTGATCTTTTGGGGTTAAGTTTTTAACTTCAAAGACTACAAACTTCAAATACCTCAGTTCACTTGATGTAAATAATCGAGTGATAGTTTGTTGTGATGTGAGTGGTTGCTTTAAATATGAAGGAATACAAAATGAAGATGCACGCAGGCATTATCTACCGGAAGGCCCTGGAACAGGGAAAATCTGATGCAGAGAAGGTCTCGACAGGATAGATCTTTGATATTGGCACTGCGAGATAGCAAATGTGAACTTCCAATTAGAGAGGTAGAGAGAGAGAGAGGTAGAGAGAGAGAGAGGTAGAAAGAGAGAGAGGGTGAGAGAGAGGGAGAGAGAGGTAGAGAGAGAGCTAGAGAGAAACACAGTTGTCTTGAATTATCCTTGTTGATACAAAGTGAATAAAATAGAAGAGGAGGGTAGAAATTACGCGTGCACATTATTTGATTATTTCAAAACAGACTTACGGGTGGACGTTCTTGTCACAGTGGAAACGTCTAGGGACAGACGAAAGGCACCCTTGTTGTCATGGTTTCAGATGGATATGGACACTGTTGCTTCTGTAATTTTCCTTGCCTGCAATCATGAAAAAAATACATTTGTAGAAACGTGTTCTTTGTACAAAACTTTCATCTTTGCTTTGGACTGTAAGTGCCCCCTCTTTGCAGGAGTAAAAACCGATTATTTTTTTGGTTCAAGGCACAGTGATGCCTTCTACTGTGTTAAAGTGGCAGTGTTGTTATACAGTGGAGACGGCCAGTAGCCAAACACTCACAACACACTGCTGGCAAAGCGAGATGGCAGAGCCCTTGGTGTTCTTCAGGATGGCAGCATTCAATGAGGTTCGGGAATGATGATGAAGAAGATCAAGATGTCAGAATGGGCCTTGGCACTAAAGCCCTCCACGATGAATCCTTTTGTGCAGTCCATACTCAACAGCCCATCATTGATAAGCCTTTTTCACAGTAAGTCTCAGCGTGTGTTAAAAGTGTGTTGCACTGAACAGGAACCATTTGATTATTAAACACCGAATTGCAAGGGACTGAGCCTCACATGCTGGGCTCCTCTGCCGGTTTGACTTGGCTTTAGCGGTCATTTTGCAGTTTTCTCTTTGTGTGATCAAAGAGGAGAAGGAAGTCCAGAAGGGGGTGCCGGTGCCCTCATCAAAGTTGTTGTCAGCTCTTTCTGGTGAGAAGGAGGTGCACATGAATAAGAAATTGGTGCTGAGTGAGTGCTCCCCATGCGGCCCCTTCCCTTGATTTCTCCTTCTCATCTCCGCCCTCCTCCTCCTTCTCCTCCTCCTCCTCCTCCTCCTCCTCCTCCTCCTCCTCCTCCAGTATTTTTGTGGCCTGACCCCGCTAGCCTGCGAGTAATGAGAGCTTTAGAAGGAGGCTGGATAATTAGACCTGACATCACACCATAACACGCTCCTCTCCACATGTCCTCAAGCCAATCGGGAAGACACTCCCGCAGACACACAAACACACACACACACAAAGTCACACTCCAACATTCGCTCATGCACACAGTGGCGCTGGCAAAACAGCGACAAACGCACTCACACATGGCTGCGTATCAGCAAAACACACATGTTGACGCAAATAAACGGACACACACCAACACCTCCTCCCGGTCGGGGGCCCCCAGGCCGTTGGGGCCCCATGTTGCACGGATTACTTTTTTATTTTTTTTACATCTCAAGTCTTATGCCTTCAGACATCTTCCTCTACCCTTATCTTCTATTCCTATCATAACCCAGCGTTCTTATAGAGTCCTTCCACTCCATATTCAGTGCAACACCAGGGGGTTTAAGGGGTGTGTTTGTGTGTGTGTGTGTGTGTGTGTGGTCCTTCTCGCTAGGTGGTGCCTTTCATTTCCCAGGTCAGGGCAGAGGGAGTGAAATTGAAAAGGAAGAGTAGTGGAAGGATACTGAATTATTGCAGTGTGGTTCGGAGCGTGAATAAGACCATGGGAAATGCGGTGACACAAAAGTCAGAAAGTCTAACCAGGTTCATTGCTCTGGAATATTCTCTCTCTCTCTCTCTCTCTCTCTCTCTCTCTCTCTCTCTCTCTCTCTCTCTCTCTGCCTCTCTCTCTCTCTCTGCCTCTCCCTCTGCCCTTAGAAGTGGCGGGTCAGTGATGGGAGAGTTTTGGCTGCAGGCGTAGCTTCACGTTATGCTCTTGAATGCTACCTATTCCTTTTCAGAGGCCTGCTAGTTTCTGAGATGATGCTCTGAAACCGCTGGAACGATGATGACTTCAGGTCTTCTATGTGTGGTTTCAAGCGCGCTCTGCGTTAACACAATCCAGTGAGACAGTCACAAGTCTGTATGTTTTTTTTTCTTCAAAAAACCTGTTCGTGGTTTCCGCAGGCAGATGTTATTCCACATGGCTTGTCTTCCATGTTTTGTTTTGCAATCGCTGCTGCCTCTTTCTTTCATTCCCTATTAGGCTTTCGATGTGCCTGATTCATTTGTTCAGTTCTGTAATAGTTGCACTGCCATTATAATTTGTAGGAACTGCTATGATAGAAACAATGCAATCGACAATACCTTTACATTTATCCAATACCATCTTGTGTCCAGACACAAGCGTGGACACAAGCAGCAGAGCGTAAGGTTGTCCATTGTCCAAAGAAATGCAACAATAGATTCAAGTGGGCCTGAAAATATATCACTACGCATATTATTTTTTATATATATATATAATAAAGGCCATATCCAAATAATATTATTTGTATATGGATTTGCCAGGCAATCTATTTTCTTTTTTTATTGCTTGGAATTGTTGAGCCGTGAGTCAACATTTGAGTTCTTTCGTTTATGTCAATGTGGTGCCATCGTGTTGACCAGGCCTCTGCCCAGCGTGGCGGAGACAGGATTTGACTTACATAGTTTGGGGTTTTCTTCTCTGAATACTGGCCTGTGGTTGTTTAGCAGAGAATGAGTTGTTTGTTTTGCGAGTGTGCAGGATGTATACCGCACGCAAATACTCAGCGGCACCTATTCTGAACCAGGCATTAAGAGACGTCTGTTTTATTTGCTTAAGCCTTTTTTTTGGGGGGGGAGAAAATAATTAAACCTTTCACCCAGGCTATTTGTGTTAAGATAGGGAACGGTTGTCAAAGTGAGTAAAGAATTAGTAAAACAATTAAAGAGCATGTTTCCAAAATAAATGGAGTCATTTTAAATGGCACGGATGCCAGGGTTTCCCCAAGAAACGTCAGTCCCTGCGGCGAGGGTCTTAGGGTTAGGGTTAGGGCACTTTTATTCACTGAATGCAATCGCGGATTTGATGATCTTGGTTGAAATAACATCTTGCATCGAAATTGGAAAAAGGTATCAGTGTAAGTAAGTCTCTCGCGAGAGAAATTTTCTTTGGGAACACAAAGAGCATCGGCGACACATAGATAAAGATTATACATAGACATACATAAAACATAAAACACATGGCATTACCCAAACACATGGCATCACCCCAACTCTGAAACCCATTATAAGAAACATAGTCTAGGCACTACCCAAGCGCGCACACACACACACACACACACACACACACACACACACACACACACACACACACACACACACACACACACACACACACACACACACACCCAACCCCCCCCTCACACACAGTTCCTCCAATAAGCAGTATAAAAAATGTATCCATAAGGATGATTGCACTGCCCACTAGTTATTGCACTATTGCCCCAGTGGTTAATGCTTAGGCCCAGTGTCTACCAAATTAACTTGCCTAGTAATTCCCTAAACATTGTTCTCAGAACGCCCATAACTACCTGGATTTCTTAATAAACCGATTGCCCATTCAGAATCATGTGTGTTTCTTTTGTTGATTTATATTACAAAAGTAAATGGGGAATACGGCTTAAAAGTCAATGGTATCGATTAACATTTGGAAAACCGGTTGCCGTTGCAAATTGGGTTGTAATGTTGGCTTGTGTTGAATTGGGCTAGTACCCACCAGTACAGAGTTAACCATTGTGTCGAGGGTGTGTAGATATACTCATATTCTCACCTCACTGTTTTTTTAATAAATCTTGAATTTGGTGGAACCTGAAAAGGCATGCTACTGAGGGTATTTCTCTGTGTAGCACCGCTTATTCATCCAGCCCCAGATGTTTGAATACTTTTTCACATGGCAGTGTTTTTCTTTAACACACATAACCATGGCGATGACGACCTACCGCAAGTTAAACAACTAATCGAAACATTTAGCCAATTTTTAGCATAAGTGCTTTTTTGGTAAAAGCACTAAAGCACACAATCTTTTCTTTCATTGTGTTTTTCTACAGCTTGTTTACAGCTCCCCTTTCCAAGTGCTATGTGGATGCACTTACCTGAGCGAAGCTCAAGGTGTTTTTGATCGGAGGAATTGGCACTGCCAGCGAGGTGTGGAGAGAGATTGAATCAAACATGGGAAGGCCAGGCAGGAGCCGTGCTTCTCAGACAGCTTACCCTATTGTCTGTAGATACTCATGTCCCCGCTTTTGTTGTGCTCATCACGCCTCACTGCCTTCCATTAGAGATGCTTTATACATGAATCAACAACTTTGTTAACTGTATAACTGTGTTTGCGTTAGTGCCTGTTGGACAACGTGTGCTTGGACACAGATTTCCGAGTAAGTAGAGTCATCTCTATTGCAATATTGGCTGTTTCGTTCTTCGCTTTTAAAGGGAATATTTATGTGCAGTGTGTTATATTGAGCCCCTCCTGGTTAGCAGGCGGGAGACTTTCAGAATTCAAAACACTCAATAAATGGGTCTGGCTGTGCAACGCTGTGTGTGACGCAAACTAGTCTAGCTCGGCTGGCTGGGTGGCATTATGGGATGGGTTTAGCGAGTGTCGTTACTAAGATTCATGGAGAGGTACGGGCTGACCAGCATTTTAGAGTTGTAAGATATATCAGCTGTAGGATGGGATTTTACTGATAATGTATTGAAATCCTTAGTCAGCATCGACTATAGATATGTTTATGGTTATTTTCAGCTAAGAGCTCTTTGAAATATTACACCTGGCGACTTTATAATGTGTGCGGGACTTCATTTTTTCGAATGGGATTCAATATTGCTTCAATTCAACGGCGAAATTCAAAGGGAACCTAATGTTGTAATGACATCTTATTTTGGGAGGGATTCAATGTGGGTTATTTCATTAGCGGGCTGGGATTGTGTTACCCTCGGTTACCATGGCCCGCCTCGGGGGGACGGCTCCGTCGAACATGAAAGCCACTGGTTCTCCCGCTGCCTTCGTTCCTCATCCTGGAAGTGGCCCTGATAGTGCAATGAAATTAATTGTCTCTATTAAGTGTTTGGAGGGGGGGGGGGGGTATCTAATAAGGGCTTCCCCCCCCCCTCGTCCAACCGCCATCTTGTTTTACATCCCCTGTTAATCTTCCTCTGTCTCTTTCTCACACCTTTAGTATATTTTGTGTGTGTGAGTGTTTTTTTTTTTTTTAGTTTTCCATTGATGTGTTTAAACTGTGACCAGAGGAAGGTTAAACCCCTCCTTTACCTCACAGATATGTTCCCTCTGTGTTCTGTGAGTAGCCATCATCGCTCGACCTTCTTTTCTCTAAAGATGAATTTGTCCATGACATTAAGGGATTACATTTCAGTAAGTACAGAGACCGGCAACTCACTGAAGGAAGGAACCCTCCAGTGAGTTGCCAGGCAAGACGGTTAACTGTTAGGTGGGTGTGTGCTCCACACACCCATCTGCACACCGGGGTGTGAGCATTGTGTGCTCTGTTGTGATGTTGGAGTGACTTTTGAAAAGGCACTTTGATGTCAAGGTACCTGAGTGCTGAGCAGAGCAGAACGTTCACAAACTGGTTTGCGAAAGGATTTGAAACCAATTTTTAATCCCAATTTACACAATATTCTTTAGTTACAGTGATCCAATTGTGGCATTGTGTCCTATGTTGAAGATCATATGAAGACATAGAGATTTGAGCTTCACTACCTTTTCGCCCGCTTCATGGGTGCATCTGATCGGATGCTGTAGTTGTGAGTCAAACTCGGGACGTCCTGCCATCGATGGGAATTATGGGGGTAACATTTTTGCGACGTCGGAAAGTTCTCGTGAACGACACCTCATGACGCTCTTATGATTCTACTTCCGTTCGGCAACTGGGGCCAGATTTTGGTAACAGTTGCCCAGTTGGTGACGTATGGTTTACTAGTGACGTGCATGAACATGGGGGAACATGAACGATTTACTCAATATAAAAGAATCAACCATCATATCACATACTTTACTATTGATTGACGTTGTAACCGTCTGTTGGCATCGAATTTGCTCAGTTTTAAACGTTGTGTACTGGTAAACCAGCTCTAGATAAGGGCAAGTATAGCCTTCCATACAGTGGCAATACAATGTGCTTCTCATAAATTAAAGCAAAAGGATAGTAGGTGATACATCATACAAGGTAATAAAGGCGTTCGAACTTGAAACTGATCCTTCTAAGTTCTGTTTAGTTGTGACTGCTGTGAAGAACTTTTATTCCGAACGCACTGCACATGAATGGTCGCTGTCGGGAACACACGAAAGCGTGAGTGTCACTCGTTATGACCGGGACCATGAACGCGCCTTAAGCTCCCACCTCATTTAGCTTACATTTCAACTCTGGAATGAGACATTAAGGTGTCCTTCATGCGTTCTATTGAAATAACTTAATGCTCTTGGGTATAGATTAATAAAAAAATCATATATCTCTTTGTCACCTTTGTGTAATTACTTTTCTGAATGTTTCAAACGCTTGTGTCTGTCGTCGAGTTCACTTCGTTCCTTTAAATCTTGTTCCAATACGAGATGTGACAAATTAATTTGAGTTGGTAAAACTGCCATTATGTGTTCCAATACAGCAATTCCACGCGATAAACGGTTTCGTTGAGCAAGTTCCCTGACATATTTTACTCTTCTTGCCGTTAATGCATTTTTCACCCACTTTTTTTTCACTCCCTTCCTTCAATTGACTTTGATCGATTAAAATGGCACATCCCCCACAACTCTATTGGCCTACATCCTCCGCTGTAGCGCCTAGTCCTTAAGGGGCAGATGACGTTGTTGGTCGGACAAACACAAGCCCCGGGTGCTGCAGTCCATCACCGCTTCACTCAGCTGTACTTTGATTTCAAATGACTCAAAATGCCTGCCTGCTAGTTCCTGTTGATACTCTGAATACAAAGCCAATTCATGAGTGAGGACGTCAGTGTCTAGTTCATCTCCATATTATGTTTTTTCATCCAAAAATGGATCATTCCAGTCACTGGTTGCAAAAATCTCAAACAGCTACACCCCTCAAAACAGAACCAGTGTGTCGTCAAGTACGCTGAATTCATTATTTCATATTAAAAAAGTAGGAAGAAAGAAGAAAACAAAAAGAGATGGGTCCTCCGCCTGAATGTCAGTAAAATAAGGACCCCAAGGGCCCTAATGGCCCTGAGTGGTGCCTGAATGTCAGCGTGGTCGGTGGCGGGGGTCAGAGCCGGCCTGCAGGGTAATGGGACCAAAACACTGCTCTCTGAACCCGAAACACCGGGGAGGGGTAGAGGAAGGAGCCGGCACTACGGAGCTCCAGCGAGGTGGGCTGAGGTCGTGAGCAGTCTGGGGCCGTGTGAGGCAGTGGGAGGGGGAGGAGCGGCACTAGGGAGGGGTTATGAGGGAGGCACTGCGGCTCAGTTCGAGAGAGTGGAAACATAGACGGCACGCAGGGAAATGCACCTTGCGGGAAGTAAGAGAGAGAGTTGTTTCTGGAATTGTGTAGTTACAGTTAGGGCGGGGTGTGGACTCCAAACTGAAAGGTACTTGGTTTGATCCCAATTGTTCAGGGCCTACCTGTAGGCCTTCCTTGAGCAAGATGCATTACCCTCTACCTGTTCCTTAATTACATAATGTGTCTAAATAACCTGTGTTTGGCCCTGTGGGTAAAAGCGCTAAATTACAAAAGGAATAGTAAATAGTCATAATTCAGTTGTCGGCCTGCTTTGTAGATAGGGAGGTGAAGCCCACCATTACTTTCCCTACACGGCCACAGATTTATTAGGTGTTTCCTAATTGCAATGCTGAGCACAGCGATTTGGTTTTACCCTTAAGCGATGTGAAATGAGAAATTCAAGTCAGAAGTAAGTCTTCAGTGAGTCCCACCCTTGACGTTGTATCTCTCCTTGTTCCCTTTCTCTCTCGGCCAGACGTAACATTTCAGTGTTTTAGGGAATAAATAATCCATGCCTGGTAAAGGAAAAGGACAACAACAAGGGATCTTTTTTTTCCGCTTATGCGCCGAACAGCTTGCATGCTTTTTAACAAGCATCGGTCTGAAGATGGAGGGATGGGGGAGGAATTGTTGAAATGCTCGCTCGGTTCAAAGAGCATTGTCTAATGACCCCGAGGAAGGCTCGCAGACGAGGGTCTGAAGCGACACCGAGGGCTGCAGGGCTCTGCTGGTGTGTGTGTGGTTGGATGATGGCACTGGGTGAAATGAGTTGAGAGATGTAAAACCCTTACCAAGCAAGAAGCCACCCTCCCCGACTGAGATCAGAGGAGCCATTGAGGTAGAAGTGTGGAGTCTTGATAAAAAAGTTTTAAAAAAAAACACACATATATAAAGCTAGGGTAGGCAATTTGGAGAAACTAGTTAAGTTTAAGTATCCAAAAAGTATTGAACTGAAAAGTCCCACCCCTCTCTTCAGGCCTGCTTCCAAAACACATGACTAGCTTGATAGTTTCAGTGATGAATAAATACATCTGTCTACCACAGCTTTAATCTTACCTAGCACGAAGCTACCAACTACGTGCTGGCTGATGACTCATTGAAAGATTTGTCCCTTTTTTTAATTCATGAATGATAACCGTGAGGGAGAGATGGATGGTTATGAGGTGAGAGGGATTGATGGAGACAAAGAGATCTTTGATGACTATGGTTCTAGCAGTAATGTGCCATGTCCTCTTTCCTCATACCTCAGGGATCTGACCACAAGTAGAGCTTGGAACTTGGCCACGAGGTGAACAAAATGGGTTTGGCACATTTTGCCAAACGAGTAATTGTGGGACTTTGAAGTCTGTCATCATTTATTGGTAATTTTGCATTTTCCAGCATTCAGCTCATTGAGCTCAGCTGGTGAAGGAGATAATGACATGTTATTTTCTCATTTCCTACACCATTGTTACTGTTTCATTACAATCAGCAGAAAATGGTGGCGCGTCATAAATAGCTTTACTGGTAGCAGGGGAAGCCGTAGGCATGGCTTATAGTGTGGAGATACCAAAATGATCCGCCTGCTGTGGATCTTCCAGAGCCTACAACGTGGGGCTGTGTGAACTGTATAACAAATGGCAGGCCAAATTAAATAGCACTGTAGTGATATATGATTATGTCTGTTGGGACCCAAGTACCTTTAAAGGCAGCCATTCATTTTAGTAAATAAAATCACCATTCAAATTTGATGAGCTAGTGGGTTCCTGCTCGTGCGACACAGAACTCCCTGTTGATACATTGGTTGTTTTCATCCTGTTGACTAGTACTTACTCCTATGATTATTGCTTGAGTAGCTTAGAATGAAAGCTCTCTATGAAGGCATAGCATGACTGACATGCTTGTCTTCCACTGGCTGAAGTTGGACCTCCGGTTGAACTTGAAATCCTCTTCCTCACGGGTAGAGAATGAAAACCTATACCAAGAGTAGCATGGATCTGTTTGACGCTACCTGGAGTTGAGTCATTTCCATGCTAGGGGATCAAACAATTTAAGTTTGAGTGACATATTCATTCAATAGCCTTAATATGAGCCTTTCATGCAGCGATGGACAGGCAGGTACACTATGTGAAAACGAAAAGCCATCGCATTTAAACTTGTTCCTTTATGGCTCCCGATCGATCACCCACATTGGACATTATTTCTACACGAAAAATCAATGTTCTTGATTGGATTTGTTTTTCATTCCTCAACCATGGCTGATTTCATTGACTAAAGGAAGAGCAGTGCATGCCCCTCGATTCTACCATTCATCTTAAAGATGTCAGCGACCGCAGTAGACGGCATTCCTGTGTCAACGCAACCACAGTTACCTTCATTACCATTACCTTGCCTGCCAAATGTTTCACCTTGTGTGTGTGTGTGTGTGTGTGTGTGTGTGTGTGTGTGTGTGTGCGTGTGTGCCCGCCAGGGCCGGCCCTGACCAATTTGGCGCCCTAGGCAAGATTTTTGCTGGCGCCCCCTACCCCTTTGGATCGCACAGTAAATTCGACTACCAATGTTCATACACTCAGAGAAGCTGCAAAGCTTTGTCTTTGAGACTCTTTTATTTTAGATAGAAAATTAAACACACAAAAAACGTATTACAAACCAAGTAAAAAGCAATGAATGACAAAATATAATATAAATAAGGTATGCACAAAATACTGCAGATGTTAGATCTTTTAATAATTAAAAACTTTTCATTTTAAAAAAAGTCTTGCAAAACAAGTGACAATGAATCAATCATACAATAAGGTATGCACAAAATACTGCAAAGAAATGCACAATGTTTACTAAAGGCATTCATAAGCAAAATAATAGATATGAGTTCAGATTCAAATTATTGTACATACAATTAAATGTAGCATGGTTTATCTAGTTTGGTTCTAACCAGAGATTAAACAAGCACTCATGTGAAGTGTAAAAAAAATACAATAATATATTATATGAAAGATATGGGAAATGTAAGATATGCAAACCACAAATTATCATCCAAAATCAGCTTGAAAATAAACACTGCCCCAACAATGTTTACTACAATGCATTGGATAATTTAAGGATAATACCCCCATTTTACTGTAGGTTACAAATTGTTATGGACCTATGTACATAGCTGACATGTTTTCATTTTCATGGAAGCGTGGGGGTTTGGGTTGAGCAGCGGACCAGCTAGGTTAACCCATTCAGACCGGATCACGCATCTGTGCGTGATACCTTTAAGACCGGATTGCGCGTCAATGCGTGTTTACCATTAACCCATTTGTACCGGCTGGGTCACACCAAATTTGTACCGGGTGCCAAATTTGTACCGGGTACGTAATCCATTCCAAACCTGCCTGGCAACAGATGATCGCGGACGATCGCGTCGATTGACGTAGGAAGGTTCAAGAACATTCGCGGTTAAACACTCGGTTTACTACACATTAAACACAGAGGTTACTAGCTAAATTCGATTAAACAATTAAATGCAATACAAATATAAAGTTAGGAACGCTAATAAATGTTATTTGTAAAGTTAGGGCTATCTGTCTTGTCGCGCTCAATGAACGACTTCGCGAATGTTCTTGAACTCAATGAACGACTTCGCGAATGTTCTTGAACCTTCCTACGTCAATCGACGCGATCGTCCGCGATCATCTGTTGCCAGGCAGGTTTGGAATGGATTACGTATGGATTACGTACCCGGTACAAATTTGGCACCCGGTACAAATTTGGTGTGACATGCGGAGCAACATTGTATCTACTAGATACAATGTTGCGCCGCACAGCAGCCGGTACAAATGGGTTAAGAGCTGCCGTTCAATTTCTTTTTTAAAAACAAACACTGCATGACTAGTTAACTCCGGTTAAGTTGTTTACACGTTGCTTGGCAACGCGCTACGCCCTGACAACTGTTGGCGGACTATTTGTATTTACCAATTAATAAAAACACATTTAAAACCACATATTGCTTCGATAAGTGAATAAATTAAATCAATAGCCATGTATTAAGCGGAGTTATGTATAGGGAGCTCCAGAGAAATAAAGATAGAAAGGTGAACAAGAGCCCGACAAAGTGACCAGTTGGCTATATAGCCAGCCAGGCCTACATTAAAGATGAACAAATTAAAGTTACTGTACCTCTGTCTTTTCCCGTTTTTCCTCATCTTTCTTTCTTTTCCTCCCATGGGCGCCAGAGTGTTTAGGTTTCTTTGACATTGTGATGTGCAAATAGATAGCTTTCTCCTCTCCGGTCCGAATGATGTATCAAGTGGGTAATTAAGGTAACTCGCCCGCCCCAACCTCCCGATTCAGGTCGTGTCTATGGTGATGGTAGAGTCTATATTTATGTCTAATATTTATTTCGACATAACTACTGGTACTAAGTAATATAAACATTGAAGTTAAAGTTAGATGAATACAGTGTGCAAAAAAAAAACAACCCCATAGTTTTGACGCCCCCTGGGGATGGATGCGCCTGTAGCATTCGCCTATACTGCCTAGGCCCAGGGCTGGGCCTGGTGCCCGCCAAAGTTTTGAAAAGTAATGTAATTCAAAAGCAAGGGGTTGAGTTGGTAGCTCTAGCTGACTTTACTGTAGCTGAAGAAAGTGTAGCTTTCTGTTGCTAATTAGTTGAATGTATTGACTGTAGATAAATATAGTCGACTGTAGTTAAATGTGGCTGACTTTAGATGAATGTAGACTGTAGTGACTAGATAAATATAGTCGACTTTAGTTAAATGCGTCTGATTTTAGATGAATGTAGACTGTAGTGACTGTAGATAAATAGAGTCGACTGTAGTTAAATTTGGCTGACTTTAGATGAATGCGGACTGTAGTGACTTCAGATAGATATAGTCGAGTGTTGTTTAATGTGTCTGACTTAAGATGAATGTAGGCTGTAGTGACTGTAAATGTATGTAGTCGACTGTAGTTAAATGTAGCTGACTCCAGATGAATGTAGACTGTAGGGACTGTCGACTAATGTAGTCGACTGTGGTTAAATGTAGCTGACACCAGATGAATGCAGACTGTAGGGACTCTCTCTGACTGTCTAAATGCAGGGATTTGTACTCTGTCCAAGTCAGTGGCTCAACAGCAGATAGCAATAGAATGAGTGTGTAGTTCGCCGTCCTCAGCCCCTGTAGCCCGTGTGCGTACTGCTTGTGTGTGTGTGGGTGCCTGCGTACGTGCTTGTGTGTGCGCATGAACGCATGAGCAACTGGATGTAGCATTTGTATGGATGAACAGCCTTCTAAACACTACACGCACGCACGCACGGACGCATGCACGCACACACACACACGATACATAGCCTATGGGTGGAGGATGTGTTTGACAGGGGCTCAACAAGCATTCACGAACACACACACACACACACACACACACACACACACATCTGATGGTTAAATTCGGTATGACAGTAATACAGAATTTGATAATGGATTTGAAAGGAAACTGCTGAGTGTGGCTGTATTATCTCATAATTAAAGCGCACACATATTTCTGCGTTTGTATGTGATTAGCGTATCCTTTGGTTGACATTAATTCTGGGAGTGATCTCCCGGCATGTATATACAGTATGTGTGTATGCAGAACGCGGGAGGAGTGTGTGGGTGGCTGTGTGTGTGTGCGTGCCTTAGTAGGTGGACAGTATCAGGACGGTGTGAATACAGTAGCAGAATAGGGGGTTGGTGTGCTGTGTTTTAGGAGATCCAAGAGATATACTGATGAGTGCATACACTGGGGTCTTTGAAGTAAAGTTTCTGCGGCAGATGATGACAAAACCACTATGAAAGCAGGATGAGCTGCACAAAACTCTTCTTCACATCACTTTTTAGGGGGGCTTCGTTTCTGGCTCACTTCCAATGTTCTCTCCCTTGCTTGCTCTCTCTCTCCCTAACCTCTCTTCTGGTGCTCTCTTTAAAACACAAACTGTGTAACTACAGAGAACATTTTCTTTTGATTATACGTGCGAGTATGATTAACACAGCGAACAAAGTTCATACTCCAATGCGTAATTTTGTTTTCTATCGCACTTTGCCCTTGAATTAAACTTGCACAGTGGAAGTCTGGACTACATCAGATGTGAATTACATCGGTTGTGCTCCCTCAACGGTCCTTTATAGAGATGGTAAAAGCACTTAAAGCAAAATGATATTTTATGAAGTGTATGGTTCATGGTTATGGATAGGGGGCTGAACTTGACGATCTATAACAAGCAGATGGTCTGTCTTCTCTCCAGATTCTGTATGACCATCAAGGTGTGGACTGGCTCTGACCAGCTGACAAATGGCACAAGCAGAAGGTAAAATAGAAATGCACTCCCATGATTCAACATTGATCCCATAATTCATCGCTGCTGACCTCAATGGGAATGTAATAAAAAATGCAATTACGTCTCACAGGTTTTACAGCACAGGAATAAATAATGGGGGACATGAAGAACTTGCGTTAGCCTGTGGTGGTTTTACGTCGATGAGGAGAGCTACAGTATGTGGGTGTGTGTGGTGGGATGGTACAACTTACCGAAGTCTATAGAAAAGTCCAAGTCAATATAGGGTCCAAGCTTAAAAAAAAGAAAAAGTGTAGAAGATTATAGAACATAGTTGTATGGAAAGATTTTCTTTGAACGAAGTATCATGCATGCCAGAATTTCTACAAGATAAAGACTAGCCATGACAGAACATTGCAGAGACATCAGACTGACGCGTTGTCCTGGGATTCAGGGTGTTAAAATGGTGGTACGTGTCACTTGGAGGCTCTGCTGGTATTTAGTGTTCTTGGAAGTCATAGCTTTGTCTTGTTGGGCTTTGGTGAGTGGCAGATGGGCTGCTGCCTCTTTATTGGCTACATGGTTTTGAATTATTTCGGGATTTTCATTTTGTTCTCTGACTTTGGGAAGGGTGAAGAGCGGAAATGTTACACAACGGGGGGGCATTGTATCATGATGAACACATAATTAACTGATATTAATGAATAAAATCAAAGTGCCATAAGGTGAGGGGAAAGTTATAACAAGATTAAAGCTGTAGAGAGTTTCAGATACAAATGCTGCAGAGGCGACAGAAGGGAACACATACGTTTTCAACATATTTTACAATCAGTGTTTAAAGTGTCAGAACCTGACATTGCGCCAAATTGTATGCAGCCATCTTGGCTGCTTCGCCCGTGCTACATACCTTTTTATATTGCTGTTAAATACACATTTAATGACCATGTTTATGGCCAATGAATCAAAGAAAGAATCTAGAATCTAATGACATGGAGTGTCATCATAAATATTAATAAAAAGCTAGTTTCTTTGCTGCCAAAGTAGTTCCAGAAGTTTGGAGAAACTCTCTCCTGAACTTTTTATAGTCCAACACCAAAATATACTATCCTTTGAGGTAGCGCAGTCTTTTGTCCAAGCGGACTTAATTTATTTCAGATACAGGTCAGTATGGGGCAGGCAGGAGTGAGGCATTTCGTCTGTGGGCATTGGCAATCAAACCCATTTCCTTTCGGCCAGGACCCTAGCTAATACACTTTCCTGTCCAATTAGTCTAAGTTATAAGTCTGCCTCAGAATCCATTTTCTCAACTTCTACACATTGACCTGACCACAAACTTCCCAGACTCGCTCCCTCATCCATAGTCTCTCTCTATATATCTCTCTCTCTCTCTCCCTCTCTCCCGGCAAGCCATCTTGGCCGAGGTCCTTGTGGTGTTTCAGAATGAATAATGGAACAGCTGGAGTTGGTAGGGAGCAAGGGTGGCAAGGACACTAACAGAAAGGACATAGACGCACGCGCACAAACGCATGCACCCATGCATGCGTGTCTGTGCATGGGTGCATACACAGATGTCGCGGGGGAGGTGAGCGTTCTGCTCGGTGTCTGACCAGCGCCCACCTCTGCTGGGCACACCGTGTCGTTCTGCTAGGGTGGGAAGCTATTTATTCAACTCCTAAAGCACACTCCAAATGCTCTGGACAGGAAAGGTGAAGGAAATTGGGTAAGCACTTTTTAAAGGTGTTATGCATTGGCTTTCCTATTGCTGTCTAAACCTTCTATTTTTACTTATGGAAAGGCTAATTCAGTTAGCATCCTACACTACACAATACAATGTATTGTATG
This sequence comes from Pollachius pollachius, assembly GCF_949987615.1. Lineage (NCBI taxonomy): Eukaryota > Metazoa > Chordata > Actinopteri > Gadiformes > Gadidae > Pollachius > Pollachius pollachius. The sequence goes on from NC_136943.1 coordinate 8,993,786, forward strand.
CGTGCATTGTGAAGGTTAGAAGTAGGCCTTTCCTGCCATGGGCGATATAGGTGATTACCCAAGGTCTTGGCAGATTGCCTTCTTGGTGAACACCTACTGTTTGACCTACTACTTCACAACCTTCTCAATCTTTGCCATCTTCCCCTATCTTCACTAGCTACTGTCCTTCTCTGCCATGCCTATTGGCGGTTCAAATCCCTAAACCCACCTCTATTTCCCCTTCTGAAAAATAGAACGTGTGGTGACAATCAGGGTTAATCAACAGTGTTATTACAAGTGACAACCAGGGATTACCGTTGAGAGATGAAGATGATAACAACGCATTAGAAAAACGATTTAGGAAGACAAAGAGGGTGGTAAAACAAAACACTTGGCATCAATGTTGTCTTGCAATATTTAATGCTTGTTTATAAGATTAAATTAGAACGCTTGAATGGAACTTAATTCAGGGCACAATAAGGATACAGCCATAGCTAGTGTGGATTATATAGACTGTAAAAAACATCAGAATCTTACAAGGGTGTCAAAGAGGGTAGAAATGTTTTTAAATTTAACTATGTGGGTGGTTTATGCAGCCCTATAGGAACAGGTTGCTCTGTTATATGGAATTAAAAACTTGATCTATGCTCTGTTCTCCAGAACTGAGAACTAAGGAGAAGAGCACAACCTGAAGCTAAAAAATTCTTCTAACAAATCTATTTTTAGTGGATATTAGCAAAGCACACTGCTATAATGTGGGGGTGCTGCCTTGTTGGTTTGTTTGAACATTATCAACCACTCGTACACACAGAATACGTACACAGCCCATCCTAACTGCGGAAACACTTTTCGTCGCACACCTTCATCGCACAGTGAGCTGGGTTGCCAGAAACTGATCATCAACAACACCGAATCATAACATACCTTTCCATTACCGCATTGACTGATTCATGCCTGAATCCCCGGCTACGATACACCAAGGCCTCTCAGGGTACAGTGTGCAATAACACAGCGTGTATCTACAAGCTAATGGAAAAGTGGCATTATGTCAGCCTCAGGTCCCACTTAAGCTACTAAAAGAGTACCTGGAGCATCTTTTAGTTGCTACCTTTTTGTAAGAATTGCCCTACCACTCAATTTCCAGCTAAACCCTGGGTGAGGGTGACTCTTCAAAACTCACAGAGACGCTCAGAAAAACACGCTCTGCTAAGCCTCCCTCGCATTACCCTCTTTTATCACACCGTCTACACGGCCGCTGTAGCTCTTTATCCTCTCGCGTCACTTTGTTTCCACCCTGAATCCTCTGCTTACTTTAACTCCGGCGTGAGGCAGAGGCGGAGTGTGTTTTTTCGGGAGGAGCAGGGGCTTGCCGTAGCATTATGTTTAAGATATGTATTATTCCTCATTCTGACAGCCGGGAAAGGCAGGGTCCTGCCACGGGAGCCGCTGATGTGTGTTGAAATGAATGAGAGTGACAGCCAGCCCTCCTGGCGCCTCACATCTCATTCCACACTCGGGCTTAATGGGAAGTGCCGGACCAAGACCACCGCCATGTTTGTTCACTGTCTTATTCTTGGCCCGTTCTCTCACTCTGTCTCCCTGTATCAGCTCTGTAACAGAATATAGGTTACGCCTCGATTGCATGCATTCTTTTCTATTGTTTTGTTTTTTTGGGGATTTACTTTTAGTTTCGGTATGTGTCCTTTTCTTCGACCCCCTTCCCCCGCCCACCCCCTACTGTTTGCTTGCTATTGATCCATCTGTTCATACTCCGGGTCTGTTTTCGATCTCTGGGTTTCATTGCATCCCTCTTACCTTCTGCCCTCCTCGGTTCGTAGTGTGGAGCAGCACCTCCGTGGAGTGACAGGTCTCGCACGCCCAGTGCTTGATCAATATGTTGATCATTCTATGCCGTAAAGCTTTCTCCACTGTAAAACATTGCCCTTGTGTAGACCTTCCCAAATGATGTTGGGCATACCAACCCACCAACCGTATCTACCATTTAGTCAGTCAGCAATCTCATGAAACCATCAGCTATGGTCTGGCGATTACTTACCTCTGGCAATACGCGACAGGCCATATTTCTGGGCTTCCATTGTAGCCGGATCTCAGATATCCTGGCTGAGACTTTCTGTTCTGTGTGCCACTCATTGTTTATGGTCAGATAAAGCAATTTGAGATGCAAGAATGGAGTTAGAGTTTATATTTATATATTTTTATTTGCAGCTGAGTCAAATGTTTCTCCACAGAATACACAAACATAGATGTTTTTTTAAGGTGTTTCTGGTGTTTCAAATATTAAAGCAAATTTAAAGGTAAAAGGTTGTCCGACGATAGCCTATGGGTTCCACGGTTGTTGCTCTCCACTCAGACTATTTACCTTTATGCAACCAAACTCCACACGTGATTGGTCAATACTACTCTGACTAGGGCTAAACGATTTGGGCAAATAATTGAATTGTGATTATTTCGACCAATTTTGCGATTGTGATTTAGAATGTGTTTTTTTATTTTTATGTTCCTTATGTTATGTATTATTCATTAACCAAGCAATAAATCATTCTATAGTATGAATAACACAACATTGGAAGCAGTCAACATATAAACTGCTATTTCCTTTTGGCCAGGCCTATGTGTTGAGATGAATTGATGCATGAATTGATATAATGCAACTTTATTTAACTATAACTATAATACGTATCTTACCGGACTCCAGTTAGTACGTTTTTGTTTTTTTATTGCAGCCTTTATTACATCGCGATGTAGGTTTGATTGGATTAATCGTTCAGCCCTAACTACAAACTTAAAACAAAAACACTTCGATACCAAAATCGTATGACGTTGCCCACAGATTCTGAACTCGTATGCAGCTATCTGTTCATAGAGATAAGTCATTCAGCACTCAGCAGGCACTCCTATTGAAAGTGACTTTCAGTGAAATCCGATACAGGTCAGGTACGGGGGGATAGGGAACTTACTGACAGAATTCTAACAGGCAGACTGCGGATATTGGGGATCAAACCCAGTACCACTCCTGTCTGGGATCAAACTTCAAACCCTGATCACCCCACCGGGGGAACACTTGCCCTCTATCCTCCCTTTACAACTTCATCAAACACCTGTTTCCCCATGAGGGGGGCAGAGTATAGCTCCACTCTATGCCCTTGATTGCACTGTCTAGACGACACTACGCAGCCCTCTGCTTAACTGGGTTACTCATGTCCCCCATCTCATCTCCAGAGCACACATGGCGCGCCTGGGATTCAACCAAACTCAGAACTCCTGACGCAACGCTGCCCTGACTGACAACTGTTAGACGACTTTCCCTTCAAATGAAGTATGCTGGGATTTTCCCATGGGGGTGAAACTTCACTTCAAACTGCTCCGCTTTAGAATCACCCTTCAGGCCACCCATGCCCTGTCTGCAGGAATGCTCAGGTATGCTGGTGTAGCTGTACAGCTGGCACAGACGCCTAGCAATATCGGTCACCGCTGCACAGGACAATCGCAATCGATGTAATCGCTCACTACAATCATACAGTGTTTGAAAAAATAAACTATTTCATCATCACCAGGTCAAGTTTGGAAGGAGAACAAAAGAGACGGGGTGGAAAACACCATCTTTTTAGGGATGTGAAAATCATTCAAAATAATACATACATATCTTAAGGTCTTAACCCGTCCTTCCAACCCATCAATGCTCTCGAGAAATCATTGAATCACGGAAGACAGCCCCAAATCATGTCTCCTCACTGAAATATTTTTGAACGGGTGCACACCATTTCCACTGACAAAATCCTCTTTAGGTATTGATTGAATTGTATTTTCCTCTCTCTCCCTCTCTAGTTGTTACCGGAGCATAATAATAGTATAAACGCTGTTGACTGGTCTGAGTGCACTTCAGCATGGGGTCCCATTCAGAGGGACAAGCACTCTGTCTTCTCAGTGCCGCCTGTCCTCGCTGTAGCGTAAGGTGTGGAAAGTGCTCTTCCCTGTCGAGGCATCACTCCAGGGCCCCGGCCAACGTCCCCCCTCCCTCCAAACCTTCCTTCTTGGAGGGGGGAGGAAAGATTTGACAACCGTTTGCCTCCAGATGGGAGTCAGGATGTGGCAGATGTGTTGCCTCCTCAGAGGCTGGTGTTTTGAGGCCGCTTAACACCCAGGGTCACTGGGATGGCCACAGAGGGATTGGAGGAGAGGAGAGAGTGAGAAGGGGAGAGAGGTATAAAATGTTGTCCTCAGTAATAAATCATACGGGCATCTGCTTTGTGTGTGTGTTTGTGGGTGTGTGTGTGTGTCAGAGTGCAGCATTGACTTGTTCTCTCTCTCTCTCTCTCTCTCTCTCTCTCTCTGTCTCTCTCTCTCTGTCTCTCTCTCTCTTTCTCTCTCTCTCTCTTATGGTGATGATGAAGGGCATAAACACAGTCGTAGAGGGAACTGACTTAAAGTCATTACCAGATATGCCTCTCCTGAGACACTATAAAAAATGGAGGGCACATATGTAGATGCTCTGCCAACTGCATTCCTTATTCAGGTTTCTGGAGCACCACACAAACAGCAGTGACATGAATTAGTTTGTTAGCTATACGGGTAGTAGGACTGGTTCAACACAAGGTGGAAAACAATGTTGAGTCTGCATCTTCTGTCCTACTCCTAAAAGCTGTCAACATAAGAATACGGGCGTCTAAGCTGATGTTATTGTGACAAAGTCTTTGTGTTCCAGTCTGTTATCGCTAATGCACTCGCTAATGCATTTAACTCTAGGCTTTTTTTTTTATGTTGTTTGTTGTTCGAGATCCTATTCTGACCGACACAGACATCGGTTTTGGTCCCTTAGCTGAAGAGGAGCACACTGCTGCTTGTTAAATATCCCTCAGTGCTGGTTGACGTGTGTGCACCTCTTGCCGCAGGGCTTGTAGACCTAATGAAGTAAGCTATGTATAATTCCTACGCATGAATATCAAATGGTGGAGCGTCGTCTCAATTAGGCCCGTAGTCTTGTCATTCCCCATTCTCCTTCCTGAACAATTATCTTCACGTTCTCTGTCTCTATTTTTATTTCACATAGAATTTCCCAACTTGTGTGTCCATAGACGCGGCGAAAGACGTTCAAAAGACACTCGACAGTTGGCCTGCACCTCAAGGCTTCACTGGTTACCGGAGGCGTTGGCTAATGTAATATCAATACGTGAAGTTTGTCAGATGTGTGATGTGGTTCCCAATGTGTCTGATGGCTGTAGTGGAGCAGAGCCACCAGCCTCTGGCTCCTCTTTTTGTCCTTCCTAAGTCTTAAACAAGCTGTCTACCATTGTCACTTTAACTCACACTCCCTCTGTCTTTATCTCTCCCTCCCACTCTATCTTTCTGTCCAACTTTATCTTTCCCTCCACCTTTATCCCTCTCTGCATGTTTATCGGTGTGTGTGTGTGTGTGTGTGTGTGTGTGTGTGTCTCTCTCTCTGTCTATCTCTGTCTCTGTCTCTCTCCCTCTCCCTTTTGCTTTCCCCTCCCTTCCTTTGTTCCTTTTGATTTCCTCATGGAAAATGAGGGAAATTCATAATATCAATGAAAGCTTTGATCGTATTAACACCCCCCCCCCCCCCCCATCAAATCATTGCATTACATGAGACAAACGCAGGAAGGAATGGCTAATCTAATGCCATTGGATGTTTTGAAATGGGGGCTGGCTGCTCTAGCTGTCTGCTTTGAAAATTAAAACTGTCCCTCAGTCAGTCACAGCCCGGCGTCAAGGTAGTTATTATACCCTCCCCACACTACACACTCCACACACACACACACCCAGACAATGTAGCAATGCTGCACACAGTCAACAGTGTAGCTAATGTCAGGGGGAAAAGAACAGAAAAAGTTAATTAGCAAGCAAGAAGCTGTCTTCTTTTCCTTAGTATAAAACTATAATGTGAATAATGAATGCCACTACCAGCGCTGGAAATAGTCCAGTTCCTTTCTTGTTCAGCTGGCTGTTATCTGCCAGCTTGCCATTAAACTTTTATCGCTGTTTTGAACTCTCTGAGAGTTTGCTTTGTCCTCCGGACCTCTGGGCACCTTCCGTCCTTCAACCACACTGAGCGGAGAACCGGACTTGGTCTGGAACAACCCCTAGGTCAATAGAGCGAGTCAATAGAGCGAGCCTCTCCTCCTATAAACGGCCATGCCCTTCCTCATGCCAATGCATCCGTCTTCTCGGTCTGTATTAAAAACACATTACCGACCGTTTGTTTGTTTAGGTCAACACATCGATTGCGTGTGTGTGTGTGTGCGTGCATGCATGCCGCGTGTGCGTGTGCGTGTGTGTGTGCGTGTGTGTGTGCGTGTGTTTGCGTGCGTGTGTGTTTCCATGTGTGCAAAGTCCTAGAGCTTCCGGCCAGGCCTGGTTGCTGCATGGTAACAGAGGAAGGGCGAGGAGGGAGAGGAGGTCCTCAGGCTATGCAGGCCAAAGCCTCTCCACTGGGGGGGGCTGAGTGTTAAGCCCTGTGGGCGGTGGTTACACACCTCGGGCAGGGCCGAACAGGGGACACAGACCAGGGGTGGGGATTGGATGGAGGGACATGCTGTGAATGTCCCTCCATCTAAGGGATGGAGGGACATGGAGTGAGTTGAGTAAAAAAAGGCAGAGGCCTCATTGGCATTCGTGTCCCTCTCTGCCGCCTCTGGCCCGCGGCAGTGGGCCGGTGTCCCTGCCGGTTTTGCTTTCAGGGGCTGTGTGTGCTCTCTGCTGATAACACCACACAGGGGCTTGCACATGCACACACGCAGTTATGGGGACCCATACATATATGTATGCATACAAACACACGCAGATGCAGAAACACACACAAGCATGCATAGCGTACGTACACACGCACACGCACACACACGGGCAACGACATCTGTGGAGGGAGGCTCAGACGTTAGGCTGGGATGGAATCCAAACGGCCCGATGCTGCGCCCCTCTCAGAGGTTACAGTGAACTCTGGCAGCCAGCTCGGTGCCATCAATTTGCAAAAACCACTCCCGTTAGTTCCTTCGTTGTGTGTGTGTGTGGTGAGTGATATGTGTGTGATATGTGGGAGTGTGACAGAGTGTTGTGTGTGTGTGTGTGTGTGTCTGTGTGTGTGTGTGTGGATTGGTTTATGTTTGAGCGTACGAGAGTCCCTGTGTCGTTCGGTGCGAGCATGTGAGTGTGTGTGTTACTTATGTGTGTACATGTTAGTGTGTGTGTGAGCGGGTACGGGATAGTCCTGACTGCGAGACTGTGTGTCTGTCCGTCTGTATGCATGGATGTTTGTTATGTGTGTGTACATGTGCGTTTATGCATGGATGGATGTGCGTGTTTGTGTGTGTGTGTGTGTGTGTGTGTGTGTGCATGCGTGTATATGCATGGATGTGTGTGCGTGTTTGTGTGTGTGTGCATGCGTGTATATGCATGGATGTGTGTGCGTGTTTGTGTGTGTGTGTGTGTGTGTGTGCATGAGTGTATATGCATGGATGTGTGTGCGTTTTTGTGTTTGTGTGTGTGTGTGTGTGTGTGTGTGTGTGTGTTTGTGTGTGTGTGCATGCGTGTACATGCATGCACACACGTGTGTGTGTGTGTGTGTGTGAGTGTGGATGCTTGGCTAGATTCCCGGCACAAGAAGGGATTAGAGTAAAAACAAGACAGCTGTTTAAATGGCATGCCCCCTCGCTCCCCATCCTATTATCAGATCCCTGGGCCATCAATTTGAGAGCGGTCTTTGACCCCTGTGTGTGTGTGTCTATTGCCTCCTAGGTTACACAGCCCCTCCCCCTAAGTGAAGGATCGCAGTGGATACAGTGGTGCGTCGCCGCGGCAACCCCTTTGGCCTCCGCCCCTCCGGCTCCTCATTCGCCAAGACGTCGACCCTGAAGCCGCGTCCATC